>NW_020837946.1:42967237-43487406 GCF_003676395.1 Aethalodelphis obliquidens
GGTACGCGGGCCTCTCGCTGTTGTGGCCTCTCCCGTTGCGGAGCACAGGCTCCGACGCGCAGGCTCAGAGGCCATGGCTCACGGGCCCGGCTGCTCCTCAGTATGTGGGATCTTCTCGGACTGGGGCACGAACCCGTGTCCCCTGCATCGGCAGGCGGACTCTCAACCACTGCGCCACCAGGGAAGCCCCTAAGAAGTATTTTCTTTTAATTTAAAAAATAGACCAAGACAAACTATACCTGCAGTTAATTTTTAGTTAGTTTGTTTTAAGATGGATGTATTATTATTAGCATAAATAGAAATGGGACATTAATTATTTGTATCCATGGAGAATCTATACCTCACTTCTCTTTTATCAAGAAAATCTTTGTGGTGATGAGAGAATTTAAAACTAACTGAACAAGAGAGGCAGGCAACTCTAGTTATTTGAATTTGTTCATTCCTGGCAAAAGGAATAGCACAAAGATATGTGAGAACTGTGACTTCAGAATGACAATTTTTAAAAATAGGCTTAATTTTTTTTTTTTTTTTTTTTAGAGCTGTCTCAGTTTACAGAATAATTGAGTGGAAAGTACAGAGAGTTCCCATATACTCCCTTAGCCTCTCCCCCAACCCCTGGCAGAGACTTTCCCCTATTATTAACATCTTGAATTATTAGTGTTGTACATTTGTTATCATTGATGAACCAATAATACATTATTATTAAAGTTCATAGTTTACATTAGGGTTCATTCTTTGTGTTACACAGTTCTTTGAGTTCTAACAAATGCCTAATGTCATGTATCCACCATCACAGTAGCATACAGAATAGTTTCACTGCCCTGAAAATCCCCTGTGCTCCACTCAGCCCTCCATCCCTCCCCTCAAACCTCTGGCAGCCACTGATCTTTTTACTGTCTCCATGGTTTTGCCTTACAGTATTCCCGTAGCAATATGTTTTCAAGTTTCCTCCATGTCTTTGTGTAGCTTGACAGCTCATTTCTTTTTTATCACTGAATAATACTGTGTCATAGAAATCTACACAGTTTGCTTATCCATTCACCCATTCAAGGACATCTTGGTTGCTTCCAAGTTTTGATGATTATGAATAAGGTTGCTATAAATATTTGTATGCTGATTTTTATGTGAACATAAGCTTTTAATTCATTTGGGTAAATACCTAGGAGCATGTTTGCTGGTTTGTATGATAAGAGTATTTTTAGCTTTGTGAGAAAATGCCAAACTGTCTTCCAAAGTGGCTGTACCATTTAATAGTTCCTGTTGTACCATATCCTCACCAGCATTTGGTGAGGTCAGCGTTTTGAATTTTAACCTAATAGATGTGGAGTGGTACCTTATTATTATTTTAATTATCATGAAAGAAAATTGCTTTTTAAATCTATTAGACTGACCATTCTACAAATAAATCAGTCTTAAGACAACTGGATTAGCTCTTCTTCAATTTAGTAGTTTTTTTTTCACCATAGACATATCCTTATGATTCTAGTGAGGAAATCTTAGGAAGAAGCCATTAAGAAAAATCGTGTGCTCAGAACAAAGGGAAGGAAACAATAAGAGGCTGAAGCTGAGAGCGTGTTGTCATGGCCAGTGTGTTTGACACTGGTAAGGAGCAAGGCTAAACATGATTTAACAGCAGTACTTGGGATGATAAAAGGGGAGAGAGTGAGCTGGCAGCCGGAAGTGTGCAGTGGATTGCAGATTGCCAATAAAAACGTGAATGGAAACATTTTACTCTGTAATTGGAGACAACTGCTTCATATCTCAGAGGTACCATAAAAGAATAAATATCAACATTTGAGTGTAGTATGGTTGTAGGTAGTTTAAAAAATGAGAAGTCAAAAATTTCTCAGGCTTCCCTGGTGGCGCAGTGGTTGAGAGTCCGCCTGCCGATGCAGGGGACCACGGGTTCGTGCCCCGGTCCGGGAAGATCCCACATGCCACGGAGCTGCTAGGCCTGTGAGCCATGGCCTCTGAGCCTGCGCGTCCGGAGCCTGTGCTCCGCAGCGGGAGAGGCCACAACAGTGAGAGGCCCATGTACCGCAAAAAAAAAAAAAAATTCTCAAACTGAGGTTAGGAGGAGAGCTGGAATAGCAGACTGCCCTGCCCATATCCCTTGGACCTTATCATTTTAGTTCAATCAGGTGGACTTAAAAATGCCAGCATCTGTGTCTTTTTGCTTTAGAGCTAATAACGACAAGAGCTGATGTAAAAATACTCCAGTTCCCAAAGGCCTTGGGTAGATAACTCTAAGGCACGTGTTCTACCCTGTTCCCAGGGTTCCCAGCCAATCTCAGCCAATGGCTGGATAACACACCCTTTACTGGATGCCTTCTCTCCCTCCTCTCACTTACCCGCTCCCATAACTGTGTGTTTTGGGATGAACTCCCATTTATATTTCTTGCACTGGAATCTTTGTCTCAGGGTTAACTTCTAGAGAAATCTAGGCTCAGACAGTTTTTGGCTACATATTTCTTCAGAATCCTACTTCCCCTTTGGTTACTGTTGCCTTCCTCTTTCAAGGTTCTCCTGAAACTTCTTTTATTTGCCCTGGGACCCATTACTCTCAACCTGCAGGTGCCAGGTCACTGCAACCAGAGAGCACATCTGATAAATCCTTAACAATGCAGAGGAAATTAATTAAATGTAGTATTAACTCTCCCTCATATCTTTGCATTCTAAAGGGGATCCTGGGGGAAGAAACTCAAAAGAGTGAAAGTCTAGTTGTGAAATCTCAAATTTTGTGCCACCTGAACGGAGGAGGTTATTTTGAGCAGCCTTATCACTTCCTTTACCTCTGACTCTGGTACTCCTTGGACCACCTGGGGGGAAAAAAGTAGATGAACTAGTCATTCTTTAGTGACAAGTCAAATTTAGAAATTAGATGGAAGGTAGTAGAATTTGAAGGAAAGCCAAGGAATTTAGCATAAAGCAGAAAAAATCATAAAATAGCACATTTGATTCTAAGACACCTTTTTTCTGCATTTTATCATCTCTGAAATCAAAACGCATCTTATATTCGATAGCATCTCTTAATTGCTATTGTCAGGTAGCAATCACAATGGCATTGCCATTTCCTGTGATGTAAAATTGGGTCATAGCTATTCATGTTGTCACTTCAGTTGAATTATGTGCACAGTTGGTACAACACATTGAATTTAATTGCTGTTTAAGTGTCGTCAGTATAATACTGTGATTTAGGAATGAAACAAATAGTTTTCATGTATGCAGAATGGGACAGGAACAAATCAGCAGGGCATAATTTGATATTTGTTAAGCAAGTTAATAGTCACTGGATGGATGGTCCTAAATTCCATATTTTCTTAGAAAGCAACAATAAAGTGCTTTGCAGGATGTAAGAAAGGAAGGAAGATGTCCAATAGTAGAAGCTGTATTATATTTTATTATTGAGACTCATGCAAAAGGATTGCCTATCATACACACAGCAACAGTGACAAGAGAAATCAGCAAATTCCTCACAATAGATGAATAAAATCTCAGCACAATAGCAGGCTGGAGTAAATGAATCATGCATTGCATAGGATTATCATTAAGATGTACAATATCCATTTATCAGAAACTTCCTGCTGATTTTGAACAGAATGCACTTAACTTCCAGCATGATGCCATTGAGGAAAAATTTAAATATGTGTTTAATCAAATAGGTAATGCTGGGAATTGGGGGTGGTTTTCTTTGACAAGACAAAATTACACTGTCAATGCAAAAGGATTTTTTTTTAATTTTATTATTTTTTTAAATTGGAATATAGTTGCTTTACAGTGTTGTGTTAGTTTCTGCTGTACAGCAAAGCAAATCAGTTATACGTATACATATATCCACTCTTTTTTAGATTTCCTTCCCATTTAGGTCACCACAGATCATTGAGTAGAGTTCCCGGTGCTATAATAGGTTCTCATTAGTTATCTATTTTATACATAGTAGTGTATATATGTCAATCCCAATCTTCTCCTTCATCCCACCCTCCCCTTCCCCCCTTGGTAATCATAAGTTTGTTCTCTACATCTGTGACTCTATTTCTGCTTTGCAAATAAGGTCATTTGTACCATTTTTCTAGATTGTACATATAAGCAATATTATACAATACTTATTTTTCTCTTTCTGACTTATCTCACTCTGTATGACAGTCTCTAGGTCTATCCACATCTCTGCCAATGCCACTGTTTCATTCCTTTTTATGGCTGAGTAATATTCCATTGTATATATGCACCACATCTTCTTTATCTGTTCCTGTACTGATGGACATTTAGGTTGCTTCCATGTCCTGGCTATTGTAAATAGCGCTGCAGTGAACATTAGGGTGCATGCACCCTTTCAAATTATGGTTTTCTCCAGATATATGCCTAAGAGAGAGATTGCTGGGTCGTATGATAGCTCTATTTCTAGTTTTTTAAGTTTTTTTTAGGGTTTTTTAACCCTAACCCTAACCCTAACCGTAACCTCCATACTGTTATCCATAGTGGCTATACCAATTTATATTCCCACCAAAAGTGTAAGAGGGTTCCCCAAAAGGATCTTTAAAAGGATCAAGAGTACGAGTTTGGATTATGAAAAGCAGTGTATCACTGTAATCTTATGCCTAACTTACAACTGCTAAAGGTACCACCATATTTAATTTAAACTGTAAACAATGTCTACGAATAAGAACTTCTTCAAAAATATTATTAGGAGTGAACCAAAAGAGTACAGGTGGTGGTTGAGCTGATAGAGTATTGGTTAGACATCTTCTGGAACAGACATCTAGGAACCTGCTATATAGTCTAGTTCTCAGTGACTTCATGGACATGTATCTGAACAGTTGCCTAATCATTTCATGTAAAAGTATAATGGTTGTGAATCATGATGGCATGACTAGGCCACTACAACCCTCAATGCTTCAGTCATCAAATCATTTCAGGACCATTTGCAGAAGGAATGTGAGTGAGTCCTGGTTCTTGTCTGAAAACTTTCTGTTGAAAACTTCTGGTAAGATCAAGGAGGTGCCAGCATCGAAACTACAGAATGTCAGTAATAGTGGTGCACATTTAAAGAGATGCTGCATCACTGACTTTCCTGGTGGCCCAGAGGACATTATTTTATGGGAAAAAACATGAACGCCAATGAATCTAATTTGAAAAGAGGTTCAGAAAAGTTGAATTGTAAATATGCAAAGAAGTTTTACGAATACATAACCAATTTATTTCATGTATATTTACTCTTTTATATAGGTATGATGTGAATATGTGATATTAAATATCTATATGTTTAAGTAAATCAAGAATTCTTTCAATAGGATGAAATAAAAATTCTAAGTGATAATAAGTATTATGTCATAGTTTATATTTTTGTTTCAAGGCAAAAAGCATTCTTAACAATAAAGGTCGGTTCATAGTATTGAAAGATTTGACTCACTAGTAATACATAACAAGTCTGAATGTGTATGAAAGAACCACAAGAAGAAAAATTCACAAACTAGATTTTAACATGCCTCTCAATATTTGATAAAATTAATGAGGCAAAAAAATCAGCAAGGATTTTTTGAACAAAACAATTAACAAAGTTGGGTTAATAAACTTGTATAACTTGTATAAGACATTTGCACCCAACAACTGCAGAATTCACATTTTTTACAAGCTCGCATGGAATATTTACAAAAAGTCCATATGCTGGGCCACAAAGCAAGTTTCAATAAATTTTAAGTGACTGAAGTCATTCAGAACATCTATTCTGATCAGAATTTTAAAATCTATAACAATCAATAAAAAGGATAATAGAAAATCACTATCTTTGGAAATTAACCAATACATTTCTAAATAAATCATAGTATGAAGGTGAAGTTCTGACTGATATTAGATAAATGAAAAGGGGAAAAAATATTATCAATACTCATACAAGATGTGATTTGTATTTGCAGAAAATCCAAAACAATCTACAGATGAATTTTTAGACTTGGTAGTAGATATTACAAGTACATTATTAGAATTATTAAGAGTTTAGCAAAGTTGATGGATTTAAAGTCAATATATAAAAGCCAAATATATTTCTACATACCAGTGAAAACAATTAGGAAAGAAAAATACTATCCATTATGAAAAATACCAGCTACATAGAAACAAACCTAGCAAAAAATGTATAAGATCTCTGTGGAAAATTATAATGCTTAATAGAGAGACATTAAAGAAGACTTAAATAAATAGATTAGAACACAAAGATGCCAAGTATCTAAAGATTTAGTGCCATTCAAATTCTCAACTTGTGTGTGTGCGTATGTGTGTTTGTAGCTTGACAAGGTGATTCCAAAATTTATGTGAAAAATGCAAAGAAAAGCTATTCTACTTGACGTCAAAAAACTTATTATACAACTCTAGTAATTAAGACGGTCTGTTGATAAAGCAGATAGAACCATAAGATGGAATGGAGTCAGAAGCAAACCATCCATATATGGGCACTTGATTTATGACAGTTGGCCCAGCAGAGCAGTGGTAAAAGAACAGAATGTTCAATAAATATTGTTGGAACTGATATTCATATAGAAAAAAGTGAAAGGGACCTCTCATTATTAAGAAGCTCCAAGTGAATTACAATTAAGGGCAAAATTCTAACGGCTTTATATATATATATATATATATATATATATATAGGAATAAACCTCCATGGCTGTAGATTAGGGAAAGATTTCTTAAGTCATAAAAAGCACAAACCATAGACAGAAGAGTTAATAAATTTGACTTCACTAAAATTAAAAACTTCTATTTATTGACACTAAGAGATAGTGAAAAGAGAGCCACAGAGTAGAAGATATTTGCAGTACTTGCACATAAGAGAGACAGACTCACGCTAGAAAAAGGGCAATTTCTCTTCCGTCCTTCCTCCCACCAACACACACTTAGGGGTGGGTTTTCTTTTGTTATTTCTGTTTTTCTGTTTGTGCTTTTTTTTGGGGGGTGGTGTCCCTGGTCCATATACATGGTAACTACTGAAAGGTGAACATAACTACATCTTTGATAACGAAAATTTTAAATGCTAATTTGAGACTCACAGACATAGAAAACAAACTTATGGTTACCAAAAGGGAAAGTGGAGGGGGGTTGATAAACTAGAAGTCTGAGATTAACATATACACACTACTATCTATAAAATAGATAAACAACAAGGACCTACTGTATAGTACAGGGAACTATATTCAATATTTTGTAATAACCTATAATGGAAAAGAATTATACATATATGGCTGAATCACTTTGCTGTACACCTGAAACTAACACAACATTGTAAATCAACTATACTTCAATAAGAAATAAATTTTAAAAGCCTGATCATTAAAAAAAGTGCTACTTTGGTTTTTGAATCTATAGCGGTCAATTTTCCATAAGATGTTTTCATCTCATACATTTAAGTGAGAGCTAAGTTAGGAAAAATGCAAAAAGAAAGTGAAAAAATAGCCTGGATAAAAACAATAGTGATTCTTTACTCTTAACAAAGGAGAAAAAATGAAAATACCTCACAAGACAAGGGGGAAACCAAATCTGAAAGGGAAGGTAGAAGAAATTCAAGCAGGAAAGAAAAATGAAAAAGTATAGACAAAGGAGCTGAGAAATGCTGAAAGATAGGATCTGGATAATCAACAATGAAGAACTCCTGTAACAGTGAGAAAAACAAAGACAAATAGTGGTGATTCCTGGGATCTTAGAGGAACTCCTGATCTTGGATAGGAAAAGCTTTCAACGTTACATAAATAGCAGTCTCCAAATTAGCCCTGGGAGAAACCCTTTATTTTCATCAGTGGAATATTTTAAAAATAAAGGCAAAATGAGCAAACATAGCTTTTCTTGGTGAGTTAAATGGAAGGTATATGGGAAAACAAATCAATGGGAAATTTTAAAAACAAGAACAAATTCAAACTAGGGAGAATCTGAAATTGTCAGCATGCAGGAATCAGAAATTTGGTATCCCTGCTTAATGAATAGGATAATTTTAATTTCTTTACCTTAAGAGTTTCTGTCCATTCATTTTTGTTTTTTTCTTTCAGAGTGTTCTCATTTGAAGGGGAAAAATGTCTTAAAAGCTATAGAATATGGAAAAGCAGGAAACCAGATACTTGGTGTTTACCCTGGTTTTACAAATAGAAATGCTAATTAGAATGCATCATCTAATAAAATTGTGGCCATGGTCAAGGCCTTAAAAATGTTTACAACCAATAACCTCATTTCTTTCCAAGAAAGACCCTTTGGTTTACTAGTCTGTATAATCTACTTTTGATTATTAATTTTCCACTTTTATCTTTTCTGCTATTGCCCTTTGGCCATTTCATGGATAAGTAGCACCTCCTTCAGACAGGAGGGCAGAGGGAAACTAAATAAAGGCATTTGTCTACATTTATTGTGTTTCCTGTTAATCCTGCCATGGAAGGGTCTAGTAACAAAGAAGTTTAACACTACTGACTAAAATGATGGTGTTTTTCAAATTAATCCTGCAAACCAAGAAAACCTATAGGTGCCTGGCAGGTAAAATAAATGAGTGCCTAGGTCACTCAGTGCTGGATACTATGGAAACTATGGGTAGTACATGTTCCCCTGAAGGGATTACAATATTTCAACTTACACAACATACCTTATGGCTGAATTAGACCCACAGGTTGCCAGTTTACAATATCTGAACCATTAGCATCGGTAATAAAAAAATGTATATACTTAGATGTCATAAAAATATTGTTGCTAAAATGTGTGTGATAGAGTTTCTCTCTAGCATACCGATAGTTATGAGCTAATTGACATGAAGAGCACCAAACAGGGACCAAAAGAAATGCGTTAGGCACACCATGTAGTACAGAGTTAACAAATGAACAGCTGGGACCACCCTAGTTCATAATAATTTACAAAGAAGTAACTCTTGTAAAACTTATTCTAAGCCCAAAGTAAACTGATCCTCCTGAGTGTGTGTTCAGGGTCTTTCCTACAGAGGTGCTCAAGAACTATTTTTAATTATTAAAAATAACTTCTGGGGACAGAGCAATATGCTGCATAGGCATCTACTTTCACAATATTAGTTTCTGTGGCTTTATAATAGAATAGGTTGTTGAAACAAATCCCAAATAATTTCACATATTTATTTGGAGATTATTTTTGATTTGCAAATAGTGATGTATACATTGAAGATTTTGTGTTGTTTTTCACTTTTTTTCAGGGAAAATTTCATGGAAATCCGATGCATGTGTCTGTGGTTATTTCAAATTGTTTAAGGGAAGAGAGGAGAATATTGGCTGCAGCCAACATGCCTGTTCAGGTAACATTTTCTTCCATTGTAATCTTGTTATCACCTGGAACTCAATTTTTCTGAAACAGAAATTCTAGTCTTCTTTCCAGCCATCTTCTTCTACCTATGTTGATGGTCCCGTCATCCTTCCAGTCACTTGGAATCAAGGTCTTGGGATTATCTTTGAATAGTTCCTTTTCTATGCCTCCTTATTGAGATAACTACCAAGTCTTTCCAGAGTTTGTTTCTGGAATCCTATCTATACATCCTTTTCTGTTTCCACTGCTCACACTCTGGTCCGTGGTCTTACTATATCAGTTGAGGAATAGAGTAACCACCTCCGGGCTGAATTCCTAACTACCATTTAGGCTCTGTTTCTCTCAGCATGTTTATCCTCAGGGATTGATCTTGTGCAAACCCTTCAGTAGTTCCCAATTTCCTACCCGACAAATCCAAACTACTCCATGAGCAGGAATTTTGTCTTACAGAAACTCCATAAATATTTGCTTGTTTATTGTTTCAGTGTGCTTTGCCTTGCCAATAATATTTTAGATTATATTTTATCCCACTATGCTAAATGAACTCAGAGCCCCCATCAAAGATAAGTAGAGGAATATGAAGTCCCTGGGAATACTTTTTCAGTTAATCCTTTTGAAAAGGAAAGAGCGTGTGAATAATCAACTTTCCACATGTCACACTCTATAAGTTAGTAAATCACACTAGTGTATTTATTTTTGAAGATCCAAGAAAAGTATCTTTTTTCAACTATTAAAAATTCTCAGATTTAGTTGCTGTCAGGTTATGGTTGTTTTTAGAGAAGTATGAAGCTTTAACAACTTACTCTTATTTTTTAGATGATAAAGAAGAATGGTATCACCTTTATTTAATTTAAAATCTAAAGTTAGTGAGTTTCTAAAGTAAATATAGTTTGATTCAGTGCTTTTTGGGTGAACATTGAGATGCTGTTACTAATATATGATATTCTCATATATATTCTGAGCTGTCCTTTTTCGTAGCCCTCTTATCTCTAGTCATTTTGTCTGTGTGTGTGTGTTGTTGTTGTTCTCTTCATATGTCAGGTATCAGGCAAATTAGAAACATTTATTTGAATAGATGCTCATCAAAATCATTCCACAAATAATCTGCTAGTGCTACATACTACCACAAAAGAAACACTAGTTTGTAAATTTTGAACCAGTAGACAAATATAGGGAGATACACACACACACACACACACACACACACACACACACACACACACAAATACAAATAATGGGGGCCAAAATGAGAGTGAATTTTACAAAGGCTTTACCCATCTGAAGAATGTGATGTAGTTGAAAAAACACTTGATTGACAGTCAAGGACCTGGGTTCCACTTGAGATTCTGCCACTGATTTGCTATAGATCTTAGTCAAGTCATCATCCTTTCTAACCATACGTCCCCATCCAACTGTAAGGTGAAGGGTTTACTGACATTCTAACTCAACTCTAGATATCTACGTAAACGTTATATCTATGGAACTTAATGCCAGATTATTAGAGTGGCCAAGAAATGGGGCTTGCGGTTCCTAACGGCGCAGACTGGTAGTGGTCCGTGGCCCTGGCGTTGGGGACCCCTGCTGTAAACCATCCTCTCCTTTGGGGTGAAGTGGGGAGAATAAGGGGGAAGAGAAAGGGTTGCTTCTTCATTTACCTGCCTGGGACATAGAGGCTTCTCCCCCACTAGGGAAAGTAAAGCATAAATGAAGCTAGATCACATTTGGAGCCCAAAGTGGTTAGCACCAGAGTTTGGACTTTACTGTAGTTGGTGGTGAGCAAAATGGGAGAGCCTTGACATCTCCAGACTTGCCTTTGAAGTTTGGTAAAGGGCGAAGGAGAAGGGTGGGGCTGGAGACCAGGAAACCTGAACTCAGGTGGTGGGAAGGATGTGCAGAATGTCACACATGAGAATAAATCAAAGAGAAAGCTACTCTTAGAATTTAGAAAAGGAATTTAGGATCCTCAGATGAACACATTACTGTTAAAAAGTTCTTTGAAAAGAAGGAAACAATATTGTCCTTCTGTGCAGCCAACAGAAACATTTCACAACATTCCACTGACCTTACAGCTTCAAACATAATGAATATAACTGTTAAAAATCATGATTTTCATATATATTTAATCACACAGAAAGCTGTTTATAATGTGTTACAGAATGAAAAATAAAGTTATAAAATCATACTTAATATGAAAAAAAAAAAGAAATGGGGCTTGGAGTAGCTGGTTAGCCTTCCTATTTAGCCAGCCTAACATTTTTACATATTCTTTAGCAAACTCCCTTTGTTCCAATGTAAAAATAAATCTCATCCTGACAGATTCAACATCCCTAATTCTGAATTTAAGTCCAACTTAATGTAGTTTCACTATACTAATTTTTAAATTACATGTATTCAAAAAACAATTACATGTATTCATTTTATAGAATTTCAAAAGCAATATGGGTCTGTTATAGAAAATTAGGGGAAAAAAATTTAACTATAAAATCATCTGTAATTTTACTGCTCAAAGATAGCACATGATAATATTTTGGGATGTGTGTGCTTCAGGTCACATGTACTTGAGTTTACATGTCTATACATATATCCAGATTTTTGTAAATAAATAAATAAGTATAAATATATATACATATACAAGCAACAGAGATCACAAACATATGGTGTCTTATAATTTGTTCTATTTCTTAACAATTTAACACTACTTGTATGTCATTAAATATTTTTCTACAGCATGTTTTTTAATGGCTGTAGAGTATTTCATATCATACTCATCCATACCTCAGTTCAAAGTATATTACATATACTACATTCTTCATAAACCTGTTTTATCAACATCATCGAAATTTCAAGACATTGTTTTTCCAGGGACCTCTGGAGAAATCCTTACAAAGTTCTTCAGTTTCAGAAAGACAGAGGAATGTGGAGCACAAAGTGGCTGCCATTAAAAATAGTGTGCAGGTGAGTGATCTCTTACAGACACCAGGAAAGTCTAGCTGTTGTCACCATACTATGCATCTTTCTCTTGTGTGCCCCAAGTTAGTGCGTACAGAAATCATAGGCTAATTTGTTATAAGATAAATATCTCTCACACACTACGTTCATATTAGAAAACATTTATTTGTGGGAAGCTTTTAACTTCAATTTACCGGAAATTAGGGTTTCCACACCAGACTCCATCAGTGAGAAGCCATGTGACCTTAGGCGAGTAAGCTGCTTCACACCTCTAAACCTCTGCTTCTTCATCTGTAAAAGTGAGGATAACCACTGTAACAGGATTGTTGTGAGGACTACGTGAGATAATACTATATGAAAAGCCTTTAGCTCAGATCTTGACACCGTTATATCTGAGCAGAAAAACGTCACCAGGTTTGGAGAAGAGTAAAAGTAAAAATCTCAAAGACAGAAATGAACAGGAGACACAGAGGAGCCACAGATATTTTTTTTCTAAGAGGTAGAGAGGAAAAAAATTTAGACTCAATTGTCATAAACTATATCGTTTGAGAATGGAGATTTTAAGCAAAAAGATAGTTGGTACGTTAATACAGAGTTGTATGGAGCTAAAATGAAAAAAGTATCCATACTCTCCGATAAAAAAGATATTAGTTGCATCATTTGGAATTAACTGAGAAATGAGAGGCAAGATGCTGAAATTTGCAAACACTCAGGAAGAGAAAAATGGAAGAGCAACCTCAGTCTGGTTCTTCTAGTGCTATTCAACGTTCATGGGCATTAGCTCTTTAGAAATGTAGATTCTGTATAGTTAGTCTGGGATATTACTGGGGATTGCAAGCACCAAACTGTGTATTTTGAAATACTGATGATGGATGATGTTGTTGCATTGACGTGCTTAATTGTAACAACAGAGTATGTTTTCTTTGTAAAAAGATGACAGAACAAGACACCAAATATTTAGAAGATCTGCAAGATGAATTTGACTACAGGTATAAAACAATTCAGACAATGGGTAAGTTTTTGTTTTGTCTATAATTCCACATAGGGACATAAAGGCAATGTGACTAGGGTTTCGTCTTTGCTGCAGAGTTGATAAATTGATCCCTTTTTTTGAAGAGAGTGTGCAGGAGAAGTTAATTTATTTTGCTTCCTCCTTTTCTCTCCATATAAATATATGTTTTTACCCATGATTCAAAGTAAATTATAAAGCTCATGAGAAATCACCCCTATTTCAGGATGCATCTCCAAAAAGTAAGAACATTCTCCTATAGAATCAAAATATCATTATCACAACTAAGAAAAGTAATAATAATTGTCTAATATGATCAGGAAATTACTAATATTATCTCTAGGTGAGTCTTTTAATATAATTTTAAAAAATTAAAAGTAGAAATATGACTCTGTAGGAAATTTAGAAAGTAGAAAAGAGTATTACAAAATTAAAAACCACACAAAATTCTGCTATCTAGATATAAACACTGTCAAAATGTTAGTGTATTTTCTTCCAGCCTTTTTCCTGCACATTCAAATACATACATACCTATTTATTTACGAAAAAATTGAAATCATCTTGTACATAGTTTTTTGTATAGCATTTTAAACTAAAGTTTTATTTTATGTATTTCCTCATATAAAAAAATCTTCAAAACATAATATCAATAATTGTGTAAATACCAAAATGTAAGGACACTGAAATTTCTTTGACTATTTCATTGTGGTTAAATATTGAGGTTGTTTACAATTTGATGTTTTTAAAGAAATATAAGGAAAGAATGATAAAATTTATAAAATCTAAGATTTACAAGTAATAACATTTAGAGTGTGTTGCAATTAGTGGGACAATTGGAGAAATTCTCATTAGTTCTAGATTAGTTAATAGGATTGTGCCAGTGTTAATCTTCTGGCTTTGAACATTGTACTATGCTTATCTAAGACACTAGAAGAAGCTGGATGAAGGATATATGGGAACTCTGTACTATTTTCGTAACTTTTTTGTAATTCTAAAATAATTTTGAAAAACACATTAGATATAAATTCTTTGTACAGATGATTTACAGAATCATCCTTAACTACTGAAATGTTAGCTTAAAATTTATCTGGGGGCTTCCCTGGTGGCGCAGCGGTTGTCCGCCTGCCGATGCAGGGGACGCAGGTTTGTGCCCCGGTCCGGGAGGATCCCACATGCCGCGGAGCGGCTGGGCCCGTGGGCCATGGCCGCTGAGCCTGTGCCTGCGGAGCCTGTGCTCTGCAATGGGAGAGGCCACAGCGGTGAGAGGCCCGCGGACCGCAAAAAAAAAAAAAAAAAAAAAAAATTTATCTGGAAGGAAGTAGTATGGGTGATTGTGATCAAATTCTTTGTTAACTTTCCATCTAAGATTTAAAAGAGAGGATATTCGTTTTTCCTGGCATAAGTGAGATGTGACATGTCCTTCTGGCACCTTCAGGATGTCTTGACTCCCATGAAATGTTATTAAATATGTTCATAATTGTATGTACAATGTTTTTTCCTTTGGAAGAAATGACACAAGCACAGGTTTCATCAGCTTATCAAAGGGGTCCATGATTCTTAAAAGGTTTAGAACAACTGCACATTTAATCAAGCATTACAATTCATTGAAAGCAGCCTCAGCCTAAATTTCATATGTGAACCATGAATTTTATGAAATAGAATATACATTAAAATATACTGTTTTACATTAAAACAGTAAAATTATTTTGAACTTAGTATATTACAATTAGAGTTACTTTAGTATCTTACAGTGCTTCATAAGCATTATGAAGAATAAAAATGATTATTAATCAACAAATATTTTGTTGATTAATAAAATATTTAAAGTGAAAGTGAAAGGAAATGTTTTAAGGGAAATGAAAGATACATGGGAAACAAGTTATATCTTTGCTGGTGAAGACTGGAAAGTATTAGCTAGTGAAGTTTTGAAATGATAAAATGCCATATCAGCAGGATTTTGCTACATATGGGATCTAGGAATTCGTGAATTTGTGAATTAATACAACCAGAAATGACTTCTCGGAAATCAGTGCTATTTTGTTGAGGACTTTGCCACAGCATTGTTTGGGGGCCTCTTTTCACAATAACACAATTCAGATCAGCATTCCAAAACTTCATTTATTATAGAGATGAGCAGTTGGTATAAGCAGTCACTTACTATATACCAATAAAGTTTTAGTTCAAATTAAATAATACGATGTTTATTGTACATCTGTCATTTAAGAGGATAAATCATTTTGGGTTTTGTTCAGTCAGAGATTTTTCTTAATTTGCAACTCTTTCCCACTTCTTCTGGTTTTACTGTGAGGCTAGCCTGTTTTGCAAAGGAAAAGAGAAAGCAATGGATTTAGTCTTTATTAGTTAATGAGACTATGTACTATAAAACGGCAACTCTTCCAGGAGATTGAGTAAAGGCATCAGGAGGGGTCAAATATGATTTAATTATAGGCACAAAGAAGGGCCCCTTTTCTTTCTTACACATCCCAACCAACCAAGGTCATTATAAATGTAGAGATGATCTAATAAAGAATCCGTTATAAAAACATTTATATTCTCCTCTCTCCCTGCCCCCAAAAGGAACATTGTGTGAAGAATGGTGTTCTCTCAAGGTCTGTAAGGTAGAGAGCTCATCTCTGGCCTGCTTGGATGTAATCCTTCCTGGCAGCCAGGGATTTACTTCTAAGCTCATCACTAATGGCCCCATTTAGGCTCTTGCATCATGGGATCTTAGGATGGCAGGTTACAGCTGGCTTTGGCTTTCAGGACAAAGAGATTCACCTTGGAGAGGACTCTAAGTCTGATCTCTTTTCCTTCACAGATCAGGGTGACAAGAACAGCGCCCTAATGAATCAGGAAGTTTTGACTCTGCAGGAAATGCTGAACAGCCTGGACTTCAAAAGAAAGGCTAGTGAAGAACTTTAATTGGGCCTTTTGCCTATTTTTCTCCTTTTTCTACATCTAGTCCTACTAGATTAAGCTCTGAAATTAAGCTCTTTGATTTTATCAGTTCCATTTATGCTGAATGAATAAAAGGCAGTGTTTCTAGGAAGAGTATCATACTGTTTGCCATGCTTCTTCACCTAAGTTTACAAAGCAGAACCCTTCTAGAGTCTATTTATCCTGCTTATGTGGTACATGTACTGTAGCTACCATTAATTTCAAGGTGAACATTTTACCCAGTTTTTTTTTGCCACTATTTCAGACATGACTGTTTTAGTTGCTATACTTAATATGCTGGGATGGGTTCTACTGCACATGTATAATTAAAATATTACTTGACGACTACTAAAACTTTGTTACAGAAATAAGCGTCCCAGTTTCTATTCTGAAAAATGACATTGTGCTAAATAATTCTGTAGGTTTCAGGAGAGTCCATTGAGACCTGAACATGTTCAATCTAACCTCTTCCCAAGGAGAGGAAGAAAATTTTCTGGCTCAATAAAATATTTTGAAAGAGGAGAAATATCTCTCAATTCTACCTCTCCTTGAAAATAGACACATTGAAATTTAACCAGTCACTGAAATCAATAGTTTATTTCTAAAAGTTTGGCTTCATCTTTTTGTGCAGGAATTTGTGTAAGCACAAATACATGTAAAATTTATTTTCACCCTAAATTAATTATAAACTTAAACAGTTATATATCAGATTTTAAATATGTAAATATTTAACCCAAGATTAACTTAATGCTTTTATGCATAATAAATCTATGCTATACATTTTATGCATGCCATCTTATTCTACTTTGAATAAGATTTTAAGGAGAGGGGGAATCTTAGAAATAATTCAGTCCATTCACCTGACTGTATAGAGAAGAAGATCAAGTCCCAACAAAGATAAATGGCTTGTCCAAATTCACATAGCTGTGGCAAAGCCAGGGTAGAAATTCACATCTTCTAATCCCTAGGCCTTTGAAAGTTATATTTTCCCACTATGCTTCCCCAAACCCAGATAAAGTGGTACTAAAAACTAACACAGAAAGGCTTAAATTCTAGTCAGTACATTTAAAAATAAATGCATAAACATAATTATAAGAATATAAGTTCAATTTATAAATGGCTTTTTAAGAAGCAGATATATGGCTTTTATGACTACAGGATTCAGTATTGTCACAGGAGTTACAAATTCAACCTACTTATAGTAAATGATAGTATGAGAGTATTATGTGCTATTATGAGAGTGTTAACTATGGTCATGCTTCTTTCTTCATGACATTATTGAATTGCAATAATTTAATTATTTGAAAAGGCAGTGCTATGGCAGATGGAAGGTAGTATTTGGTAAAATATTTGGTCAAAATTTTAACCAAGGCTTTATCTCCCAGGTCAGACAAATTATTTTATAGGTTAAATTATGAGTAACTTTGGTTGTGTGTCATAAGAATCTTCTCAGTAGTCACTTTTGTCTTCAGGAAGCCCTCAGTAAGATGACACAAATAGTGAATGAGACGGACTTGTTAATGAACAGCACCCTGGTGGAGGAGCTGCAAGACTGGAAGAGGCGGCAACAAGTCGCCTGCATCGGAGGTCCACTCCACAATGGGCTCGACCAGCTCCAAAACTGGTAAAATGAACTGAATTTAGTTTCTAGTGAAAACCACAGAAAGTACACAACAGTGTCGCTTAGCCAGAGAATACAGGCTTAGACGCAAATGTCAATTCATTCAGCTTATTGATGGCTTATTAGCAGCTGGAACTCTACCGTTGAAAACAAATGGATGTAATTGTCTGAGTGTTCTTAATTTCCATCCCTTTGGGGAGAAAAATAAAGCATCTATAGAAATCTATAGAATGCATAAGAATTGCTTATTTTCTTATCTAATATATCAATCTTAAAAGACTCAAATGAACTTTTTCAAATCAGCAATAAATACACTTTCTTGAAGGGCATGAGAAGCCCTGGCTTCAAACACTGTATCTCATTTTTAAAATGTGTATCTTAAGGTGTCAGAGTTAAATATTAGTTTTGTGTTTTCAACAAAGTGATTTATTTTTGTATTTAAATGAAAAAATCTCAAATGGCTAATACAACATGGCATCCCCTGCCTGTGTACACATGCATACATGCAATTATGTACAGATATTATCCTTTGTATTAAAAAAATGTTTTTTGGTTTTCCCCTTCATCAATGTAAAAGAAAACTATGTGAGTGAAAGAACAATTAGAAAATATAATGAAAAAGAAGGAAAATTTTCAGTTGAAATCTAAAATTGCTTTCCAAGGGTACAATCCAATACAATGAAAAAGCACAGTAACTGGGCACACTTGCACTGAAAGGTCTGCACTGCCAGGCCTACTTCTCAGGAAAAGTAACTGGGCTCTTTTTTAAATTTATTGATTTTCCTTGGGGAGATACTTTGATTCTCTAACCTCACTGTACTCTGTTGTTGTGAAAACAAGATAAACAACAAAGGGAGCATAGCAGATAATGGTGCTCATACCAAATTCAGTAGGGAGTTTGCAGTTCTTTCTACAATGTTATGTGGGGAATAAACTTTCAGTAGAAAGAGCTGCTGTCAGGGCACATGGACTTAGCAAGTCTCATGAGACTTCTGCCTCCTCTTAGTTGGAGGCCTCTTCTGTGTGCCTTTCAATCTCCCTCCTTCCCAGACTTCCAGCCCAAGCTGCCACCTCTGTTTCTAAGGTAAGATCCAAGGTAAAACTCTAAGCAGATACCTTTCTCCAGGAAGATCCACTGATAATTTTTTGGCTAATACTTAGGACCTGTAAAAAATATATATGGGGGGGTCATACTGTTTTTTTCTTCAGTATTCTTACACATAACATTCTTCATATCATGTATTTTTAAAGTTTTAAATTTGCTGTCTTTAGTGAGTGCAATATTTTTTAAATATATGTGTTTAACAGACTTTTTAAAAAGGATAATTAAAAGGGATTTCGTTCCAGACATTGACAAAATTTCCTAAATGATTTCTTATCTATAACTGAAGGTAAAAATTTTAAAACATTGAAAACAGTTAACATCTATCATGCATTTTAGCAAAAAGCTGGGTTAGGAAAATAAACATTAAAATAAAAACTGTCACTAACCTTTAATGGAATTAAGTGACTAATTTAATTAATTTAATAATTATTTAGTAATATTTGCTAAATATGGTTAATAGTTAAAATGGTGGATTGTTAAGTGGAAAACTATCTGCGTTTTTCATTTGCTGTTCGATAGCTTTACACTGTTGGCAGAAAGTCTGTTCCAACTCAGAAGGCAGTTGGAGAAATTAGAGGAGCAGTCTACCAAAATGACATATGAAGGGGATCCCATCCCACTGCAAAGAACACATCTGCTAGAAAGAGTCACCTTCTTGATCTGCACCCTTTTTAAGAAGTAAGTCAACACTTTGCTATACACCTGAAACTAAAACAACATTGTACATCAACTATACTTCAATTAAAAAAAAAAAAAAAGGAGTAAGTCAAATGTTATCCATTTAAAGGCCTCTTGGGAGCCTCAGTCCTGTGGAGTTGGGAGGACACCCTGGCTGGGTTTTGGTGTTCAGGTGAAGGAGTGGGAGGGAAGTGTTAAACAGTGAGCCTCAGGGTGCAGTGAATAAAGCTCCAGACAGTTCCAGAAACATTTCTACTCTTCACTGTTTATTCATCAACACTTCTCCCGCCACCTAACTCGGTTTTTCATGAGCCACCACATCACCCACCCAAAGTTCATTTTTCATCTTTTAGAAAAGAAGATGTCAAGGATTTCTTCTCAAGTACGTATCCAAGAAATGAAGGGTGGAGAACATGTTTATGTTTGTAAGCTCATCTAAAGGGAAAAAAAAAATACTAGTATGTACCAGAAATCCTAATGTCTAGCTCAAAAATGGCATGAAATTAACTTTCTACTTGATGTTTAGTATGATAAAAATAGACTGGGGCTTTTATTCTTGACCCAATTATAACAATCAAGAGTTATTTACTGTTGTTACTTAGGGACAGTCTTTAGGTATTTCCCATCTCCTGGTATTTATTTATGAGAAGTCTTAGAAAGATTTGAGCTTAACAAGGGTTTGAATGCCTTCTAAGTGTAGAAAGTTTGGATTTTATAAGAGGACAGCATCCTGTTACTCTGTGGTTTTCAGCCTGTCAATGTTTCCAGTGTTTTCAAATGACGCGCTTTATTTCCTTTGAACCCAGCTCATTTGTGGTTGAACGACAGCCATGCATGCCAACCCACCCTCAGAGGCCGATGGTACTTAAAACTCTCATTCAGTTTACTGTGAAGCTAAGGTAGGCAGAATGTATTCTATCATTTCATATTTATGATGCCATAGCCACTGTGTGATTAAGGCTAGTTGCTCTCATTGTGTCTTTCATTCAATTATTCTTTACTGAGCACCTCCTGCATACCCAGCACTCAGCTATGGTAAGTACCCACAGAAATGTTAAGGTGAGAGCCCTGCTTGTAAAGATTAGAACAACGAAGATGAGGACATGAGAGTTATTAGCATGAAATCACAATATCGGACAACATGGGATTAATTGCTCAAAAGGCTGACTTGAGAGAAAACTGGGGAGCCTGGAGAATGCCTTGTGGTCACTGAGGAAGGACCTTGAGGGAAGAGCAGGGGCGTGAGTGAGACTATAGAAATAATGACTTCCTGGGTCTGTTTTGTAAGCGTGGGGAGCAGGGAGAGAGAGAATTGAGTAGATAGATTGGAGACAGATGATGGAAGGGTTTGAATATCCTATCCAGGAAATATAATGGAACGTTCTTCACCTGTGATCACCCAGCAACTAGCTTATTGGTTGGTCCATGAAAAATCTCAACACCACGATTTTCAGTACATCCTTATTATGTACCTGATTTAAAGAGAAATGATTATGTTGTTGCCACTTTATCTATGTATCTGATCCTTTTCATTTGCATGACCAAACTAAAACGTACAGTTTTCCCTAATGACACTCTTAAAATAATGAGTTTGACTTCAAACTTTCAAAGATTTTCATCATGCCTCAATCTCTTGAGTCCCAAAGCTTTACATTTCTAATCACTAGGTCACCTCTGGAAAGCTGAAATTCCAGACTAGTACTAGAGGTGGTGATGCCATGATAGATGGTGATTTAGGATCCCAAGATAGCATCCCTGATCACACATCACTATTGAACCCCATTTTAAGTTTAGTTTAGTTTCATTTTATTGAGATATAATTGACATACAACACTGTATAAGTTTAAGCATAATGACTTGACATACATAAGCTGCAAGATGATTACTACAATAAGTTTAGTTGACATCTATCACCTAGGAACTTCATTTTTAAAAGGAAGGCATTTGTCTTTCGTTTGCATTTCAGAAACCCATCTTGAAATTCTTAATCATTTCCTTTGTGTGAATTTGCACCAAGACTTTAAGAAACAACAAAAAAGGGCAGAGACCAGGTTCCTTTTTAAAATTTTATGATTTTCAGAAGGTGTTCCTTCCTCAACCCCACATCTCTATGTAGCCCAGAAAATTGTAACACTAAAAGGAAATAGAAGGGTGGTATATATGCTGCTTTTCCTTGAGACACCCCCGTAGATGTTATGTTCAGTCTAAGATGCTCTGTGGGACGAAGGGGAAGATGATTAGGGACTGCTCAGCAAAGAGTTCTGAGTGGAAGAGGTCCCTGAATGGCGTGGTGTTTGAGCTGATTGCCAGAGGCACAGACCATTAGTCCCTGGCTTAGGTGTTCTGCCTTCCTCTTCCATCTAACTGTTCAGTCCCCGTCCTTCTTCTCTGTACACTGTCCTCCACTGTCTTGATAGATGATCCTTTACTTAGTATTCAAGATTTTCCCAAAAACCCCTCTCTACCATAGCATTCCATCCTCCTGTTTCAAAGGAAGGGGGTGACATGGGACTCCCTTTTGTCGTCAGCATCCTACAGTGAATGAGATCCTTCCTGAAATAGGATAGAGAGGAATGCAGAGGGGAAAAACATCTTGTCTTACTTCATATGACCTCCTCACCCCTCACTACCAACAGCTGTACACTTATTATATCCCAAGCTCTGAAACCAATCCTGGCAGGATTTTTAAGGAACCTTTGCTACATTATTTTTGTTTTGTTTGGGCTGTCTGTTATCTATGACTGTACTTCTCTAATGCCATTCAGTTGCTTATTACCATTCTCTATATTCCAGCTCTTTGGCTAGACTTCTTCCTTTGATGTATAGCCATGTCTACTCTCCTCCTTCCCTAATCTTCACTATGCCAGTTTCGCAGTGCCTGGGGCTGTACAGGGTCTATATGAGGAGTTCAATACATGCTGAGTGAATGAACAAGGTTTGGGATGAGTGCATAAATGAATGAGTGAGTGAGTGACTGAATGAATATCTCTGAAACTGAACTGAACCTGCAGAGGTGGTATGTCAGAGGGTACAGCTCGGACGAGTTGGGAAAAGCTAAGGAGTGAAGGAAGGCTGACACAAGAAGGAATTAAAGGAATTGTTATTCTGACCTTTGATCATTTGTTTGTTTGAAGTTAGGTCTTTTTTAGTTATGAACATTTTTGCTGTTACTTAAATATAGTGTCTTTAAAGACTGCAAATGCATTTGAAGTGGAATTTTCCTTATTCTACCAGAGTCCTAGTCTTTATCAGTATTTTACCATAAAACACTTATCAAAACATTTAGTCTTACTAAGCTTACAATTTTTTTATAATATGAGAATAAAATGGAGCCACATTAATAGACTTGCAAGATTTTTTTTTATACATTTAACCCAAATAGCTATTTTTCTGACCTAGCCAATGTGTTATCCAACACACATCAACTGAAATAATATGGAAACACTTTCCAAGTATGTGTTATATTAAGTGGCTGATGTCAATATTAGTAACATGGCAAAGTAAAGAGGAATTGGACATTTTAAAAACACACTAACATATGACTGGAAATAATGTGAGTTTGATTTATATGTACTTACTGTAAATATATTTAAATCTTTAAATATAAAAAGGCTTTTAGCCATTAAAATTTTTATCTTTAATTCTTTATTTATGTGTCTTTCCAGACTACTGATAAAATTACCAGAACTAAACTATCAGGTAAAGGTGAAAGCATCGATTGACAAGTAAGTTTCTAATTTCATTTTGAAACATGAAAATGTAAGACTTTTTAAAAACAATTGTCCTTATTTTATAGAATAATTTTAAACTTTTAAATTTACTTCTCTAACGTTACATATCAATGTACTTCAAATATTTGACTTTGAAGTTCAAACATTTAACAGAATGCCAAGGAAGACTTATTTTAAAAATTTTACTATAAAGACTTGAAATGAAATTTTATATACTATCCCCTAAAGTGTCATAGAAAAATTGTTATTAGATCTATTAAATAACTCATTTTAAAGAATCTTCTTGGTTTTACAGGAACGTTTCAACTCTAAGGTAAGACATTTACTTTAGAATTTTCGGCTGTTCTCATAAATATATTTTACCTGAGACCATGTAAATAGCCAAGATTTTCTCTCTAGCAATCGAAGATTTGTGCTTTGTGGAACTCACGTCAAAGCCATGTCCATTGAAGAATCTTCCAGTGGGAGTCTCTCTGTAGAATTTCGGCATTTGGTGAGTTTGGCAGTAAAATTACACAAGCTTTTTTTCTCCTCCAAATCAGACACATTTAAACTAATAGGCTTTATAATTTAATGTGTTTTGTTCTTTAGTGTTTCTTATGCGAATTAAGGGCCATATTGAGAAATAAAACATGCCATCATTGAAGAATTTTAAATGGTAAAAAGAACTCTGAACCTTAACTCTGAAGGTGTGAGTTCTCAACAACGGTGATGTTGTACCTAAATATATGTCTTAATTAGTTAAAATATTTTGGTAATACTGACAGAGATAATCTGTCTTACAGTCGATAGGCACCCCTGGTTTCATTTTTTAAATCTCCCAAATGATACCAATAATGACATGTCTGGCTAAAGGCTCTTTCATTTTAGGAGGATTAGCTTGGGGAAATATGATGTTTCTGGGTGTGAGTTGCAGTTTGCCTTGGCATTTCTAGAAAGCTTATGACCCAGCCTCATCCTGTTACTTCTTGCTCTTACCACTTCCTCTTAACCTAGAGTTCTCTTCCTGCTTTCTTTCTAATTCTTTGCATAGTTCTTAGATTCCCAAAGACCCCGCTTGTCTTGCCAAAAACATGTTGCTCATCTGGTTTATCAGCATTTGGGAGGTACCTCACCTGAATGTTGGGGCACCACTGAAGCAGTCTCTAAAAGTCTACTTCCTTAAAGATAAAATTTATGGTAACAGAAAGATATCTGCATACGTAAATTTATGCTGGTTTTCATTTTTTATTTTGTTTTTGTTTAGTCTTCAGTATTGAAGAGTACATTTCTTTGTAACTGAATCTCTCTATATGACACTGCTAAATCAATAAAATGTAATGAGGAGTGATGACATATACATCCTTATAACTAGAACTCTTTTTGCTTAAGTTCAATTCCTATTTTCAAGGAACTTTCAATAATGGCCAATGTTTGCTAATAAGTGAAGCCGTAAGAGGCCCTTCTGTCTCCCAAAAGAGTCACTTGGAAAAAGAAGGACAAGGAACAAACCAAAAAGTGATGGGTCTCTATTCCAGCAGAGATAATATATAAAATAACAAAACCTTAGTTTTCATGGTGCTTTTCTAGTTGCTAAGCATTTTCACGTATATTATCTTTTACCTAATACTTTAATCACTTTTTAATACAAAAGTAAATATAGAAAATCAGAGAAAAAATTAAAAACCACATATGATCCCAACACCTTGACATAACATACTTATTTTTACATTTTCATTCATATATATATATATTCTTTTTGTTAAGTGGGATCAGATTGTACACACTAATTTGTTTTCTGTCCTTTTTTTCCCATTAAGTAATCTATGTCATGAACATTTTTGTATCTCCTGCTCTCATGGCATTTAGTAGCTCACTGTGCCATGTGGCACGCTGCCCCATTGTCTATTTCCCCAGGCCTGTGTGTTAGACTTGATTTCGTAGGCTTTGAGAATCATCACGGCTGAGCTCAGATGATACTTGTCAGGTACAAAGGAGTGCTGAATAGATTCTAAAACATCCCAGCATGATTTCCTCTTTCCAAAATGTGACTGAAAAATACAGTCTTATGCCAGCTTGCTCCCTTATCTCAGCGACAGTTCCTAAAGTGGCATACCTTGAGATGAAACAGGAAGCTCCTTTCTGTTGAATCCGGGCAGCTATGTCACATCAGGTTTCAGTGAGTTAGAAAACATCTCGGTTACTGTTCTAGAAGTCAAAATTATGGGCCAAGAAAACCCCAACTTGATATTTAGCTGATAATGCTTCTCCATCTAAATACTGTTGTTTTCTTTTACAAAGCAACCAAAGGAATTGAAGTCTAGTACTGGAAACAAAGGAAATGAGGTAGGAAATATTTTCTCCAAAAGAATCTTTCTAGGTAATAATCCTATAATGTCTTATTTTTACAAAGCTCTTAAACTGCCCTTTATATTTTTATATAAAGTCAAATTCATGTTTCTCTAGTTATACATGTAAAGCTCAATAAATTGCAGACAGTATAAGAAATTTTGTTATTAAAATAGAAAATGCATGGAACACCCTCCTAAGAAAATGACTATTAATATTTTGGTTCACATCATTCTAGACTTTTATCTTTTATCTAGACTTTTGTACTTTGAAAATATATATACACATTGTTTCATAACCTGCTTTTTTTTTTATCACATAGCAATGTGAGGTGAACAACTTTCCATAAACTTAAATACGCTTGGAGAACATGATTTAAAGTGGTTGCATTATATTGCTATAATTTCTTTAGTCAGTCCTTTATTATAAAATATCTTAAAATCACTCATTTTCCACAGATAAGAGGTAAGTCTTGAACATCATGACCCAGTATGTGAAAATCACAAGTGAAAAACAGTTCTATTACTTTATGGTATCAATGACTTTGCTCTTATATTAAAGTTGGAATTTCACTAGATGAATTGATTAAAAGAACAAACTGGTGCAGCCCAAGTGTTCAAGTTTGAGTCGATAAATAATAGAGTGGTCAAATCCTGGATTGGAAGTGACTTTGGGAATCAGCTATTTAGTTGACCTAGATACTAGGGCATATGTTTATGCCCTACATATTTGGAATTAGAAAACCTGGGTTTGAGTCCATTCTGACAGTGACCAAAAATGTGATCCTTGGCAAATGATCTGATGGGAAAATATTGCATTTTTTCCCTCTAAGAGATCAGAGTAGTAATTCCCAGTGCTCCCTGCTCAGAGAAACTGCATATGTAAGACCACCTACATGATGCAGTTATAAAGCAGTGAGGCTTGTTTCTAGTACGGTTGGTATGGATCCAATCTCCTGGCTTTAAAGTCACAGCTCCTATGAGAAATCCCTTTGAATTATTTGGAAGAAAAAAAGCACTTTATAAATCCAGCCTTCAACTGCAGTCAATCTAGCGCACTCCACAAAACCACAAAGGTCCATCACAACAGGTTTTATGCTCTACATTTTCCCTTCCAAGAATTCTTCATTCCCTTAATCGTATCTTAAAGATATGATTTGCCAAATATCACAGCCTCACCGAGGATGAGCTAAGCTTCCCTCCCAGGGTAGAACCTTGGCTTAGGGCAGAGCATCAGACAGGTGTCTCAGCCCAGATATCACAGGAGCAAAGCTTTTGAGTTTAAGGATATTCTAATAAACCAAACAAGTAGGAATTATTCTTCTCACCTTATAGAAATCCATAAAGGTTTTCCAAACTTCCTAGTTGAAACATTAGCTCTTATAAATAAAAGCCCATTTCATGATTATCCCTGGAATTTTGGCCAGAGTTGCAAACAATATTTCATGCAGTGACCTCCCTGAATAGTATTTACTAAGTCTGAATAGACTGAGCACAATGCTTCTAAACTCTTCTTAAGGAAAACAAATCAAATGGGAATAAATCTAAATCCCTGAACTCTTTAGTACCTTGTCATCTTTGTGAATGTAAAATCGAAATCTTTACTTGGATTTCTCTAGAGACAGAAATCTAAGTAAATCATCTTCTACTATAGAAAAACAACGGCCTACTTATCTCTCTTTGAATTTATTTCCTCTCATATTCTGATTAATAACAAAATCATATGGTTATATCAGAATGATTTTATTTCTTCCTTTTCTTTTTTTTCCAAGTTTGCTGGAGCTGGATAATTTTATTTTAAGCTATTCTTTGAGCTCCCCCTGTTGACAAAATTTTAATATGACTCCTACGTACATTTAAAACAACCCATAGACTTGAATGCTATTTTACGAGCTACAGGAACAATTGAAAAGTCACACAATATATGACGTGGACTCAGAAAGATGAGCCTGGGGAATCAGGGGCTTGGCTAGGCAGTAGGGGTGACGAAAGGAAAGTCAGGAGAGAGTAGGGGAAGATCTGATGATAAAATGGGCTTCATAAATCAATGGGGCCAGGGATTGAAGTAACCAAACTTTAGGGAGAACAGGAAGCTAGGATGTTATAAACTCATTTTCGAATTTCAGACAGTAGCTGTCGCTTATCGCTTATCTGTGGGCACCTGAAGCAGGAGTTCACAGCCCGGTAAGAACTTATTTGACAAATCCTCGTGCGGCATTTACTATATATCGGGCACTGTCTAAGAGCTTCACTGGCATTGATTTACGTAGCTCTTGCAGAAGCCTATGAAGTAGATACCGTTAGTGTCATACTTATTTTGGCTAGGGAAACTGAGGCACAGAGTGGTGCAGCTAAGATGATTCAAACCATAGCAGTCTGGCTCCCATGTCCATGCTCTTGGCCGCTGTGCTGTGCTCCCTCTGTAGTCATGAAACTTTCCCTTGGAGAGGCTGCCCTAGTTGGCCCTCCTCTTTGACCCCTGCTGCCCCTTTATCTCATCCCAGCCCGCCATTTGCTGAGATTCCTATAAGGGAGATCTTTTTTTTTTCCTTTTTTTTTTTTTTTTTAGGTTTATGGTATGAAATTTATTTTTCTGATTCTTTGAAAAGAAAATTTAAACGATATATAATTTTATGCTTCTGTACTTTTATTGTTGCCTAGTATTACCTAATTTTTCTTTAAATGAAATACATGAGGCAAATAACTTGTGGGAGAAATTTGTTATGGTCTGGCAGCTCAATCTGCTTGAATGTTTTTTACATCGTTATTGGAGTATGATTGCTTTACAATGGTATGTTAGTTTCTGCTGTATAACAAAGTGAATCAGTTATATATATACATATGTCCCAATATCTCTTCCCTCTTGCGTCTCCCTCCCTCCCGCCCTCCCATTCCCACCCCTTTAGGTGGTCACAAAGCACCGATAAGGGAGATCTTCGCAGGTTTGCGAACAGCATCTCATCCTTTCCTCTCTGTTCCAGCTGCTGCTGTCGTTGTCCTCACTTTACCCACCTGCTCAGAAATCACATAGCTACCTCGCACCGGAATGCTTACGAAGGGTAGAAGGAATTTAAACTAATGCTTCCTGAGAAAACGTTGACTTCTCCCTTATCTCCTGCGTGCATCGGTGCGGTGGTGGAAACAGCACTGCCCACAGCTCTGCCTCTTACAGGCAGCTGACCTTGCGCTAGCTGTTTTACCTCACTAACTCCTTAACTATAAAGTTGCATGTTAACCTGCACTTCATAGGGCTGTTGTGAGGACCACACGAGATGGCGTGTGTGAGAGTCAATTGCCGTGTGCTGTGTGGATGTCTGCCATGGGCTTCCTGATCAGCCCTCCAGGCTGCCCCCTCTATAAAGAGCAGGTGGGGAAATGGCTCTAAAGGTGGTACCTGGCCTAGGATAAACCACTAATCCTTATCCTTCCTCTTCTGCCCACCTGCTAGGTGCTCTGCTGGAAACATTCCCTTTCAAGGGCCAGTGAGCATGGCTTTCTGGCTCCAGGTCCATGCAACCTCAGACCACCCCATATATAGGCCCCTTTTATAGGACTGCACGTCTACCTGCTGCCTACCGCATCACCACACCCCACAGCTTAGGGTCCCTCAGTTCTATGTTTGTGGTTGTGAGAGCTTAGACTGAATACTCATTAAATGATCACGGACACACCATGACAGTTTCCCCAGGATTGCCAATCCAAACCTCCTTAGAATTGCAGCACCCCATGTCTGTTTGACTCTGAGATTAGCCAGGAAGAGGTGACCTGTCAGGATGTGCATGGGCGCCTGGCTGCAGCATTGGGTGAAGGGAGGATGTTGACGTTGCCCTAGACTCATGCTGTCCCCAGAAGGCCAGGGAGAACAATGGTGCCACCTCCTTGGTTGGGGGCTGGTGAAGGGTGGAGCTCTGGGTCCCCCACCCCTGTTTCAATCAGTCAGCTCTACTTTAAATATTTTACAGATTGGGACCCAGGTGGGAAATTTACTTTTAAGAACATGCTCCAGGGTTAAAAAAGATTTGAAAACTGTTGGACTGGTCAATCTCTAAGTTCCTTTGAATGAGATTCTGTAATCCTCAGAAGTACAACAGAGGGTAGGGTCATTTTTTTCAAAATGAATTTGATTGTGAGAATCTGCTTTGAAATGAGGAATCTGTAGACATGCTATCTACGGATTCCCAGGAAGCAACCTTTCCCAGAGGTCCTTAGAGCCAGCTAGAGAGTGATTGTTGAAGTGCAGAAATTGTTTGAACAGGGAGGCTGGAATTGCAGTGTCTCGAGTTTGCTCTGTCAGTAGGCTTTAACTGATAAATGACAGTTTTAGTCACAGACTGAGGTGTTAAGTAATTTTGTTTATGTGGTGGAAAGTCATGAAACACAAAGAAGCTATTAGTAAAGCCTGGGTGACTTGAGTTTTGTTTAACAAAATAGCCAGACAAATGTTCTTTCAAGGTTCAGTGTTCTCAAACACAGAGCCACCACTCACACTCCAACTAGCTTGAGCATTTTCACAGGAAGTTGATTTCCTTCTGAACTAGTTTAAGTAGTTGCAATGCTTTCTTAAGACAAACGTTGGTACCAGAATAACACTAAAAACGTAGACTTTTTCTGCAACACCCTCCATACAATCCCCTTACATTATGGGCTGAGAATTTGTTGTCACTTTACATTCGTTTCCTATGATTCTGTGATTAAGGGCTGTCTCTCATGTGACTGTACCATTATTTCCCCTCTTACTGTTTCCCAGCATCTAGGCCAGTGGTCTCCACATGATAGGGACTCAACAAATACTCATTAAGCAAATGGATTATTGCAGTTGTTTTCTATTCCACATAGTTTTCCATGTGCGGCATTATCATAGAGTATGGCTTGTTAAGAGACGAGCAAGATAAACAATAAGGTCCTACTGTATAGCATAGGAAACTGTATTCAATATCTTGTAATAAACCATAATGGAAAAGAATATGAAAGAGAATTTGTATATATATGTATTACTGGATCACTTTGCTATACACCAGAAACTAATACAACATTGTAAATTAACTATACTTCAATTTAAAAAATACCAAAAAATAAAAAAAGACGAGCAAGAAATTTAGATGAAAATCATCCTTATCCCAGTCATATTTTCTTAATAGAGGTTGTCTTTCAAGTCAAAATCCAAAAGCCATAGCCACTTGTTAACATATTCTAGGTTTTCAGGGTGTGCTGTTAGACACTAAGCAGAGGTAACATAAAAGAATATGGTGACATCTATACCTACCTTTCATCAGTTTGTGTATTTTTTTCCAGGTGGAGCCCTGGTCAGGATGTTCAGCCAGTTTTCTAGTTTCTTAGCAGATTATCCAGTGGGTACAATACAGTCAATCCAGTTATAATATCAATGTCATATAATATAAATATCATAAATATGGATATTTTAAATCTCTAACCATCTCAGATGGTTAAAATGGCTTTTAATACAGACATTAATGGTACATCTTATCTACGACATTTTGCCAGTCAGTGTGTAAGGAATGGACTCTGGGAACGTGAGATTGAATAGTGTCTCTGGCTTGGACTGCACTGATAAAATAATAAAGACTGGGCTTCCCTGGTGGCACAGTGGTTGAGAGTCTGCCTGCCGATGAGGGGGACATGGGTTCGTGTCCCGGTCCGGGAAGATCCCACATGCTGCGGAGCGGCTGGGCCCATGAGCCATGGCCACTGAGCCTGCGCATCCGGAGCCTGTGCTCCGCAACAGGAGAGGCCACAACAGTGAGAGGCCCACGTACCGCAAAACAAAACAAAACAAAACAAAATAATAAAGACTGTGATTGATGGCATTCAAGCTTTGAAAATTAATGACACTCTCTTCTGTCAGAACTGCTCGTCTCCAGTCATGTGTATTGTCCGTCAGCTTCCTTGTTGGATTTCATTCTAAATGTGCCTCACAGTTGCATCAGGGGTTTTAAGTAAACATTAGAAATTAGTTTGAATCACTGAGAAAACCTCTCACCACCCACATTACAGTTTAATAAAGTAATATTTAACGTACAAAGTCTTCTTCCAAAGTTAATGGACAACCCCGTGTGTCATTGCTCTGTCTGTGGAGTCCTGCCATTTGGACAGTGAGCACACAACTGCCATAACCCAAATATCTGAGGGAATTATCCATAATGAATTATCTTATCATATATATATGTACACATTTAATCATATAAATTAAACTATAGAGGCTAGAATGGGGGAGGGATAAGCACTCAGAAGGCTCCCTTTGGCTGCCCTCCAGCTGTGGCCCTTCCCTACAGAGAAAGATGTCTGAGCGGTCGAGGCTATGTGCTCACCCAGAGCCTAGGGCTGCAGAATTCCCAGCCCAAAAGACCTCAAGCCCACTTCCAGGGCTTGTACAGACCTCTTCCCCAGGTATGCTCTTTCAAGCGCAGATGACACCATCAATGCAAACATTTCTAGGCAGAAGGAGAGACCTAGGGGCCACACTAGTCAAAGTAAGCCCCTCACAGAGGTAGAAGGGAGGGGGATGGGCCACGGTCCAGGATGGCCACGCTCTCCCCAGGCCAGCATGTTTGTGGCACTTTGAGGAGTTAAAACCTGGCCAGTTAGGTCAGGTGAAAGCTTAGCTGTCAAGGCAGGAGACGAGACCATATTTTAACAGTTTGATCACTTGCTTTGTAACAGCTAGATAGCTAGACATACGGTATGTGGTCTCCATCTGTGTGCTTGCCTCAGGCTTCTAAATGTGCTGCCCAGGCTTGTGTCCTTTCCGCCACTGAACTCAGTGAGAATGTGAGCACCCCCCACCCCCCACTCCGTTAGTGAACGTGGACTTGTGGATTCTTCACTTGTCTCAGTGCTTTGCATAGCGTAAACACTTCCTCCCCATAGGGCAGCGTAAACACTTCCTCCCCTTAGGGGTGGTCTAAGGGAATTTTCAAGAGGAATCTTCAGGATCATAACTTTCTACTAATCCAGTAAGAAGCAATCTCACCAGGTCAGTCTAGGTTACTCCAGGCAGTATAAGGGACCACAATGATCTAACCCAAGGGAGAGAGGAGTTTTTAATTTTCTATTTCCTTCTCAGGAACAAATTCTATTTTAATGTGCCTCATTGTCACCAAAGTCTTCCCCCATGTAGTTGTTATTCCTATCATCATATTAGAACTATTTTTATTTTTTGAAATTTAATACCAATGGATTACAGCTTATTATCAACATATATTCAGCGGTAGATGTCCCTTTCCCTCAGGGCTGACTCAGCCACCCCCAACCCCACCCTGACTTTCCTAACCTAGATAATTCCACTTCTGTTCATATGTTCCCCCAGGGCTTGTTTTTAAAATCGTTTTGGCTTTCTGTATCATCTGTAAATTTTCCACATCCCTTTTGAGATGAAACACAATGTGGATACATCGCATTGAGAATAACTGCCTCATAAATTCCACCCGGGGTTTTTGTTAAAATGCAGAATCTGGTTCAGTAGGCCTGGGATGAGGCCAGAAATCCTGTTTTTCTAACAAGCTTTTAGATGATGACAGTACTGCTGGTCCTGGGCACATAGCAAGTTGCTGTCAGATTTCATCATGGAAAAACAGCAATTTCTGTCCCACTCCTTCCCGCTCCAAACCCACTCCCCAGAGATGACCATTTTTTGAGCTATAAATATCATGCTAATATCATACTGATACTTCCTGATTTTTTTATTTTATACACTTAACTCCTGAATTATTTCTATAAAAGATTAAGCTGTGGCTCTCTCTCTCTTTTTAAACTTTTTATTTTACATTGGAGAATAGTTGATTAACAATGTTGTGTTAGTTTCAGGTGTACAGCAAAGTGATTCAGTTATACATATAAATGTATCTATTCTTTCTCAAATTCTTTTCCCATTTAGGTTGTTACATAATATTGAGCAGAGTTCGCTGCGCTATACAGTAGTACCTTGATGGTTACCCATTTTAAATTAAGCTATGGCTCTCTTATACCAGCTCTTCATGCATATTAATTTCACCCATCTTCACAATATTATCATATAATGTGTTTTGGTTAGTTAATATATTCAATGTTTACATTACTATGATTATATAAAAATTGTTAACAGCTGAACCATATAACATAGTATGATTATATTTCCATTCTTGTATTATTTTAGTTTTCCCTGGATTTATTAGTTGCCTCAGATTTTTTATTTAATCAATTTATTTTATGTACCTGTTACTAATGTAGCCCCAAACTTTCCTCCAGAACTTGAAAGGTCCTTAAAATATAGTCATACAGGTCCATCTGAATTTCTGTCTTTTTCTTTCTTTTTGGCAACATCCCTCTGGGAACCCTCCATCTCTTGCTCCAATCTGGGCTGATTGCCCTCTGATCCTGTTGCACAATCGTGTTTTGTTTTTTTGTTTTCTGGTTTTTATAAACTTACTCTCACCATCATCCTGGGGAGTGAGTGCATCTCCTACTTTACTAGGTATTGAGACATTATTCTCAAAAAGTGATTGTACCAACTCCCATCAGAATGTATAAGAGTTACCATTGGGTTATGCCTTTGATAGTTCCTCTACTCCATTTCCTCTCTTCTCTTTCTGGAACTTCTGTTTGTTGTTTTGAGTTTGTTGATTCTTTATTTGTTATCTTTTCTATCCTATTTTTTATTTCTTTGGGGTTTTTTTGTTTTTTTGGTTTTACTTTCTGGGACATTTCCTCAGCCCTACTTTCAGCTCTTCTGTTGTTTTGTCTATTTCTCTTATTATATTTTTAATTGTTCATCATTCTTTTCTGAATGTTCCTTTTGGTAGTATACTATTCTCCTTTCATGGATGTAATGTATTGGTTACATCTGTAAGGATGTAACATCTGAAGTCTTTTAAACATCTTTAAGAACTTTTTAATGAACAAAACATATATGTATATACAACTATATACTAAAGTATATAGAGAAATACAATGAACCTTCATTTTTACATCACCCAGCTTCAACAATAATTAACATTTTCCCTGTCTTAGTTAATCTATTTTTCCCATAAACACACATATTTTTCCTGGAGTACTTAAATTCCAGATAGTATAGCATCTTACTCATTGATATTTTGGTAGGTATCTCTTATCTAGAAGAAAACATTTTTAAAACACCTAACCACAATACACTTATCACAAAAAAAAACGAAAATAGCATTTACTTAAAACCTTTCCTTAATTAAACTCCATTATTTGTTCAAATTTCTCCACTATCTTGAAAAGATCTTCTTACAGCTGGTTTGTGCAAATCAGTATCCAAGCAATGTTCACCCATTACAGTGGTTGATTTGCCCCTTTCCTATGCCATTTATTTGTTGAGCTAATGTATAAAACTGAGCCTGATATACTTTTTTTATTATAATATTTTTTTAGTATAGTTTTTTTAAACTTTTCGTTTGCTTTTTGCATTCTCTCTTTTTTTCTGAGTTCTTGGTTGTTGATTTTTGTATCTGCGTTTCATGTGAGAAGCTTTGTCAAATGCTGGATGACCGTTAGTTTACTGTTTAAGAGCACTAAAAAACTGGAAGTTCTGTGTGCATGGTAGGGATTTAGACTTAAGAGTGATTATTAGGACCTGGCTGTCTCACTGGGGGGTCCCTAAAGGCAGTATCTGTAAGTTGTTTCTCCCTTGGTCTGGTTACCTCCCGGATATCTCTCCTGGAGGTGTCAAGCAGAGACAGGGGCATGGGCTTCCCCTAGATTTGACAGGATCCTCCTGCACAGTACCTCACCCTGCCCTCATCTTGCCCTTGTATCCAAAATGCAGAGAGCCTCTCTAGTTCCTCTGATACATCCGCTCCAGAGAGTAAACTTCCTGTCTCCCACCAGTGTCGGGGAATGTTGGGAACCGCGTTGCAAGGGCTGGGGCTAGTAACTGCTCCTCCTGTTCAGCCCTCACTCCGGACTCAGGGGGCCCAGTGTTTCCAACCCCAGGTTCTGAGACACACTACCCCTACTGCCACCCTCGCTCCACACTCCCCCACCTCTCATTTTGAGACCTAGATTACAGCTTTATTTTCCTGGAAAGTAAATAAAACCCTAGCTATTACTTTACTGAAGTTTCTGGAAGGAGCTGGGGAAAGTACTCGTTTTACACCTACCATGTTTAACCAGAAGGAAATCTTGCTTTTTTAAAAAAAAAAAATCCATTATGACATTGACTTGTTTCTTTTATAGCTACACACATATGGCTTGCTTTTATTAATGGTTGGTAAGTCAAAAGGACTAACTTCCAAAATTAAAAATAAGGAAAAACTTGTCTGAATTCAACTGATGAAAATATACTGGAATTGTAAAAACTAGAAATTATATTGTTTTGGAGACTTAAAATCATTCTGTTTGTGGAAATGAAGATTTCTCAAACTCTGTATATACTTTAAATAAGCTTTTAAATAATAAGAAGGAATGTTCCATAATAGGAGGTGTTTGAGGGTATTTACTTTAAGAATTTACTAATGTTTATAAAAGCATGCCTAATAATAGATAACAACTATGTATTTGTAAGATAGCAATTTCTTTCTCCCCTTAGGGCTGTCACATGGTGACTGAGGAGCTTCATTCCATAACATTTGAGACACAGATCTGCCTCTACGGCCTCACCATAGATTTGGAGGTAGGTATTTCAAGGAATATCTACTATTTACTAATAACATTTTCAGGAATTGGTCATCATTTGAAGATGAAAGCTCAGTATTTTCTAGGTTTTAGTACATTCCTTATTCATCATTTTTATTTTAATTTAGGAAATCAGTATGTCAAATAGTCACTGATTCGTCAACATATATTATTCTGGTTAAATATAAATGATAAAATCTCACAGTCATTATAATTCAAGACTTATTGAATAATTTGTTTCCCAGACTGTTTTTTTGTCTGTTTGTTTGTTTTCTGGGGTTCTCTGAGTCATGGATACTCAGAGGAAAGCCTAAAGAGAAATAAGTATACTTGAACCATGTCATGTATGATATATTTTCAAAATTTTAACGTGTACGTAAAAATCCCTCAGAAGAAAGGTTTTCATAGTATAATGAGCAAAGACCAATGATAGGAACATTAACGGTACATTGTTTTGATCCTCTTATAACTGTTACTATTGAACTCAAAGAAGGAATAAGGAAACTGGGGATTAAGTTGAACATGATTGACAATGAGCTCTTGAAGGCAGGACATTACACCTTTATCCCTCCATTACCTGTGCCTAGCACAATGCCTAGCACATAATAGATGCTCAACATTTGTTGAATAAATGAATGAGTGCATAAATGAACAAACACAATTTCACATGATTGAATATGGTCCTATTTGTAGGATATGTTTTTTTAGAGTTCTGCCTTTGCTCTTTTATCTTAACGAATGTAAACATGTTTATAAAATTTTCCATGGATTCTTTCCTCATCTCTTTTCCTTAAATGTCTGTTTCCATGAGCTATTAAGTTCCTCAGGTGGGTATTTCACTGTCTACAAGCAACCTAACCTCTGTTAATGGGAAGGGGCTAATGTAAGTTGGTTAGAGTCCCAGACTAGTCTGTGAAGCCTGTTTATTCCATAAGGTTGAAAACTTCAGCACGAAAGTACTAAGTTGGGTGCCATGACAACAGATGAGGCAGCTCTATCTCCCATAATGCTTTGTTTTCCAAGATCGCTTGCCTCTCCATCTTCTACAATTAAAACTCCCATATCTGATACTGACATTAATTAGATGTTAGATCATAATTTGAATATATTAATCCATTCCAGAGATAAGTTTTAAATTAGACTCTTAATGTAATTTATTAAGAGGAAATTTGCTAAGTCAATACAAGCTCTAATTAGTTACATTTTAGGCAGTACATGACATAAGAAAGTAAAAATACCTCCACAATGTCAAGGAAGATATTGGAGCTGACTGACCAAGCACTCTGAAAGGATTCCTATTTGTATAGCTCCTTTCCTCCCTGTACCTTGACTCATATATGCTCAGAAGGTTCCAGTGCCTTCATGAATCATTTTAGTGACCAAGGCAGTATAGACACCACTGCCTTGGAGAAGTGGGGTTGGCTTGAGATGACCCTTTAGGGAAGAGGGCCAAGTGTAAAATCAGTGTAAGGTACTACTACCTGTAATAACTGTGCTATTTTTCTTTTTAACCAGACCTGCTCATTACCTGTGGTGATGATTTCCAATGTCAGTCAGTTACCTAACGCTTGGGCATCCATCATTTGGTACAACGTGTCAACCAATGATTCCCAGGTACAGTCTCTCTCTATTCCTGTTTCTTCTCCTTTAATTCTATTTGATTTGCTTTATTGTTAACAAAACCCATCTGCCCCAAAAGATGTGTGTGTGTGTGTGTGTGTGTGTGTGTGTGTGTGTGTGTATAAATTTTGGCATGTCTTTGTGGATTGTTTATTCCAAAATTCCAATATATTCAGTTGTATGATTCCTCCCTCATGTCATATTTAAAGTAATATGTTCTGATGTACTTGGACCCTGAGAGAGTTCTGGCTAGCAGAAGTGACAGACAGGTATTCTTTATTTATGACAGTCTGGTCAGCTCCCAACTCTGTACATCACAGAGAGTTCTAGGGCCATCCTGTGGCTCTGTTAACTAGGCTCTGGGGAGACTCCTCTCTCCAGAATTTGATGTCTGACTGTTGTGTTTACCTCCTCAACTACTTCTGGCCACACCTTATCCACATAGGCTCTTCCACAAAGGTAGAGAATTGGTTTCAAATAAGTGACTAGAATATTCATCAATCTCGCCTAACGACACTATTCAAATTTTCAAGTTGATTATAGATTTAATCCATTCTAGGCTCAAATTTGGTTTTAATGCCATCTGGTGGTTATTTAAGATATGGAACAAAAATTGGCCTCAAGTTTCAAAGCAAGCAGAGAATAGAAGCTCTTCTTAACAGAAGGCCAAGGAAGGGTGTGGCAAAAAAGATGAGTCAGCATTTCCCCTTGCTCCCTCTTACAAAACCCCAGTGTGTTGTCCTGGAAACCACCAAGGTCTAGAGAAAATAGGTCAGATGTAAATATTTCTTCTTGATTCAAAGCAAGTGTTTCTTCCAAAGGGAAGAATTCTTTTACCTCAGGTCCTAGCAATAGGAATAGTCATGATGAGTAGCTCCAAGTTCCTTCGCTTTTGTTTTAATGTGCCTAATAAGGAAACAGCATGGAAAATGACTCAGCCCTGTTCCTTCTCATCCTCTGGTGCCCTGGCATCTGAGGGAGATTAACTGCAGAAAGGAACGCTGTACAGAGTGCCCTGTGCCTTACTTCCTCTCAGCCTGCAGTGAGAACAGAACTCACTAGAAAAGTTACCTGGTCTGTAAAGCCAAGAACAGCCAACACTTCTGAGATTTAATGTCATTCCCCATTAGGAGCTACACATTTGGAGCTTTTCATCCAATTCCAGGATGTAGGAAGGAAGATGGGATACTCCTCTGTCCTCCAGCCTCAGAGTGCTGTGCTGCTACACTTAGCTTTCTTCAGCATCCTTCTTCTATAAAAAAGCCACAAAAGTTGTCACACTAACCATCTCAGATTCTGCTCTAGTCTTGGATGAGGAATCTGGAGATGTATTTCATATACAGCTCCTAACACATAAATGCACAGCCTACATACAGAGTCCAGCAGAACAAGTAACTCTGGTTTCTCTTCCTAACTCTATTCTGCTTCAAAACCTAAGCTCCTAGACCTTGATTATGTTCTCTGCTTTTTGGTCATTTGTCCAGACATAATCCTTAGGTTCAAGGAAAACTGCCCCTCTAGAAATTCTTTCTCTCCATTCCTCTCCTACCTATTTCTCACTCCTTCTTGGATGCTGTGTCCTCTTTTATTGCCACCTTCTGAAGTCTCTTGAATTGGTTCCTTTTCTTGCTGCCCAGCTTAGTTCAGGTTCGCCAAAGGCCTTCTCCCCATACTGCAATGGATTTCTTAATTCCTCCCCCCACCCTCCCTTTCTTAAAACATCTTTCTCGGCTTTCACACCTTCTGCTTTCCAGTAATCTGAGGTGAAGTCTTCTGTTCCACCACCGTTGACCCATTTTCTGGTACAAACAATCTTACTTGCAGTTGATCATACCAAAGATCCTCTTGTCTAGAGCAAAATAAGAAAAGACTACAGTCCTATCCATAAAACAGGAGTCCCAGGTTAATTATGATTCATATTGTAGGGTCCCCTTCCTTAGCCTGGGACTTAACTGTCTTTGTGCTTTGGGATGCTTTGTCTGGTCAAGGTATAACTTGTACCAATCCATGATAAACCAATTAAATAACATGATATAGGTTTTGTTTAAGATTAATATTATTTTAGAAGAGAGTATTTGTCTAACTTGTTGAACAGTGTTCAGTACTTGTATGAGTTGGTTGATAGACTATAGTCTAGGGAAAGTTAAAGAGCTACACAGTGATTCTTTCAAAGATAAGATAGAGCCATATATTATATTAGACTCAAAGAACAAGGGACTCTTTAGGAAAAGGCAAAATCAGTCTTACTATAAAAGCACAACAGAGATGAGACAATAGTTCTGTATTATTAACTGAGGCTGGCCTAAGGAGTTTAAATCAGGAATCCTGTATGTTGAACTACAGTGGGTTCAATGTGATTAATACATATAATCATCACTACAACTCTGTTTCAGAACTTGGTTTTCTTTAATAACCCTCCGTCTGCCACTTTGAGTCAACTCCTGGAAGTGATGAGCTGGCAGTTTTCATCATATGTTGGCCGTGGCCTGAACTCAGATCAACTCAATATGCTGGTCGAAAAACTTACAGGTAAGATCTGGTAGATGTGGAGGACTTGCCCCTGTTTTTGGTACTCAACCGTTTTAAAGAATGAGGGTGAGATTGCTATTAATAATAATAATGATCATCACAATTTATTGAGTGCCTACTACATCGCTGGGCATAGGGCTAAATGCTATAGTATCTTTCTCACAAAATTTCCTTAAGGCAGAATATTGAGGATAATTCTTCATTCTATCCATTTTATACATGGGGATACTTAAGTTCAGAGACTAAGTGACTTGCCACAGCTAGTACATACTAGAGCCAAGATGCAGGCCAGGGCTGTCCAGTTCTAAAGCCCCTTCCTTTCCACTCCACACTCCAGCCTCCAGGGTGTTCTTATGCCATTTCCACTGAATGTACTGTGAAGCCTTAATGGTGCCTTGATCTTCATATTAATATTGCAATGGTCATTAACCAACTGGAAAACAGCTGATCCCAGGATCAGGAAATTTATTATAAATTTAAAAACTATCCAGGTAATACTTAATTCTTCATATCGAGAAAATTTCAGTTTTGACTGATATTTCTAAAGTTTGCAAAATAGTCACTGGTGCTCCATGTAGTGACTACAGTGTAAGCTTTTTATAAAAGAATTTTAAAAGACGTGTATATTTTGACAAGTATGGGGTGAACACATTTGGCACCAAGAAAAGAGTTAAAATTGAACTTGTATACATTTCTGGTTAAAGTAGAGCCAAAGATGATTTTGAGCAGCAGTAGTAGAATCGTGTGTGTTTGGTTAAATTTGACTTACAAGTGATGCTGGGTCACCCTTGTACTTACTATCCGATCAATTAGTGTTTAAATAAATTGGAAATATTACAAAATTTACTTAATGTAAATATCCTTTTTGATCCTTATTTAATTCATAAACCACAAGAGTAGGCATTCAATAAGTATTTGTTACTGAGTGAATAAATCTTTTAAATATATACAGTATAAATAGCAGCCATATCCTTTCGGGTCTTCATCAAATTTTTCTCATAATTTCCTTAAATTTTAGATAGAACCTCTTTTTTCATTGTCCTGGATCAAAACAGTCAGTGGAAAAAAAAAAAACAAAAAAAACAGTCAGTGGTTCCTTATCGCCAAGTGGATCTCTAGTTCATTCTTTTCATGACAGTATTCAAGACTTCTGGCATTCTGGCTTTCACAAATTTATTTTATAATGTTTATTTACCAACATTAGGCTGCACTTCCTTTCTCCTATATAAGCTGTGTTCATATCCACTACACCTCATCCTACATTATTCTTGCTACTGGAGTGGCCTCTTCCTTCTCCTCTGACAATTTATATCCTATCCATTCATGGAGGTCTTGTTCTAGACACCCACCCACTTCCTAAGGCTAACTTTAGCTCCTCCATTGAAAAGAATTCTTTCCTAGATAAAAAAATTTCATGATATCTTTTATTTTTACTGTTTCTAGCATTAAATGCACTGTAAACCCATAGCACGTGCTTAGGAAATGCTTAGCAGTGGTAGGGGGGGAGATCTAAATTGAGCACCAAATTGAGGAGTCTAATTGTTTAATAAAAATCTCATTCTTTTCTTTCATTTTAGTCCAGTCTAGCTACGGTGATGGTCATCTCACGTGGGCCAAGTTCTGCAAGGTACAAACAGGGGGAGGGGTAGCATCATTTCGATTTTTTTTTAGTATTCCTTTTTAAGCCTCCATATTATAATTTGGGATTTCGAGGATTTCCTGGATAAGGTTATTTTAAGAAGAAATTCGAAACTGTTTTTTCATTTAAAGGAAATATTTCATTGAAAAAAGGAACTTGAATTATCATACTAACATTACTATTGAAATAATCATTGTCCTAGCATGTTTGTTTATTCCAATAGGAGCACTTACCTGGTAAATCATTTACCTTTTGGACATGGCTTGAAGCAATATTAGACCTAATTAAGAAACACATTCTTCCCCTTTGGATTGATGGGTGAGTTACAGCCTATATTTTCTATATGAACTCATTAGGTTCTTATTTTTATGCTGTCAATTTTTTTCCCTTTTTAAAAACATTGAAGTATAGTTGATTTACAATATTGTGTTAGTTTCAGGTGTACAGCACAGTGATTCAGTTATACATACATATACATATATATGTGTATATATATATTCCTTTTTAGATCCTTTTACCTTATAGGTTATTAAAAAGTATTGCGTATAGTTTCCTGTGCTATACAGTAGGTCCTTGTTGGTTATCTATTTTATATACAGTAGTGTGTATATGTTAATCCCAACATAAATCCTAATTTATCCCTCCCTCCAACCCCCATTCCCCTTTGGTAACCATTAGTTTGTTTTCTATGTCTGAGAGTCTGTTTCTGTTTTGTAAATAAATTCATTCGTATTATTTTTTAGATTCCACATATTAGTGATATCATATAATATTTGTCTTTCTCTGTCTGACTTCACTTAGTATGATATCCTCTAAGTCAATCTATGTTGCTGCAAATGGCAATATTTCATTCTTTTTTATGGCTAAGCTTCCATTGTGTATATATACTACATCTTCTTAAGCCAATTATCAGTTGATGGACACTTAGGTTGCTTCCATACCTTGCCTGTTGTAAATAGGGCTGCTATGAACATTAATAATAAATGCTGGAGAGGGTGTGGAGAAACGGGAACCCTTGTACACTATTGGTAGGAATGTAAATTGGTGCAGCCACTATGGAGAACAGTACAGAGGTTCTTTAAAAAAAAAAAAGAGTTACCATATGATCCAGCAATCCCACTCCTGGGCATATATCCAGAAAAGATAAAAACTCTAATTTGAAAAGACACATCACCCCAATGTTCATAACTGCATTATTTATAGTAGTCCCTTTTTCTTTTCTTTCCTTTTTAAGCATATCTAGTGTCATAGTGTGGAAAGTAGTTGCAGTTTCTTACACTTTATAGAGTATTAATACTTACTTTAATCTGTATAAGAGTATTTCAGGCACTACTGACTTTTGATTATATCACAAAAAATTCAGGTCTGTTCTTTGTGAAAGCAATAAATGCAAATGCAATAAATTATAATCTTGGATCAGATAAAACTATGCATGTTCTATTTTTAGGTATGTCATGGGCTTTGTTAGCAAAGAGAAGGAACGACTCTTGCTAAAGGATAAAATGCCGGGAACCTTTTTGTTAAGATTCAGTGAAAGCCACCTTGGAGGAATAACTTTCACCTGGGTGGACCATTCTGAAAATGGTACATGCTCACTATTATGTATTCATGTGAAATTAGTATTGTGTTTGGTTACTGGTCTTTCCATCTTCAGAAGTGTGTGGCTTGCTGTTCTTTTATGTGTTCAGTGGGCTTGAATATTAGTTGTTACAGTTGTTTCAGAGGAGGGTAGCATGAATTTCTCACAGCCTATGTGGGTGTCCTGTATCACGTGGCAATCTGTACTGTCCACATGCAGAGAAGGGCTGGCATTGTTTTACAACAAGTGACATGAAGATAACGTGGGTAGGAAGAATGGCCACAAAGAATGCCTGCAGGAACCTGAATATTCTCTCTGTTTTCTCTTTTTCCAGGAGAAGTGAGATTCCACTCTGTAGAGCCCTACAACAAAGGCCGGTTGTCTGCTCTGCCATTTGCTGACATCCTTCGAGACTACAAGGTTATTATGGCTGAAAACATTCCTGAAAACCCTCTGAAGTACCTCTATCCTGATATTCCCAAAGACAAAGCCTTCGGTAAACACTACAGCTGCCAGCCATGTGAAGGTTAGGTTCTTTCCGTTTGCTTTGCTTCTTAAGATTTTGGAAAATAATCTCAGATTGGAGTAAAGTAAATGAAGTCCTTCCCTTTATGTTTACTTTTATCGTTATAAGATCTAAGAGGTATGTGGAGGTCAAAGCCTTAGAAATGAAGTGGTGTGTCAGCAGTTCCTGAAAAGGAAGAGCTGGGGCTGTCCAGCTAGCAGAGCACTTAGTAATCAGTAGCTGTAGACGGACTTCACCATGGCCATGGGAGCCTCTCAGCCACTGGTAGAGTTTCGGTTTTCTCCTTTCTAATAGGAGTGGCACCAACTTCACCTCTATGCCTGGGGAGAGGAAAAGAAAGAGGAGGTAATGATTAGAAAGCTGTTAAAAGTTAGGCAAGGCTGTTTTTTACAAAAGAAGCTCAGGGTTGATAAGCTTTATATTTTTTACTTACTGTAGTCTCACAACTCAGAAAGTATCGTTCATTTACCAGGGAGGGGACAAGGGGGTCTGTGCTTCATACCCTTCCTCGCAGCCTATCAATAACAAGTCTTGACATACCTGCCTTTTCTGGTTGTATCCTAAGGGTCTAAAATGATACCTGGCCAAAACAGGTATTTGGTAAATATTTGTTGAATACATGAAAAGAACATTCATGAAATAGCTATATAATTGTAATATAAGTTCACTATTCTGTTTCTTTAAATCGAAGTATATACAATCCATTACAATATTTCATCTGTAGCAACTAAATACATGAGCGTCATCATGTGGAATATCGTACAGCTGTCACTCACAGGTGGTGACTTTCTGCCACCCTCCTTCATCCCCCTCTGAAGCAAACAAAAGACAACAACCACCACAAAAACCTGTGGCTTTTAAGTGTTTCTACATCTGACTGAATGAAATAACAAATGTCAATGCAACAAATTACAGCTGAAGAATTACGGTTGGTCCTTACTATTGGATCACACACAAGTTCAACGTAGTATACCAGAGAAATCTGGGGGGGTTTCCAAGGTGAGGTTTGCACATGACTGTTACTACAGCACAGCAGTGCTTTTAGTAACACTGATGTCTGTGCCTCAAAACTTTGTGTAATTATAAGATTATGATTGGTGTCAGTTTTAATGAAAATAATTGCATTACTATAAATCCCCAATCCATGAATAAATCTGTCCTTATAATTAAATTTAAATGTAACATGGAAGACAGGTAATATAGTTGGTTCCCAATTTTTCTCACACAGTTTAGAGCATTAATATGTAAAGTCAGGTTAGGCCTGCCAAGAGATTTGTTTCTCTCTTCTTGCACATTTTATGCTCATCTAAAATGCTGTTTCATCTATTCAACTAAAAAAATTTGTGAATCACTAGACAATTGTATTATCTCTTCTTTTTAGTATCACTTATACTTTTTTAGACTTTTTTTTCTAATTTTATCAATAATAATAACATTTTTCCCCAACATACCTTTCTTTTCCAGTTTCAAGACCAACAGAAAGGGGAGACAAAGGTTATGTCCCTTCTGTATTTATCCCCATCTCAACAATGTAAGTAATCTTAGTCACATGTAAAATAGTTCTTATTGAACTTATCCAAAAAAAGCTGGAAATTTAAGAGTAGAGCAGGGTACATATAACGGAGAATAAAGCATTTTAATGCTCAATGTCCCATTACCTTTAACACATAAAGCTAGTCTTCAGGATGCACCACGAAGCCCATCACGAAGGAATTCTAAAGTTGCCCTTTTATATGCCTTATATTCCATAGCAGGCTGAAAGCTCTGATTTCAAATGATGAATTAGGCATCTCAGTGTCACAAATAGATGAAGTCCTAGAAATGAGTTCTGTTGGGGAGATGGAAATTTCCCCCTCTACCCCTTCCAGTTCTTATGGCTGGACTAATAATAAAATTGACACAAGGTAGATTAACAGGATAAAAGGAACAAATTTTAAGTCGTGTGCATAGAAGTCTCATAGAAATGACTGAAGAAATGGCCAAAACAGGCAGCTTTTATTCTTTTTTGGACAAAAGGTCAATAAATTTGTGAGGAATCGACAGGAAAAAGATACTTAGGCTTTGGGTGCTTAAGTCGTGAAGAATCTAAACAGAGTTTGAGCCTGAGGTATTAAATTAAAGAAGTAACAAGGTTCATTTGTACAGGCTTCTCAGCCCCGAATGAATCCCCTGTCTCTGGCAAGAAGGATGTTCTTCCACCTCCAGATGCAAGGAGGGCGCCTCTCACAAAAGAGATTTATTTCCTGCTTTCAGGGAGGCAAAGAGGAGGGTCAGAGTGTCCCTCCTGCGTTGGTTCTTTCTTAAGTAACTTAAGTCATTTAATTCAAAATAATCGATATGCCACTGAGGCACATTTTGGAGTGGCCTGCCCTGAGCCCTAACAGTTCCTAACACAGTAAGTCACTACAAGCTATTATTTTTAATCCCTTTCCATATTTACCCTGTCATCTCTTTAAGCCGAAGTGATTCAACGGAAACACATTCTCCAACAGACCTTCTTCCCATGTCACCAAGTGTGTACGCAGTGCTGAGAGAAAACCTGAGTCCCACAACAATTGAAACTGCGGTATGTCCCCTTTCTTTCCATTGCTGTCAAGGGCATTTCTGAGGAAGCGAAGGTGGTGTGTGAATCAACGAGGGGTGAAGATCTGCAGTGAGAAAACACATTTGTTGGAACAAATCCATGAGCATAACACAAGGGGTGTACGTCTGTATGGTCCTGCGTGTTGCTGATGTTAGGGGCATTGGAAGCAGATACCTTCACTGACTTGAACTGCTTTGAGGTCTTTCCATCAAAAGCCATCCAAGGACAAAATATCTCTGTATCCTCCTACTCAAGTACACTTCACCCCTACTTCCACCATCAGCCCCACCAATCTCCACCACTCTCCCCACTGTAGCAGACAATACTTATATGTCATTATATGCAAGTCTAGTTTAATATTTTATTTTAGCAATTCAAGCACCACAAATTCCAATTTTTCTTGATTATTGGTCCTATCCTGGGAGCTTCTTCAAGTAGTATATGAACAACAATCAATAGCAGTATAATAATACTTTTGAGAACTGAGTCATAATCTTATATGCTACTATGTGCTTTAGGATGCATTCTATCTAGTATTATTCCCCAATATTGTCAAACAGTTCAAAACCCCAATTACATTAGGATGCATGTACATCAGAATAATAGATTCTTGGAGGGACCCTGAGCTCCAAGAGATTAGTGTCTGGCTGTAAATCAAGTGGTTTTTAGTCCTTCTCTCGAAGATTTCCAGGGATAGAAAAACTTATTCCAATGTTAACTGTCCTTAAATCATTTAGTTGTAAGAGGACTTTTGCTACATTTTACACCCATTTCTTCATTACGTTTTTATGGGATGAATAGGCCTCCTTAAAATCGTTTTTATTTATTTTAAAGTTGCGTTTTATTTTAGATTGATCAACCTTAGTTACTTTTGTAAGTACTGTACTTAGTAGTTAATTGGTAGAAAGATTATGAAGTAAAGTATGTATTTAGTAGACAAGAGAATGTTTACCTAAGAAATGGTGACTTACTTGCAAAAGAATAGTTTGCTCAAAGGTCATTTTCATTTTCCAATTTTAGATGAAGTCTCCCTATTCTGCTGAATGACACGATAAGCTCTTGACACTCAAAAGAAGGAAGCAAATGAAAAAGTTTAAAGACTGATCTTTGCCAACAATCACATCTTGTTTCTTCAGCTTTGTATATACCGATTTCCAGGAAATGGTTAAGTTCAAAGCTTTCCTCTCACTGGTATGACACCCCCAAATGGGAATGTCATGATTGAAATGCTAAAAACCAAAGCTTCAGATAAAACACTTTAAGAAACCAATGTTAATATAATATTAACAAAAGACTCATTTGTATGTATTTGTTTCATTTCTGATTCTGTTTCTCTTGTGTTACTTATGATTTTGGCTCTAGCAGGTTTAAGTGTTAAGATTTCACAACAGGTCAAAAATAACAAAGTCACATGTACATTTCTCAAAAACCATCAGGATGGCCTGATGGAAAAGCCTAATAAGCTAATGTCCTGAGTTCTAGCAAGTAAGAGTCATCACACTAGATACAAGATGGAAGTAATGACAGGGCATTAACAGCAGCAATTCACACGGTGTGTGTCCAGGGGTGAATTAGGAAGCCTCTTGGTTGCTATGTCAACATTGTCCTAACGTCAGAATTCACAGCTGCTGGGGTACCACGGCCAGGGACACCTCTCCTATTAGGGAGAGAGATCCAGAGTCATTCCTGGTGGTACCTCAGGCAAACCGCGCTAAAAGCAGACACATGGGTAAAAATCTCATGAAATGAGGACCTGGAGGAAGATAACAACACTGGCCTTGGGTGAGTGATTTGATCCCTGGCTTGTGTGTTCTTCCTCTCTAGAAGAGGTTAGGCTAGGTGGGCTATGGTCCTTTCCAGCTCTAAGAGTCTCTGGTCCCATGAATCCAACCTGAGTCAGGGGAAAGGAATTTAGGATGAGAAGTTCCATCCCTGGTGATGCAGGAGGGGAGGTGGTTTACCGAATGGCAATGCATGTATACGGGCTGCAGGTCTACTTTGATCCTTCCCTTGCCCGGACTGAATGCTTAGTGGTGCCATTGAACAGCTGCTGCCCTTAGTAATAGTGTGGGATCTCCCAGTGCCCAAGCCCTGGGGAGCTCTCCATGTCTCCAGGCCCTAGAGAAGCTGCTGAGCCAGGTGAGGAAGTCATGATGCTGAGGCATCTGCCATGACCAGCCACAAAATGTCCTGAGGCTGGTGTCCAAGATAAGCCCTGACTGCAGAGTCAGAGATGGCAGTCCCCTGTGAGGTGTTCCTCACTAACTTCTTTAATCCATTTCCCATCTTCCAGGTAGGTCAAACAAGGAGAAGCTAATGTTTGATGGAAAAAATTTCAAAGAAAAAAAAAAAAAAAAAGCTTTTAATGTAACCTGCCTTCTCCCTTAGAGAGATTCCATCCTATCCATCTCATCTTTTATACCCAGCCACATGATCCTAGATTGTTCCTATGGGACAAACTCTGCACCTGTCCCAAGGCCAATTCCCTTACTCCTTTGCAAGCTCTTGACAGTATTCTTTGGGTGAAGGTGTCTGTTCAATGTAGGACCACAGGCTAACTGAAGGTGCATTTTCCCAGTCTCCACTTCTCTTCATCAGCCCAATTTTCTTGAAATTCAAATATATGAATTGGCAGCAGAAGCAATAATTTTAAACTTGGTTTAAGGAGGTAATTTCCTCCCAGCAAATACTCATAAACAATTGGATTTAGATACCAAAAAATGTTGCAGAAGCTTTTTATATTTTTATTTTTTTATTTTTGGCTGTGTTGGGTCTTCGTTGCGCATGGGTTTTCTCTAGTTGCGTCAAGCGGGGGCTGCTCTTTGTCCGGGTGTGCGGGCTTCTCACTGCGGTGGCTTCTCTTGTTGTGGAGCATGGGCTCTAGGCACGTGGGCTCAGTAGTTGTGGCCTGCAAGCTCTAGAGTGCAGGCTCAGTAGTTGTGGTGCACGCGCTTAGTTGCTCCACAGCATGTGGGATCTTCCTGGACCAGGGCTCGAACCCATGTCCCCTGCATTGGCAGGTGGATTCTTAACCACTGTGCCACCAGGGAAATCCTGCAGAAGCTTTTTATTCCCTGGAAAATATTAAAAGTATGATGGACTCTCACTTATTTCAGAAGAATTTTGAAAAGCTTGAAATATAGAGCCTGGCAGAAGAATGTCAAGGTTCATATATGTGAGCACAGCCATCTTTGTTATTTGGAGGTAGACAGTACAAGGACATTTGTAGTTTACTCCCTATAATAGAGGCAGAGGCCTCAGTAAGAGTAAGAGTTCAGTAAGCGGCTATTTTTTATTTAGATTCAGAAAATCAAAATCAAGTTCTTGATCCCAGGGTAAAGAGTTATTTCCAGCGGTGTGAGTCTTGCATTCCAGAAACCATCTTTGTGGGGGTAATGGGATTTTGTCAGGAGATTCTTGGGGATACCTGTTTAGATCAGGATAAGGTGTGCTGCCCGAGATGGAAATACGATGGGAAGGGAATTTAGACCACATTTCCACCAAATCCTACCCCAGAATATTTTTTTTCTGCCAACTAATAGCAAATAAGCAGCATTTAATGAAGCAAAATGGAAACTTATTTTCAAAATATTAATCACCTTTTCACTTCTCCCTCCAACCATCCAAGACCTATCACAGATGCCCATTTTGCTAATTCCTTTTCAAATTATTTTTAATGTAAAGACTCACTTTGACCAATTGTACTGAATACCAATGTCTTTATCTGGAATAAGTGGTGAAAGAAGGCAGCTGCCAGTGGATTTCCTCAAAGTCGTAAGGTAACAAGGAAGGCTCCCCAAAGGACCAGGAACGGGGAGGATACTTGTGGCAAAGCTGAGGGAGTTTTCTGTACCTCAAATGGTTCAGGAGGCCCATGTACTCCCTGCAGTAGCAGGAAGAGAATCAGGGGTCAAAGCATCCTAGTGCTGTGTTCCAACAGCAGGAAATTATAGTCCGAACTGGGCAAACTGGTCTCACTGTGCACACATTCCAATTTCTGACAGACAAGTTTTCCTTTTTTTTCAAGTTGACCGTGAACATTGATTTGACTGCACTTCTAAAAGTCTGGCTTATTGAAGCATAATTTACACATAATAAAATTCATCCTTTTCCAACAAACCCATACAGTTGTGTAACCACCACTGTAAGACCTAGAACATTTCCACCAGAGTCCTCACAAAGAGGACACTATGAAAACATGATGAAGGACGTTCTCCACAATATCCTTAGAGTAAATACAGCGAACTATTCCATGTGGCCTCTTATGTAGACAGAAGGCTCTATTTAAAATAAATGGGATCATTTTACTCCCTGCTTAAAATCTTCAAAGGGCTCATGGTGCTGTGGATTGGCCCTCCTCAGCTCGGGTATGTGGACAGAATTCTGGAGAGTCATGAGTTTGAATGGCAGAAGTTAAAGCTTTATTTTCACAAACTTCTAACTGAAACTTAGAGTTTCCTTCAATTAGGAATAAAGGTAACAAACCGTAAACCACACCACGTTTTTGTCACATTACAGTTGGTACACTTATCTCAAAATATTGCTTATGCTAAGCATGACTTTGAAATTGCATTCATCCGACCCACTGCTAGATCTTACTTAATGCCATTAATGAAGAAGCACTTATATTACTCGATCACAAAGTTGGTTTTACTATTTTGATCTCTGTATTTCAATGTAATTGGTTTCCTATTTAATCTTATGCATTTTAGTTTATTCAACAAAAAAAATTAATCTTTGAAAGAGCTCATAGGTTCATCAGACTGCCGAAGGGGTCCATGGCACAAAAAACAGTTAAGAATCCCACCTCTGGATGAAGACTCTAATTCTCAACAGATCTTTCCAAAGTCATATATTATTTAGTCTTCAACTCATTTCTCAACACTTCTCCCCAACAATAGCTTGTCTTCCTCCAAGACTGAACTACTTTCAGTTTCTTTCACGGCCCATGCTCACTCTCGCCTCCCTCTGCTGTATCCTCTCAGGTCTCCAACCCCAGCCCACCTACCCTCTCACCTCAATAACATTCACACATCCTTCAGGCTCTGGAAAGCCTTCCTGCCCAACACATACACACACACACACACACACACACACACACACACACACACACACACACACACGCACATGTGTGGGGCTCAGATCACATCATGCCTCCTCCGTATCCTCTACATTACCCAGCACCGTTCTTATCACCTTGGTTATAAATGCGTATCATCCGTCTTCATTAGACTCTAAGCAAGCTCTGTAGGTACAGGGACAAAGAAGCCCTTGTTCACAGTTATATCCCTAAAATCTAGCACAGTCTGCCTCTTAATAAATACTAGTTAATGATTTAGTGTTTGAACTAAAGGACATACAGGACAGTAGTAAGTTCCTTTCTTTCCTTTGCTCCTTGATCTGCCTTCAAGACAAGGCTAGAATTCCCTTTATAACCCTCCAAACTCTAAAATTGTGGAACAGTCCCCGATATTTTACTTCAAACTGATTAACCAAAACACACTTGCTATTGCTCAAAAACCATAAGACGTTTCCTCTACTTCACCTCACTCATGACATCCAAACACTATAGAAATGCTCTGGAATTAGACTGTCCGTTAGCTCTAACTTCCCTTTAATTTAGCTTTCTCATGTGTGCGTAGCATCCCAGGCATCTGTCCACCCACAGATGAATCAAGTGTTCCTGAAATTTCCCCTTAATTCCCCGTGATTAAACTCATTGCCTTTATTACTCCCGCCCCTGGTAAAAGTCCCACACAACTCTCTCTTACTTAGGCTGGACAGTCATCCACTGAGGTGTCTCACTGGCTGCTGCAGATAAAAAGAACCCTAGAGGCCCTCCAGACAGGGTGGAGATGGGGGAAAGGTTGGAGGCGTGTGGAGGAATGGTGCTCTCACTGAAGTTTTTTGGAATACACCTGTTCTTATTCGTCCTCCCCCTCAATTCTAGCTCAATAGGCTAGAGCCTGTGCTGAGGTCTGAATGGTTGATTTGACCTCTGATACCTTATCCCAGGGTTATTCATTCAAAAATATTTTTGAGACTATGTATCAGGCATTGCCTTTTTCAACCGGGGTTTCCTATCTGAACCACAAAACACAGAAAGTGATTTGCTTGACTATTTTCTCAGTTCTCCCAAGGATGGTACATAGTGCCATTCTAGATAAACAGGAGAGAAGGTAATTAACACACAGATGCCCCGGGCATTAGGCTTAGTTCTCTCGTGGAACCTGAGATGAGACAGGCTGTAACACAGCACAAAGTTCCTCCTGTTGTGAGGAGAGATAAAAACAGACAAGCACATAATAAAGGACAGATTTAGTAAGTGCTATGAAGAATATAAATGTGACAAAGAGTAACTGGAAGAAATGGTCATTGAAGGTCTCTCTGAGGAGATGACATTTGAGCTGAGACCTAAAGAATGAGAAGAAGCAAGTCCATGCCACAGCTGGGAACACAGCATCCTAAAGGAAGAACATACACATGCATAGAACCCAGGCAAGTAAAAGCTGGGGGTACTTGAGGAACAGAAAGAGTCCACAGGGTGGGGAGTGTAGAAGAGCATGGAGAGAGTGGGACAAGATGTGTAGGAGAGGGAGACAAGATCAGATGGTGTAGGGCTCTGCTGGGAGAGTGGAAGGCTCTGGATTTTATTGCAAATGCTTTAGGAAAGAGTGGTGTTATACTTCATTTCTTCATTATATCTAAGTTTTCATTTGTTTTAAGTAAACATGTAACAAGGTTTCTATAGAAGAACTCTCCCCTCCCTCCAATTCCCCTACTAGGGACCTCATAGGTATGCAATGTGTGCATCTGCAAAGGGCAGAACAGTCAGAGGCTCCACACTTGGTTTAGTGCTCTGCCTTTGCCTTCTTGAAATTCTTAATAAGTTTGAATAAGGGGCCTCCTGTTTTCATTTTGCACTGGGCCTGCAAATTATATAGCGCGTCCTGTCCTCTCCTAACGGGAAAGTAGATGCCCCTTTGCATTCTGGGAATTATGTAAAGTGCCCTTGCAGCCCTGGGGACTGGTGCTCACTGTTATGAGGCCAGAAGCTGTGGTCCAGTAAGGTGGGGCCCATCACACACTGGAGGTCTTAGGTTGGTCCCCAGGTCACCTTAAGTAGATAGAGCCTTTTACAGAATGGTTGAGCAGAGCCCAAAGAAACGCTGTCCATGCCTCCCAGAACCATTCAGTAAATAACACACATAGCAAGTGGGGCCAAAATGATTTTCTCTGGTCCTGCCAAACTTTCAAAATCATGGTCCGGTGACTAAATTATTCGTCTCCATTATACTTCTTCCCCACTCCCTCTAGGATAATCACCATGAGCGAGAAGGTGGGGATTGGGGGTGGGAAGTGGGAGCGACGAAAAGACGCCAGAAAAAGGAGAAAAGTCCCATCTGCAGATCTAGAAAAAGACAGCTGAAGAAACAGCCAACCTTCCACTCTTATCTCTGGATTAAGGGCAGTCAGGCCAGCTGGGTGAGGGTTAGAACTAGAAAAACTAATGAGATCTGAGTTAGCATGCGTGCAGATTGTGTAGATACAGAAGTGAGGGGGAAAAAGGGACGTCTCCAGGCCACGGAAAGAAAGAAAAGATGGAAGAGAATGAGAAAGGTTTCCAGCACATTAAGCAATTAAAAACGTCCCCAGTCCTCCCTCCAAAGTTAAGAGGCACCCGCTGCCTTTCATCGTGTTCCGGGCCACTATTCTCGGACTTGCGTAGGGAGGGCGCCGGCCAGCTACGCCGGGCTCGGGCGAGCGTGCGGATCCCGCCCTCGCAGAGGCTGTGGGAGGGAACCGGCGGCTGGGCGGGCGGTCAGCTGGAAAGCCCCGGGCCCGCGCCTGCGTACTGCTCCCTCCATCTCTACTTTCGCTTTTCGGTTTCCTGTCAATCCTGCTTCTTCTCGCTCCCAGACTATTTCCCCGAAAGCACGTGGGGCGGCTCTTCTGAGCAGCCGCGTCCCTCCCGCCACGCGCGGGGCCAGCTATTTTGGAAACTTATCAAACAGCCTGACAGACTGCACCTCCCCGAGTGTACCTCATCCTGGGCGGGCCTGGGCTGCTCTTCTGAAAGTACAGGACTAAAAAAGGTGCTCGTAATGGTGTTTGGTCTACGAATGTAATACTGCTCGTAATAGACATTTAAAAAAAAAAAGAAGAAGAAAAGTAAAGAAAATTATAAGAAGTAACTCACCACCCTGGAACATGTTAGGGACATTCTGTAGAGGGTCCAGACTAGCAGGCAAAGTTTGTGTTTATCATAAATGCAATGAGAGTTGTCAAGACTTTTGAGCAGGGAATGACTATATAAATAAGGTGTTTTAGAGAATTTAATGTGGCAAATACAGTCGAGGGGAAGGGACAGAAAAAGATAGTGTAACTGGCATCTACTGTAGCATTCCAGTTCTGAACTGATGAAGGCCTACAGTGGGGTATTACCAACGATGGGAAAACTAAGGCAGATAAAGGCATTAGGGAAGGAAGCATCCACAGAACTTGATGACAATCAGAATGGGGAGAGCCAAAGAGAAACATCCTATTTGCAGCTGTTAAGATAATTTAATTTCCCTGTCAATACTGAAGCTAGTCTCTGTGCAAATTTTACAGTACCAGAAAAAAATATGTTTAACATATTATCTACCTTTCGTAGAGCTTTTCTCAGACATTGTCTGGGCCCTTAGTACAGGGAGTTAGTAGAAGGGGAAGGACTTTTTTTGGTGTCCTGGCATCTTTTTTCACAGAAGGCTGCTACTCTGGTACCAGGGGTCATTGCTATCAGTACCGGCTTTGTGAGGGTGAATATGTGACAAGAGGAAGGAGCATATAGATGTGAGAAGGGATAAAATGATAATAGATACACATATAAGCATACCTCTGGGAAATTATTTAGAGCCTTTTCCTACCCAAAATTGCCTTATTATTCTAGGCTTGATTCAAGTCCCACCTACTTAGAGGAACCAATTGATTTTCTGTGCACGCATTCCAAGAAGATCTAGTCAAGGCTGGCCTCAGGGATGCCTACCTGGGGAAGTGACATTTAAGCTTAGATTTTAGCTAAGACATAAAAGGTGAGTTAGCCCGCAAAGAACTTGGGGGAGGGGGACATTGGCTCAAGGGGCTTTCCAGATGGAGAACTACCAGTGAGAAGGCCCTGAGTGTGTGGAAAGAGCTTGTCTTATTGGAAGAACAAAAATGCTGAAGTAAGGAAAGAGTGGCATAAGATGGGGTTAAAGAAAGAGATGGGGAAACCAGGGCTTTATAGGTTACATTAAGAAATTTGGATTTTATAAGAAAAGCCATCAGAGGATTTTCAGGTTGGCAAACACATGATCTGCTTTGCAATTAAAAGACAAACCACTCAAACTGCTGTAGGGAATATGGATTAAACGGGAGTTAAGAACTGAAGTGAGGCAGCCATTTGGGGAATCTACTGCGAGGATCCAAATGAGAGAAAAGGAGGGATGGTGTGGGAGATGGCAAGAAGCAATGAGACTTGAGAAATATTTAGGTGGAAGCATCAACAAGGCTTGAGGACTGGTGGGGGTGAGAAGGCAATGTCAAAGGTGGCTCCTAGTTTTCTGGCATGCACCAGTTCTAGAAAAAGGGCAGCTTTCAGGAGAAAGATGATGAGTTGTTTCTGAACACAACTAGTTTTTAGAGCTTACCAGACATCCAAGTGGAGAGTCAAGTGTGGGCTGTACACGTGGGTGTGGAGCTCAGAGGAGACGTGTGGACAGGGTACGCGTGTAGAAGTTCTACATATCTAGAAGGACATTGAAGCTGTGGATGAGGTCATCACAGGACAGCCTGAGAACTGTAGGTAAAGTAGACCAAGATCCGGACACTGACCACACTTAACATTGAACGGTTTGGTGGCAGAGGAGGAGCAGAGGATGGAGAAAGGATAGCAGGGAGGTAGGAAGAAGCAAGCAAAGTGTGTCGGCATCATGGCCCAGGAAGAAGTGTTAAAGGGTGGTGTCAACTGCGCAGGTTTCTGAGTGGTCAAGTAAGGTGAGGACAGAAAAGCGTCCCCTGGGTTTAGCAACATGGAGGTCAGCTGCTAAGCCGAGCATCTAGAATGACAACGTCTCCACCTGTGTCCTCTGCCTCGAATTCTCAGGTTTGGGGCTGATATAAGGATCTCCAAGTTTGGGTCTCTGCAAACACATAACTTCCTTTTAGTTGTTCTCTAAAACATGTGTAAACATAACCCGCAACTTGCAACACAGAGCTGAGCTTCACCTCTTCCCGTTGGAGGCCCTCCCCAAATTCTAAGGAAAGACCCAGCGGCCTGGCAGAGCAGTAGCCCTGGGGGGGAGGCGGCGCGAGCTCGGAACAGCCGCGTCCGATTGGCCGAGAGCGGCAGCAACCCGGTGATTGGCGGGAGTGGAAGGAGGAGGGGCGTCTGGCACTACCATTTCTCTCGGTGGTACTTTCGCTTTGCTGTGGTGAGTTTGTGGAGAGACATAGTCGCACCCGGGTCGACGCCGGTCAGACCCCAGAAAGAGCAGAGGAGACCCGGCGCGCCCGGGAGAGGCAGCACGGCCGCGCCCTCGCCTACCTCTGCCGGATCCGGAGCGCAGAGTGAGTGGGCGTGAGGTTCCGGGTGCCGGGGTGGGACGTTCCTGGACCGCAGTCGTCGGGCCCCAGTTGCCGGATACCCGGCGAGGCCGGGCTTTAAAGTGCTGACAGGTATATCCGTTATCCGGGAAAGAACGCGTATCCCAGGTGGTGTTTTCGGTGATGGCATGGTTGCCCCAGCCAGTTGTGCTCTGGTAGTAAAAAAAAAAAATGTCTTGTGAAATAGAATCCTGCGCCCCTCCCCCGCCGAAAATACTGCATTTACCCTCATTTTTCTCTCTTTTCCGCCCCTTCCACCAGAGTCATGTTTTCTTCTCTCCGCAGAAAGTTTTCATTTGCCGTGTGCCACCCCCAGAGAGCCGTTATACGCTCGCACCCTGTGCATGCAAACCCAGCAGTCTTGGCATCTGACGTGCTGTGTGTAGCTGCTGCTTGTGTTGAATCCCCAGCCCTTCGCTGGGGCACAAGGTGACAGGTTAGTAAAATGTTCACGGAAACGAATGAATATGTGACTTTGGAACTTAATTATATGTCTGTATTTAAGGATAAAAGAGCTTAATGTGCTCCTGGAATGTAAAAGTGATAATTAGTTCCTGCAGACCCCTAAATAATATAATTAGTCTTTAAAACAAATTCTGACTAGTACCAAAGAGTTTGGGGGAAGAAAAACAGGTGTGTGATTACGCTTTAAATGTTGTTTGTATAAGCTGGATAGTTTGTTTTTAATGGGATAGAAATAAGACGAGCCTCCAGCACAATCCAGTTTGCGGTTTAACGCAGGACTCAAACTTGTTGGACCATAATATGGTTTGCCCTTTACTTTCTAATTCAATCTGAAATCTACTAGATTTCAATTCAACAGACTACTATTGAGTACATAATATGTGCAGGACACTGTCCACAGTGCAGACGATGTTTAAAGAAAAGACAGTCCCAGCAACTCTGAAGCTTACATGCTGCAGGGGAGACATCATAGAGCTTTTTAAGGAAGACAGGGACTGATGCTCTAATAGAGATACAAAATGCAATGAGGCGCACGTTAATGAAAGCTTAATTGTTTCTGGGTGAGTCTCAGAGAGCTTATGGAAGAAGGTCTATTCGTACCTACCTTTGAATGCTGGTAGAATTTAGAGAGGCAGAATGTGGAAAAGCTGTTTTCAAGGGTGAGTGACAGCTGGAGCAGTGCAAAAAAAAAGTAGGTAATTTGGTGACTGGGTTGCTTTGTTAATGGATGAAAATAGGGTCAGAGTGGAAATCAGCCTGGTAATGGGCAAACTGTAGCAATTTTGAACTAGAGAATGATGTGGTCAAAACCCATGTGCAGCAGAAGGCCAGATTGGGAAAGAGTGTTGGAGGCAAGGTGGTTGGAGGTCTTGGGACTGGAGAGGAAGAAGTCAGGTGACTGGGGGTTGGTCTTGCCACTCCCTGTGCTGGTAACAAGTTTTGTGAGAAGAGGGAATGGATTCTGGATTTGTTGGCATGGATTTATTGATCGCCTGCTTTGTGCCAGGTGCTGTATCTGTATTAGGTCGTTCAGTCTTAAACAGTCACCCTGTTGAGAGGGAAGTGAGTCACTTGAGGTCACTCACCTAAAAAGAGGTGTTGCATTCCCCGCTGGTTGACACTCTGGCCAGCATATTTGCTTTAGGCATATCCTTATTAGACACCTAGTAGGGAGGGAGAGCGCCAAAGATTTAGTCTTCCACTCAGGTGAAATAAATTCAAAGTGAAAAATCAAATTGCTACAGCAAGTCTAGTAAAGGTGTGGACTTGGGTCCATTCGTACTGGTATTTGTGATGGTGACGAGCTTTGTAGCCTCACCACATCCTTACCTTCCTTTGGAAGGAGATTTGTGGAGTAGACATGACTTCATGCCTGCACAGGTATGCTTGCCAACAAGCATGCATACGCTTTTCCACGCTCTGCTTGAATATCCAGACCTCTTCCTCAGGGCTGGTAGGACAAGATTCACATATATCTACTCTGAACGTTGTCAGCTGTGCGCTGATGTAAATCCTAATTTACGCTATGGTGAAGAGAGGCTTTTCATTTTCCTAATGGATGTTCGGACTTAAATCAGGTATTTTAATTTTTAATCTTCAGAACTGCTATGTAAAAGTTGACTTGCTGTTGTCCAAAGAAATAGTATTATTTTATCCTTTCAGATTACATTTAACAATGTTGTTTCAGTCTTTAAAAATTATTACTTAGGTTTAAGAATTTTTGTGCAGACTTATTGTTTGCAGTAGGCAAAGAGGAAAATATATCTCTTTTAAAAGATATATAACCTGGGAATTCCCTGGCGGTCCAGTAGCTAGGACTCTTTGATTCCACTGCAGGGTTCACGGTTTTGATCCCAGGTTGGGGAACTAAGATCCTGCATGCCGTGCAGTGTGGCCAAAAAAAAAAAAGAAGATATATATCAAAAATAATTCATTTTAATCACGTGAATCATAAAATATAAAACACCAATTTAAAATTCTTTGGGTTAAATTACAAATGTTCTATAATTTATAAGAGCAATTTCAGGGAGAGTTCTTATGATTTGTCCTAAAGCAAATCTAAGTAGTGTTTTCCATTGATTTATTTGATAAAAGTGCAGATTCATTTTAAAGGCGTATGAACACCTACTGTATGCCCAGCACTGTTCTGAAGATACAGCGGTGAACAACCCCCCCCCCCCCCCCGCACTCCCAAATCCTTCCCTTCATGCGGGGGAAACAGACACTAATCAAAATAAAAAAAATATGTGGTAGGTCAGATGGTGGTAAGTGCGATAGAGAAGAATACATCAGGGAGGAGGGATAGTGTTTTCCAAGGTGAGAGGTGGTGTCAATTTAAATAAGGTGGCCAGAAGAGGCTTCTTTGAGATGCTGGCATTTGAGCAAAGACCTGAAGATGTGTTTTTTGGAGAAGAAAAAAACTTTGACCCAAAACTCAATTAAAAAACAGGCTTTGAAACATAGGCACCATTTTAAAAGTATATTTCAAAGACAAATTATGTTTTTAATTAAGCAAGATATTTAGAAGAAGCACAACGCTAGACAGGCTTTCTTTGGAGCTGTGGGCTTCCGTTTGTGATCTGTATTCTGTTTCCCTATAGGATGTCCCAGTGGTATGAGCTTCAGCAGCTTGACTCCAAATTCCTGGAGCAGGTTCACCAGCTCTATGATGACAGTTTTCCCATGGAAATCAGACAGTATCTGGCACAGTGGCTAGAAAAGCAAGACTGGTAAGGAAAACTCACTTGACAGAAGAAGGAGTTTTTCTACACTTTTAAAATAACTTGTTGATTAAGTGGCTTGGAACTACGTTGACTGGAAGATGAATCTCATCAGTAGCCATTGGGATTACCTGTTTCAGAAAAGAGTGTTGCCTTGAAAAATGGCATGTGTCTCTAGAAAGCTAAATGCATTAGTCATTAATTTTATGTATTTGTCGATTTAATTATACATCCTCCTAAATGCTTTGCACAAGTTAGATAATGCTGACACCAATTATTTCCAAGTTAGGATCCAGGTTATAGAAAAAGTAAGTTAAAAGTAATAATTAAAGCCAAGTTTTGGTAGAACACTGATTAGAAGTATGAAGAAAGTAAAAAAAAATTAAGGAAATATCTCTTAAAACTGGTATATGTTCTATTTTACAATTTATTGTTTGCTCATTGCAAATATTTCAAATGTTCTGAAAGTATTTGATGTAGAAAGTGAAGGCCCCTGTTGATTTTTTGCCTCCAGAGATAATCGCCATTAACAGTTTGGTGCACAGTCTTGGAGTGCTAGAATTTTTTTTTCTTTTTGTGGTACGCGGGCCTCTCACTGTTGTGGCCTCTCCCGTTGCGGAGCACAGGCTCCGGACGCGCAGGCTCAGTGGCCATGGCTCACGGGCCCAGCTGCTCCGCGGCATGTGGGATCCTCCCGGACCGGGGCATGAACCCGCATCCCCTGCATTGGCAGGCGGACTCTCAACCACTGCGCCACCAGGGAAGCCCGAATTTTTCATGCTAATTGTATATAATAAAAATATTGTACAAACTGCTGCTAATAGCAATGGCAGTTTCAAAAGAAGGAAATAAAACCCACGAAAACACTTTAAATTATTTTTAGTCATTTCAACATGGAAAGCAGTGTTTATTTTGTCGTTTTAAAGTAGTATCTAAACGAAATGTGTAAATTTTGTATCTCCTAGGGAGCATGCCGCCAATGATGTTTCATTTGCTACCATCCGTTTTCACGACCTCCTGTCGCAGCTGGATGATCAATACAGTCGCTTTTCTTTGGAGAATAATTTTTTGTTGCAGCATAACATAAGGAAAAGCAAGCGTAATCTTCAGGTATGACATGGTTTTTGCGTTTAAGTTGAAATGTTTCCATAAGAATTTTTTTCATTCAGCAAATACTATTGAGCACACACTCACTGGTATTTAGAGAAGTACAGACACTATAAATAAACTACCGTTATGTAGCTAATATTTTATAGCAGAAGTAAAATATCAATTCATTTTGTAAACACATAAGGAGTATTCAGGCTGAAGGGTATCACTTAGATGTAAGTAATTCTGAGAGAAATTCAATGCTATGATCTTGTCTTATTAAAAGCCGTTGTTTTTTTTTTTTTTTTTTTGCGGTATGCGGGCCTCTCACTGTTGTGGCCTCTCCCGTTGCGGAGCACAGGCTCCGGACGCGCAGGCTCAGCGGCCATGGCCCATGGGCCCAGCCGCTCCGTGGCATGTGGGGTCTTCCCGGACCGGGGCACGAACCTGTGTCCCCTGCATCGGCAGGCGGACTCTCAACCACTGCACCACCAGGGAAGCCCCGTTGATATTTAAATTGAAGAAAAAGTGTTTTAAGAGCAGTGAGCTATAGTAACATGTTAAAGCTCAAAGGAGCTTTAGTGGTGAGTCCAGTCTAAGTGCTTGGTATACAGATGAAGAGTAAGTCCAGAAAGTGTTGAAAGTTTTGACGTCTCTAAGGCTCAGTAGTGAGGTGGTGAATTGGAGCTGACTCCACCTTGCCATGCTTCTGCTGAAGTTGCCCTCCCTTGAAAGAAAAAGTCAAAGAGAGTTGCATGCAGGAGAGAGTACACTGCAGAGTTTTGGGAGTTCTTCATATGTACTCCCAGCATCCCTTAAGCCTGGCTACCATTTTTATTTCGGTATTAATGGAACTTTTCTGTTTTAATGGAGGTGAGTGCTGTCATTTTCTTGTTTTATTCCTCACAACCAAACTGTTCAACTTAGGTAATTAGAAGCTTTTTTCCCCCTCTGTGAATGTGTATATGATTTTATAATACCAATGAGTGGAAAGCCAGATTAACTTTACAGAAATTTGCTCTCCTACAGATTTTGCTTGATAATACCTGTTATAAAGAGGCATGATTGCCGGTATTTTGCAGACTAGCCTTGACAAGAAAACAAAAACTGAGAAGAATATCTTTGGTCTAATTCAAACCAGAGACCAACAGATAAATTAATTGAGGAATATCATGGATAATTTTTGTATCATTTGCATTATCTCAGGATGCTAACAAGATAATTGGGCCCAAGAACAATAAAATTAAAGTATTATAGGAACTATATATGGAAATACTTGTGTTTTTTTTTTTTCGGTACGCGGGCCTCTCACTGTTGTGGCCTCTCCCGTTGCGGAGCACAGTCTCCGGACCCACAGGCTCAGCGGCCATGGCTCACGGGCCCAGCCACTCCACGGCATGTGGGATCTTCCCAGACCGGGGCACGAACCCCTGTCCCCTGCATCGGCAGGCGGACTCTCAACCACTGCGCCACCAGGGAAGCCCCACTTGTTTTTCTAATCAAGAAATAATTTAGGTACCTGCGCTTAATTGGACAGTTAAAGCAGCTTTTGTCATAGTTCTTAAAAAGAATATTTTGATTTTATCAAAAATAGCTTATGTAGGGCTTCCCTGGTGGCGCAGTGGTGGAGAGTCTGCTTGCCGATGCAGGGGACACGGGTTCGTGTCCCGGTCCGGGAAGATCCTACATGCCGCGGAGTGGCTAGGCCCGTGAGTCATGGCCGCTGAGCCTGCGCATCCGGAGCCTGTGCTCCGCAACAGGAGAGGCCACAACAGTGAGAGGCCCGCGTACCGCAAAAAAAAAAAAAATAGCTTATGTAGAACTTAATAAGTTCAGGATGAGCTTTCCTTTTCTTTTTTTTCCTTTAAAGCTGGTATTTATTTTATTGAACTCAGTAAGTACATAAAACTTAAAGACTCCACATTGTCATATATGCAGCTATTTCCTTTCACTACTAAAGATAATTAAAGTATAGTCACTGCCTTTGGAAATGTACCAACTCACTGCAGAGCATAAAAGTATATCATAAACTAGGACATGTTGGTTAAAGGGGAGATTGCATTCTTTTTTTTTTGAATTTTTGAATTTTATTTATTTTTTTATACAGCAGGTTCTAATTAGTCATCAGTTTTATACACATCAGTGTATACATGTCTGTCCCAATCACCCAGTTCATCACACCACCATCCCCACCCCCCCGCGGCTTTCCCCCCTTGGTGTCCATACGTTTGTTCTCTACATCTGTGTCTCAACTTCTGCCCTGCAAACCGGTTCATCTGTACCATTTTTCTGGGTTCCACATGCATGCATTAATATACGATATTTGTTTTTCTCTTTCTGACTTACTTCACTCTGTATGACAGTCTCTAGATTCATCCACGTCTCTACAAATGACCCAATTTCGTTTCTTTTTCTGGCTGAGTGTTCCATTGTATATGTGTACCACATCTTCTTTATCCATTCGTCTGTCGATGGGCATTTAGGTTGCTTCCATGACCTGGCTATTGTAAATAGTGCTGCAATGAACATTGGGGTGCATGTGTCTTTTTGTAATATGGTTTTCTCTGGGTATATGCCCAGTAGTGGGATTGCTGGATCATATGGTAATTCTATTTTTAGTTTTTTAAGGAACCCCCATACTGTTCTCCATAGTGACTGTATCAATTTACATTCCCACCAACAGTGCAAGAGGGTTCCCTTTTCTCTACACCCTCTGTTGTTTGTAGATTTTCTGATGATGCCCATTCTAACTGGTGTGAGGTGATACCTCATTGTAGTTTTGATTTGCATTTCTCTAATAATTAGTGATGTTGAGCAGCTTTTCATGTGTTTCTTGGCCATCTGTATGTCTTCTTTGGAGAAATGTCTATTTAGGTCTTCTGCCCATTTCTGGATTGGCTTGTTTATTTCTTTAATATTGAGCTGCGTGAGCTGTTTATATATTTTGGAGATTAATCCTTTGTCCGTTGATTCATTTGCAAATATTTTCTCCCATTCTGAGGGTTGTCTTTTCGTCTTGTTTATGGTTTCCTTTGCTGTGCAATAGCTTTTAAGTTTCATTAGGTCCCATTTGTTTATTTTTGTTTTTATTTCCATTACTCTAGGAGGTGAATCAAAAAAGATCTTGCTGTGATTTATGTCAAAGAGTGTTCTTCCTATGTTTTCCTCTAAGAGTTTTATAGTGTCCAGTCTTACATTTAGGTCTCGAATCCATTTTGAGTTTATTTTTGTGTATTGTGTTAGGGAGGGTTCTAATTTCATTCTTTTACATGTAACTGTCCAGTTTTCCCATCACCACTTATTGAAGAGACTGTCTTTTCTCCATTGTATATCCTTGCCTCCTTTGTCATAGATTAGTTGACCATAGGTGTGTGGGTTTATCTCTGGGCTTTGTGTCCTGTTCTGTTGATCTATATTTCTGTTTTTGTGCCAGTACCATATTATCTTCATTACTGTAGCTTTGTAGTATAGTCTGAAGTCAGGGAGTCTGATTCCTCCAGCTCCGCTTTTTTCCCTCAAGACTGCTTTAGCTATTCGGGGTCTTTTGTGTCTCCATACAAATTTTAAGATTTTTTGTTCTAGTTCTGTAAAAAATGCCTTTGGTAATTTGATAGGGATTGCATTGTATCTGTAGATTGCTTTGGGTAGTAGAGTCATTTTCACAATATTCTTCCAATCCAAGAACATGGAATATCTCTCCATCTGTTTGTATCATCTTTAATTTCTTTCATCAGTATCTTATAGTTTTCTGCATACAGGTCTTTTGTCTCCCTAGGTAGGTATATTCCTAGGTATTTTATTCTTTTTGCTGCAATGGTAAATGGGAGTGTTTCCTTCAGATTTTTCATCATTAGTGTATAGGAATGCAAGAGATTTCTGTGCATTAATTTTGTATCCTGCAACTTTACCAAATTAATTGATTAGCTCTAGTAGTTTTCTGGTGGCATCTTTACGATTCTTTATGTATAGTATCATGTCATTTGCAAACAATGACAGTGTTACTTCTTCTTTTCCAATTTCTATTCCTTTTATTTCTTTTTCTCCTCTGATTGCTGTGGCTAGGGCTTCCAAAACTATGTTAAATAATAGCGGTGAGAGTGGACCTCCTTGTCTTGTTCCTGATCTTAGAGGAAATGCTTTCAGTTTTTCACCATTGAGAATGATGTTTGCTGTGTGTTTGTCATATATGGCCTTTATTATGTTGAGGTCGGTTCCCTCTATGCCCACTTTCTGGAGAGTTTTTTTTTGTTTTTTGTTTTTTGCAGTACGTGGGCCTCTCACTGCCGTGGCCTCTCCCGTTGCGGAGCACAGGCTCTGGATGTGCAGGCTCAGCGGCCATGACTCACGGGCCCAGCCGCTCCGTGGCATGTGGGATCTTCCCGGACCGGGGCACGAACCCGTGTCCCCTGCGTCGGCAGGTGGACTCTCAACCACTGCGCCACCAGGAAAGCCCTGGAGAGTTTTTTATCATAAATCGGTGTTGAATTTTGTCAAAAGCTTTTTCTGCATCTATTGAGATCATCATATGGTTTTTATTCTTCAGTTTGTTAATATGGTGTATCACATTGATTGATTTGCATATATTTAAAAATCCTTACATCCCTGGGATAAATCCCACTTGATCATGGTGTATGATCCTTTTACTGTGCTGTTGGATTCTGTTTGCTAGTATTTTGTTGAGGATTTTTGCATCTATATTCATCAGTGATATTGGTCTGTAATTTTCTTTTTGTAGTATCTTTGTCTGGTTTTGGTATCAGGGTGATGGTGGCCTCATAGAATGAGTTTGGGAGTGTTCCTTCCTCTGCAGTTTTTTGGAAGAGTTTGAGAAGGATGGGTGTTAGCTCTTGTCTAAATGTTTGATGGAATTCACCTGTGAAGCCATCTGGTCCTGGACTTTTGTTTGTTGGAAGATCTTTAATCACAGTTTCAACTTCATTACTTGTGATTGGTCTGTTCATATTTTCTATTTCTTCTTGGTTCAGTCTTGGAAGATTATACCTTTCTAAGAATTTGTGCATTTCTTGCAGGTTATCCATTTTACTGGCATAGAGCTTGTAGTAGTCTCTTAGGATGGTTTGTATTTCTGAGGTGTCTGTTGTAACTTCTCATTTTTCATTTCTAATTTTATTGATTTGAGTCCTCTCCCTCTTTTTCTTGATGAGTCTGGCTAATGGTTTATCAGTTTTGTTTACCTTCTCAAAGAACCAGCTTTTAGTTTTATTGATCTTTGCTATTGTTTTCTTTGTTTTATTTCATTTATTTCTGCTCTGATCTTAATGATTTCTTTCCTTCTGCTAACTATGGGTTTTGTTTGTTCTTCTTTCTCTAGTTCCTTTAGGTGTAAGGTTAGATTGTTTATTTGAGATGTTTGTTGTTTCTTGAGATAGGCTTGTATAGCTATAAACTTACCTCTTAGAACTGCTTTTGCTGCATCCCATAGGTTTTGGATCGTCATGTTTTCATTGTCATTTGTCTCTAGGTATTTTTTGATTTCCTCTTTGATTTCTTCAGTGATCTCTTGGTTATATAGTAACATACTGTTTAGCCTCCATGTGTTTGTATTTTTTACAGTTTTTTCACTGTAATTCATTGCTAATCTCATAACGTTGTGGTCAGAAAAGATGCTTGATATGATTTCAGTTTTCTTAAATTTAGTGAGGCTTGCTTTGTGACCCAAGATGTGATCTATCCTGGAGAATGTTCCATGCACACTTGAGAACAAACTGTAATCTGCGGTTTTTGGATGGAATGTCCTATAAATATCAATTAAATCTATCTGGTCTGTTGTGTTATTTAAAGTTTCTGTTTCCTTATTTATTTTCATTTTGGATGATCTGTCCATTGGTGTAAGTGAGGTGTTAAAATCTCCCACCGTTATTGTGTTACTGTTGATTTCCTCTTTTATAGCTGTTAGCAGTTGCCTTATGTATTGAGGTGCTCCTATGTTGGGTGCATATATATTTATAATTGTTATATCTTCTTCTTGGATTGATCCTTTGATCATTTTGTAGTGTCCTTCCTTGTCTCTTGTAACATTCTTTATTTTAAAGTCTATTTTATCTGATATGAGTATAGCTACTCCAGCTTTCTTTTGATTTCCATTTGCATGGAATATCTTTTTCCATCCCCTCACTTTCAGTCTGTATGTGTCCCTAGGTTTGAAGTGGGTCTCTTGTAGACAGCATATATATGAGTCTTGTTTTTGTATCCATCCAGCGAGCCTGTGTCTTTTGGTTGGAGCATTTAATCCATTCACATTTAAGGTAATTATTGATATGTATGTTCCTATGACCATTTTATGAATTGTTTTGGGTTTGTTTTGGTAGGTCCTTTTCTTCTGTTGTATCCCACTTAGAGAAGTTCCTTTAGCGTTTGTTGTAGAGCTGGTTTGGTAGTGCTGAATTCTCTTAGCTTTTGTTTCTCTGTAAAGCTTTTGATTTCTCCATTGAATCTGAATGAGATCCTTGCTGGGTATAGTAATCTTGGTTGTAGGTTCTTCCCTTTCATCACTTTACGTATATCATGCCACTCCCTTCTGGCTTGTAGAGTTTCTGCTGAGAAATCAGCTGTTAACCTTATCGGAGTTCCCTTGTATGTTATTTGTTGTTTTTCCCTTGCTGCTTTCAATAATTTTTCTTTGTCTTTAATTTTTGCCAACTTGATTACTATGTGTCTCAGCATGTTTCTCCTTGGGTTTATCCTGTATGGGACTCTGTGCTTCCTGGACTTGGGTGGCTATTTCCTTTCCCATGTTAGGGAAGTTTTTGGCTATAATCTGTTCAAATGTTTTCTCTGGTCATTTCTCTCTCTCTTCTCCTTCTGGGACCCCTATAATGCGAATGTTGTTGCATTTAATGTTGTCCCAGAGGTCTCTCAGGCTGTCTTCATTTCTTTTCATTCTTTTTTCTTTATTCTGTTCCGCAGCAGTGAATTCCACCATTCTGTCTTCCAGGTCACTTATGCGTTCTTCTGCCTCAGTTATTCTCCTATTGATTCCTTCTGGTGTAGTTTTCATTTCAGTTATTGTATTGTTCCTCTCTGTTTGTTTGTTCTTTAATTCTTCTAGATCTTTGTTAAATATTTCTTGCATCTTCTCAATCTTTGCCTCCATTCTTTTTCCGAGGTCCTGGATCATCTTCACTATCATTATTCTGAATTCTTTTTCTGGAAGGTTGCCTATCTCCATTTCATTTAGTTGTTTTTCTGGGGTTTTATCTTGTTCCTTCATCTGGTACATAGCCCTCTGCCTTTTCATCTTGTCTATCTTTCTGTGAATGTGGTTTTTGTTCCATAGGCTGCAGGATTGTAGTTCTTCTTGCTTCTGCTGTCTACCCTCTGGTGGATGAGCCATCTAAGAGGCTTGTGTAAGTTTCCTGATGGGAGGGACTGGTGGTGGGCAGAGCTGACTAGGGTGAGGTTTCTTAATGGATATGAACAAACTCATTTCAATGTATAATACACAATGGTTTAAACATTCTGAAATTTAATTTATTTTTATTCTAACAACCCATTGTCTAGGATAATTTTCAGGAAGACCCAATACAGATGTCTATGATCATCTGTAACTGTCTGAAGGAGGAAAGAAAGATCTTGGAAAATGCCCAGAGATTCAATCAGGTACTTTTTTCCTAATTGAACACAAAGGATAATAAAGAAATAAAAACTCATTCATTCATCCAACATGTACTACTGAGGCCCTGTTTCAGGGCAATGGTGACTAGCCCTCTGATTTTTTAGCCCCAAGAAGTGGGGGAAAACAGATGTAGAGATTTTGAAAGGACCCCAATCTAATGGAAGTCATCCTAGTGAGGGAGGGAGACAACACAAAACAAAATCTTTTCAGATAGTGATTGTTGCTATGAAGATAGTAAAGCAGGATACTGTGTGGACAGTAGTGGAGTGTCAGGTTGTTTCTTTAGATCAGGGTCAGGGACACCTCTGGGGTGCTGGGGCAGGAAAGGAAGCAGAAGACAGTGGGCTCTTGCAGCAGACTGAAGGAGCGGAGGGGAAGTGCCTGAGGTAGAGGTGCAGTCAGTGGAGGTGGGAAGAAGCAGACAGATTCCGTTATGTTCTGGATGTGGTACCAGTAGGTCTTATACTGAAGGATCAGATGTGAGAGTGAGAAGGAGCCAAGAGTAGAGGGTGAGTCTGATTTGTGACTTGTGTTTCTTAGAGATACTGTTTACTGAGCTGGGGAAGACAGGGAAGGGACAGGAGTAAGGCTTTTGCAGGGCACAATAGGTTTTGGAGAAGAATGGGTTGATGGGAAAATCAGCAGCTTTGTTTTCAATAGGACCGAGATACCTATTAGATATCTGAGACAACCAAACAGTGAATGAGTCAGAGTTATACTAGTACCAAGGCTTTTTTATCATGACTTTACTAATCCTAATACAGACCGTCCTGGTGATTAGGGTTCAGCAGTTTTTTGAAGTTGCCATGGCATTGATTCATGCCTTTCATTGATGGGGTGGTGGGAGCTACCCAGCAGGCAGACGGTTGTGAAACCACTACGGTATGAGTTACTCTGGCTGAGACCATTCCAGTATGACAGGGAAAAGGCCAGAGTACTCAGTGGAATGCGTCCTATGTGCATTTCTCTAACGAATGGCTAACAAAGTGTGCTGTGAGATTGGGAGGTGGGAGGTGGAGAGAGAATTTAAGTAGTGGCACTGAATGCCATTTTCCGTGCACTTTCTGAGCATTTGCCCCAGTCCTTGTGAATCTGCTGCTTCCCTGGGCATTTAGTTCCTGTCTCCCTGTCATGCTGAAAGCACCTTGCTGCACTGAGCACTTAAAGATACATATTATTTGTTCTAAACTCAGACTGGCTAGTTCATCCTGGACCCAGCCTAGTGAGCAAAGGTGTCTGTCAGGAGGAAAAGCTGGCTGCATTGTCTCCTCTGAGAGGGGTGTGCCTTCTTCAGTATGGCATGCACCTGGGAAACTTTCAGCAGGAAATTTTGACTATCCTGTGGGATTTTCATCTTACCAGCATTATGCAAGGGGCTGCTCCTGTACCTCAGATAGACTTGGGAGGACAGTCGAGAGCAGAGATGGGCAGAAGAGTGAACTGTCCACCTTGCTACCTAAGCATTTCTCTCCTCATTTGGCCCGGAGTCAGCACTGGGAGGCACAGGAGGTGATTTCTGCTCTCCCAGATCAGCCCCATCTCCTGCGGGTGCTTTGGTCTCAAAGGCATGTCAGCTTTTGACCTCCTTTTAAAAATGTGAAGTTCCTGGGGAGAGGTTCATTTTAAGCCTCTCAGAGGGCACCTGACTTATCGGTGAACCCCTGAAACGAGGTTAGTGGACTGCCCAGCTGCGAGCAAGAGAAAGAAGACCTTCCTGGGATTTGAGGGAAGGTCCTGGATGTCTGGGGGTATCGAAAAGATGCTGAAAAGGATGACAAAATCGAACACTCATCCCTGATTTTTAAAAATTCAATAAACTAGGAGCTGATGGATACCTCCTTAACCTATTAAAATATACATCTCCTGCTTCTAAAACAGTATCTTACTTCACGGACAAAACATCAGTCAGAACTACGGCAAGGATGTCCACTGTTTCCACTGCTGCTTAGCATTGTATTAGTGGTATTGCAATTGACAAGAGGAAGCCATTAGAAGCATAAGAATTAAAGACGACATCATAAATATATCGGCTTTCCCTCAGTTAATTCACAATTTTAATGTGATCCCGATAAAAATAACAAATTGTTTTCTGGCTGTCAAGGATGAAGACTAACTCTACCCACTGCATCTGGAATGGTATTCATTATTGCTTTATAGGAGCAGATATTCATTGAAGTCCTTAATGGCAGTACTGTTCAATTTTTTAATGTTTTTTAAAAATTAATTTTTATTTAAATATAGTTGATTTACAATGTGTTAGTTTCAAGTGTTCAAGTGTACAGCAAAGTGATTCAGTTATGCACACACACACACACACACACATACACATACTTTTTTAGATTCTTCTCCATTATAGGTTATTACAAGGTATTGAGTATAATTCCCTGTGTTATACATTTAGGTACTTGCTTGTTATCTGTTTTAAATATAGTTATATATGTTAATCCCATACTCCTAATTTACCCCTCCCCCGACCTTTCCCCTTTGGTAACCATAAATTTGCTTTCTATGTCTGTGAGTCTATTTCTGTTTTGTAAATAAGCTCATTTGCATCATTATTTTAGATTCTACATACAAGCGATATCATATGATATTTGTCTTTCTCTGTACTGTTCAATTTTGATATAACTCTGCATTATCTGGAATCTTGTCAAAATGGGGTTTCTGATTCAGTAATCAGATTAGGACCTGAAATTCTGCATTTCCAACAAGCTCCGGGGTGGTAAGATGCTGCTTGTCTGGGGACCACACTGTGAATTGCATGGCTTTGAGACAAATGAGTACAGGGCTAATAAGAATAATGTTGTCTACGGAATTTGAGAAACTAAAATAACTTCCTGTGTGGTCCCATGCAACTGTATGAACTAATGGAAAATTCCAGAAATACTATTTATTTTAGGCATGAACTGAGCCTGGTCTTTCTGTAGGCTTGTTAACAGTTCGCCAGTATTTTCAGGGGCCTTGGGAACTGAGCTTTTCTTGTGCACACTCATGTGGGAGGCCTGCAGGAGGTTTTGGAAGGTCCGGGAGTTAGGTGGGGCATGGGGTAGACTTGACTTTGGAGCATAACCAGCAGGTAAATAGGACAGAGGAAGTAATGGCTGTTAACTGTGTACCTTCCATTACAGGCTCAGGCAGGGAATATTCAGACCACTGTAATGTTAGACAAACAGCAGGAGCTTGACAGCAGAGTCAGAAATGTGAAGGACAAAGTTATGGTGAGTATTTAGTAAATGTATACATCTTCTTTGTAACTTTTTGTAGAGGAAAAAAGGTGTCAATTGCTCTAGTGTAAGCATTGTGACTGATTTCAGGCTTTTAAGTAGTTGAGAAGAAAAGTTTCGCTCAAGTTCGAAACCCTAAGTAAACAAATTGGTGAAACCAATGAGCAGATAGACATTTTTGGCCCCTGTTACAACTTGCAAACATTGAGCTTATCTTTTCCTTCCTTGCAAGATTGTGCAGTAACTGTTGACTTTGCCCTATCACCCAGTAAACTAGTTGTTGCTGCTCTAAATAGCCCTTTATGTCTGCACCTTTCAAATGGGGGTGTGTCTGGGGTTACATAGGGTCCTAGGATAAACATGATCTTCCTCAAGCACCTGTTTTATTCTAAGACTTGGAAGGGGAACAAAAACATCTCAAACAAGGAAATTCTGATGTATTTCTGATTAGAATAAAATATCCACAATAACTTTAAGATAAAACTTCCCAGACATTTCTGGAGGTGGTGCCTTTGGTGGTATGTGTTCACTCCCTTCCACTGTGGGTGCTGTTTGGGGGAAAGGGTGAAGAGTCCAGCCTTGCCCTGGGCCCGTATCTGTGGAAACGGCCTTTCTGCTGAGGGGCCGGCTCTCCTGTGGGCCTCTGGGTCACACCAGCGCGGCCTTGACTTTGTGCTTCAGACGGCATGTTGCCAGTCTCCAGGTCTACTTCATTAAAGTAGACATCAAGTGGCCCAGTCCAGAAATAGCTGTATATTTTCTTTCATAAAAAGGTTCTTATATACTAGCTAAGGAGATATAAGTTATTTCATACATGTGATTAGAATTTTGCAAGTCTAATCCATCTTTGAGGGAGCAGGATTGCATCCATGGTTTTCTGGGTCCTATAGTACCAGTAATCTGTCTCCTAAAGTCTTTGTCCTAAGTATGGTGGAAAACTTGTTTCTGTCTTTACTTGTAGTGTATAGAGCATGAAATCAAGACCCTGGAAGATTTACAGGATGAATATGACTTTAAATGTAAAACCTTGCAGAACAGAGGTAAGAGTTAACATTTAAAGCAGTGTCCATTGCCTGTAATTTTTTCTACCTACACTAGATAACAAAGGCAGATACTCCTTCATATTTACCAAACAGTTTAAGACTCTGAATTGCTAGTCTTGGCTTCTTGGTGACCCAGGCCAGGGTTTTTCAACATCAGTACTATTGACATTTTGGGGCCGATAACTGTTTTGGGGGTTGTCCTGTGCATTGTAAGATGTTTAGCAGCATCCCTGACTTCTGCCCACCAGGTGGCAGTAGAGCTATCCCCAGTGGTGGTCCCCAGTGGTGACAACCAAAACTGTCTCCAAACATTGCCAAGTGATCCCTGGGGGGCAAAATCGCCCCCAGTTAATACATGCTGGTTACGTGCTATTCACTCTACTTACCGTACCTAGCCCACTGATGGACATAGACGGATATGTGTGTGGGGTTCCCCTGCCCCAATAACTGAAGTTCCTCCAAATACTCCAGCTCCATTTGTATACTCCACAGGGGAAGTTCAGCATTTTTCACATGTTTTAAAGCAGTTTCACTCGGATTTTGTTGTTGTTGCTCGTTTTTAATGTTGACAGGACGTCCACTGAAAATAATCCAGAAGTGTGCATTGTGTAGAGCAAGCAGGGTGCTGCTGGAACCCTAGCAGTCATTTGGAGGATACCATGGTAGAATGGAGAGATTATTAGTAAGAATTTGAATAAAAGTATGAGAGAAAGAAACCTCAATTACAATTTCCTAATTGTCTGCTTCTCTTTAAAGCCACAGAGATGCTTTGTATCAATTATTTTTTAACTGAGGTTGTGAATTTTGTCACTTATATTCATTTAGATAATATTCTGACAGTGCCTTAAGAACCAGACAGTACTGTTCCCCGTTTATGTGAGTCATTGTAAACAAGGACTTTGTTTCAGTGTATCCGGTTTTTGTACTTAGGCCATTTTTACCGTTTTGCTCAACAATGATTGAAGAAAAACCAAGCTTTGACGTATCTCCAGATAGCGTTTGGATCATATTTTTCCTAAATGGATGTAAATCTTGGCTTCAGTTGGTTTTGTCTTCTTTTATATTTGTATTTATCTGCTGTCTCTCCCAATTCACAGAACATGAAACCAATGGTGTGGCAAAGAATGATCAGAAACAGGAACAGATGTTACTCCAGAAGATGTATTTAATGCTTGACAATAAGAGAAAGGTAGTGATTCACTTTCCAGAATAACGTGTCGCTTTTGTCACAGACTGTAAATAATGGACTTGAAGTTTGGAATAGAGGCAAAATTATTTTTATAACCATTTCACTTAGAGCAACCCAGTTGAGATGAAAGAATAAAATTCAGTGATTAAAGATGAGTTTATTTTGCTTTGTCTCTTTCTCTCCCTTTAGGAAGTAGTTCACAAAATAATAGAGTTGTTGAATGCCACCGAACTTACCCAGAAAGCCCTGATTAATGATGAACTTGTGGAATGGAAGCGGAGACAGCAGAGTGCCTGTATCGGGGGACCCCCCAATGCTTGCCTTGATCAGCTGCAGAACTGGTAAGATTCTCTGAAGCAGAACATTGGCAGCTGACTGGCTAACCATATAAACTCGTAAAGTGCACGTTCCAGCTGTGTTAGTTGAATGGACTCTGTCAAACCTTTGGTTTAGAGTTTGATGTAGTCCAACTGCTTCTTGGCCTGGAAACACTTGAAAAGCACAGTGTTAATCACACCTGTGGCCACGTTCAGCCACATCCTGCATGGTTTGGAGGACTCCTCTCCCTGCTGTATGTGTACCGTGGGACATGTCATTTGTGCCAACACACCAGTGACATGGTCATCACACAACACAGTTAACAACTTGAGTCCCAAGGTTTTAAAAACAAAAGGGCATTTTACAGGCTTACGTGAAATAATAGTTTGTGGGCCATACATTTCAGTCATCCGTCTAGTAAATACTTATGAAATGCTGTATGCCAGGCACTGGGCTAGGACCTGGGACACAAGGTGAATGATTCTTGGTCGTTGCCAGTAAGGAGCTCTTAGTGTGGAGGCGGGAGATGGGCGTGGTAATAACTGTTCAGTGAAAGGTTGCCAGGGCTCCAACGGAGACCGTCCAGAGTTCATGGAGGATGTAGGAAGGAGTCACCAGGAAAGATGAATGAGACAAAGTGGTCTTGCACGGATTCGAGAGTGAATAGGAAAACTTCATGTAGACCAGGAAGGAGAAGAGTGTGGATGGGGCAGAGGGGAGGGGAGGCTGGCATGAGCTGGGGCCCGCAGTTCTCATGTTGGATGGCTAGAGAGTCGGGTGCCAGAGAGGGAAGGAAGAAAGTGGAGCTGGCGAGAGGCTGGAGCCTGGTCACGGAGGTTCCCATACTGTGCTGGGAACTCCGGGATTTTACCCAGTGGATACTGGTGAGCCGGGCAAGCCTTTTATTTAAGTGGAGGTTCATTTCTCTGATTTTTTATTTAGGTCACTCTGGCTGAAGCCTGAGGATAGAATAGAGACAGAAAGGCCAGTTCGTCTGCACTGAGTTTATTAGCGTAGTCCAGGGGAGGGCTGACAGAACTGAGCTGAGGGGATGGAAGCAGTAGAATCAGTGGGTAGGAGCAGGGGGTGGCCTGGAACAGTTCTGAAGGGCCCAAGGACCAGAGACCTCATGAGATTACTTTCTGGATTGCTGTTTTTAAAAATTCGCAATAGTCAGCCATTTATTTTTATTCTGTGAGTTGCCATTCCATATCCCAGTTTTTTGTGGATAGGAATGGAGCTCCCCAGCCCAGTGTGTCCCCGTGAGCCTTGTGAGATGCTGACCTCCGAGCCCCCCAGGTGCCCAGCGAGGCCCCCCGCTGTCTGGGGCCCCCATGGTCACCTTAGGCCACAAGGAGCCTCCTGCAGAGATGTGAATACCCCTCAGTACCCCCAGCTGTGTGGTACAAGGATTGTTGGCATTTTCCTGTGTGTCGTGGCCTGAACAAGGTTGGGAATCACCGGGTTAGAATCCCTCTGGAACTCACCCACCCACCGTTATCCTGCCTCTAATTTCATGGCCATGGGCTGTGCTCCTGGTGCTTCGAACTGGATTCAAGGAATGGAAACACCGAGTGAAGGAGATGTTTTTCACTGGGGAATAGAGGTTCTTCTGTCATTCCTCCAGGCCAGTAAAATGAACTTCCACAGCCTGACGCGGCTCGGAGGCTGCATCGCCTTTGGTGGTTTCCTGTCAGGACGGAGGAACCTGAAAGCAGTCACTAGGTTTTCTCCTTAGTTTATGCATATATTTTGAGTGTCTAGGTTGCGCACATTGCCTTCTCCTTTCAGTTCAGTGACACAGTCACCTCTGTTACCTCGTCTCCTCCTAACCCGGCCTGCATCCCCTCTTGGCCTTGCTTCCTCAGCGTCCAGGCTGCTCTCTTGCTCCTCTCTGCACAGTGTCACTGCCCTGATAGAAAGATCTGCAGGGGCCCCTCACTGCTCCACACATCACTGCCCACAGCATCTGCCTTGTCGTGTCCCCTGCCTCTGTCCCCCCTGCACCTTTGCCCTGTCCCTTTAGGTCCCAATTATCTCACAGCTCAACTGAAGTCACAGATTCCCTAGCAGCCTCCACCCCTACCCATCTCTCCTTAGGGCCATCTCAGTGGGATGCAGTTTTTTAATCTGGGCTGTAATCGTTCATGCATATTAGTTTTTTCACACAAATAGGTTTGTTCTGTTTCTCCCTGCACTTCAGAGCTGGGCAGATAACGTCGTGTGTTGTCTGTAAAAAGTACTTGTTGGTTTCCGTGATTCTGTTTAATCCAGGCTGCTTTCTGATGGAGACCCCTGTGGCTTGTACCTTCCCAGGTTCACCATAGTGGCGGAGAGTCTGCAGCAGGTTCGTCAGCAGCTTAAAAAGCTTGAGGAGTTGGAGCAGAAATACACCTATGAACATGACCCTATCACAAAAAACAAACAAGCGTTATGGGACCGCACCTTCAGCCTCTTCCAGCAGCTCATTCAGAGGTAACTTGAGGGAGATGTTTTTGCACTTTTTGCAATTATTTTACCCAGAGGAAAATTTTTCTGGTAATTCAGATAATTTAGAAGGGTTTAATAGGTTATGTAAAATTTTTTATGGCTTCCCCGAATCAGGTCTTCCCGAATTCCTTGCTTATGTCGTTGGCCTATCATTCTTGTGACCGTTTAGACTGGTTACCAGTCTCCTTCCCCATGGCCAGTCTGTGACGAGACCTGTCTAGTCTAACCTGATGATATTTGTCCTCTCTTTCCTATTCCATGGTCTCATCACATTTCAAGCTCTCAAATCCTCTCTATTGAACTGTCGGTCGCGTGGTAGCCTCCCAAATGGTCCCTCCCAAGCCCCTTCCTCCCTGTCCCTGTGACCCTGTGCTCTCCCAGAGCACAGTTCAATCAGGTTTTTTGCCACCTGCTGATCTCAGGGGAGCCCCGCATCCGGTCACCCAAGCCGCACCTGCACAGCCTGGCCCTCACTAGCCACTCCAGAATTAGCTTCTATACATGCCCCATTTCCAGGCAGACTTGACTTCGTGCCTACCCTGGATATTTGCTTCTCCGTTCCTCTCCCAACAGTATTTTCTCTGCCTCAGAGCTTTCTTCTCTTGTACCTCATTTCGAAACTGCATCCTGAACGTTTCACCTTATATCTCATCATGAAATCTTCCCAGAGTTCCTGGGCAGATGTTGTCTCCCTTCTGGATCTGCATAGTTCATTCTTTATTTTTCTCCCGTTCTGGATTTTATTATATCATTGTCTGTGTATTTCTGTTTTCTTTGTTGTAAATTGAAAGGTCCTAGTAGACAGAGATGTGCCTTTGTCATCTTCCCCCACCAGGGCCATACATAGTACCTTGCCCATGGGTAGGTGTTTCAGATATGCTTAGTAGGTAAACAAATGGCACTAAGTAGAATTCATATTGCAAATTTTTTTTTTTTTTTTGCGGTACGTGGGCCTCTCACTGTTGTGGCCTCTCCCGTTGTGGAGCACAGGCTCCGGACACGCAGGCTCAGAGGGCATGGCTCACAGGCCCAGCCGCTCCACGGCATGTGGGATCTTCCCGGACTGGGGCACGAACCCGTGTCCCCTGCATCGGCAGGCGGACTCTCACCCACTGCGCCACCAGGGAAGCCCCATATTGCAATTTTTTAAATGCTAATGTAATAAAAATGTCTTTGGCTCCCTGTGGCTAATGTCCAAACAGGAATGCCTAGATGTTGGATTTTGAAATAATCGAGGACATTTACTTGGGTTTTAGAATGCAAATTTCATTATTTTTTTTAAATTAAATTTAATGTTTGGAAATGTTTATTAGATAATAAATATTACTAAACAATTTTAAAATCAATTTTCCAAAGGATGTTAAAATGTCAGCTTCAAATTATGGTGGTAAGCAATATGGTACATGGTTCACTTTCAACTGTAGTAAAATTTATTTTTATCTTGTTTTTATTTTTTTATTTATTTATTTTTGGCCATGCCACGGGGCATGTGGAATCTTAGCTCCCTGACCTGGGATTGAACCCATGCCCCCTGCAGTGGAAGCACAGAGTCCTAACCACTGGACCACCAGGGACTTCCCTATTTTTATTTTTAAATTGAGATGTTATTGACATATAACCTTGTATTAGTTTCAGATGTACAACATAATGATTTGGTGTTTGTATATATTGTGAACTGATCACCACACTAAGTCTAATTAGCAAATTTGATTCTTAAATTTGTAAATGAACAGAATCCCATTCAGAATTTTCATTGTTGAAGAGCATCACCGTTCACTGCAGTTACTATGATTTTGTTGAGTGCAATAGATTTGGGGATTTCTTTACTGACTAGAAAACCTCACTTTATTCATCCAATTTGTTAGAATCTTTCAAACTTTTTTTTAGCTTGTGCCCTCTAACTCCCTCTCCTCTTTAGGGAAAATAACCTTTTACTGCCTCAGCATTAATGGAAATGCTAATTTACCCTTTGCTGGGAATTTACAGCTCATTTGTGGTGGAAAGACAGCCCTGCATGCCAACTCATCCTCAGAGGCCATTGGTCCTGAAGACTGGAGTACAATTCACTGTGAAGTTGAGGTAATAAAGAAAAGACCCTGCACCTCCTATCACAAAGTTTGCACCCCAGCTTCCTTTCACAACACTGTTATATATGGTGCTTTAGAGGAAGTAATTTTGCAGTAGGCATTTTAATATGAATTCTTATTTAGAATATCTAAGAGTCTTGTCTTTTCTATTCAGAGTAGAAATATAAGAGATATGTGTGTATACACACACACACACACACACCTGATTTTTTTCCAGTTATAGATGTAATGAATGTTTACTGTAAATAGGAATTCAAAATTGCAGAACTGAATATAGTAGAGAGTAGAAGTTCCCAGCAGCCTCATCCCCTCTTGAGCATAAACTCATAACCTGAGCTTTACATTCCCCCCAAAATGTATGCAGTGTGTGTGAATGTGGACTTATGACAGGTACATTTTTCTGCTGAATGTGTTCATAGCTTTCCTCAGATTTCTCAAAGTTGTATGTGATCTAAATATCTGTAGACCACCATGGTAAAGAGCCTGGTGTCAGTCCTCCCAGAATTTTGCCCATGTCTACATAAATATATAAATAAATACATTGTACTTACACATATTTTTTTCATGCATAGACACACAAATATATATGACATACAGTATTTCATTTTTAGAAACGAGGGTTCTGCTGTCTGTTTTTTGGCAGCCTGTTTTTCTCCTTCATAATAAGTTATGGAAGTGTTCCCATGTTAGAACGTACAGCTTTTACAGCTTTACTTTCTTCCGTTGCACGGCTGCATTCATTTAGCTCTTCCTCCGCTGGTGAGCAGCTGGACTCAGAAGAGCTGCACTTGCCGTCAGAGTTGGCCCTCGTCCTTTTTTCCAGGGTGCTGCTGAGTTAGGTCCACAGGTGCTGCCTGTTGGCTGCCAGTGAACAGCACCACGCTTTAGCACCCGTGAGGTCCCAGAACTCACAGCTGGCAGGAGGAGAAATCTAATCCCATCATCTGCTTCACTAAAGGGAGCCAACCAGTGAGGGGCTTCTTCCCCAGCTCTCCAGCTCATCAGAGCAGAGCACACCTGAGTGTCAGCCCACGGCTCCTTCCATCTCTCCACACTGCCCTGGGGTGATTATAGATGTGACCTTCACTTTCCTGATTATGGGTGATAGTTTTTGTTTTCTCCCAGCAGAATAAGCATTAGATACAAGTTTCAGTAAAGGGCAGTGTTTGCTATTTTTAGCCCCAAATAGAAATTTTGATAAAACTCAGCATTGGCGAGGCGATACAGAGAAGCAGATACCCTCACTAATGTTTGGTGGGAATATAAAATCAGTGCTGCTGTGTGTCAGAACTTAATGTTACAGTTTTGTCCCAGCAGTTTCACAGCTAGGAATTTATCCTACAAATACACTTTAAAAACATCCAAGTAGACATACACGGATGTCACTTCCATTGTTTGTAATAACCAAAAACTGCATGAGGTGGGTGGGGGTTATTGAAATGTTCATCAGTAGGGAATTGGCATGATAAATAAATGGTAACAGATAATTTTTAAAAGTAATTATGACTTTTTTCTTTGCAGATTGTTGGTGAAATTGCAAGAGCTGAATTATAACTTGAAAGTCAAAGTCTTATTTGATAAGTAAGATATCTTTAATATTATCTAAGATACACGTACTGTTGAAATTGCTGGTTTTGTTAACTAAACATAGACTTTTGCACTGGGGCTGTTTGTAAGTGATCCCAGCACATTTAAATTGATAGCTCCTGTTCTGGATGTTGGGAGCATCCCCTAGAGCTGGTATCAACGTGCTTGTGGCTTTTTAGACTATAAGTGAACAAAAGAATGAGTGCATTTTATGCATATGAGCTTGTAATGATCAAGTCTCCAAGCAGCTACCACCCCTCCTCCTAGGCCAGCCCTAGAGGAAGGGCCCTTGATCAAACTCCAGGCCACCATGATTCTGCAGCCAGTGTGGACTTGTTTCCGGAGTGAAGCTGACAGCATTTTGGGGGGCCTGTGTGGAGCCTGCTGGCCTCACACTTGTCTCTTCTGGGCAGTAAGAACCCAGGAATGGGCAGCATCTCTCATGGGGTCTAAATGGAGCAGGCCCATCCTGTTTTGTCCTTAGTCCCTGGACCTGAACTATCAGTGACCTAAGCACTTACATCAAGGAACAAGATGGCTTAGCCCCTGCCATCCCCCCTTGATATATTTAATGCTTTTGTTGGTGTGTGTAACATTCTGGTTTACCAGGTTTCAAAACCATTTATGATAATCCAAGTCATTTTCCTCTGGCTTTTTGTCTCTTTCCATTCCTGTAACTATAGCCTTCTTTGTAGCATAGTCTGTGCCTTTGCTTTTCTCCCATCATCTTTGGTTTTTCTGTGTATCAGTTAGCTTTTGCTGCATAAAACCCCCAAAATTTAGTGGCTTAAACTCTAAAACTTATTAATTTCTCTTATGCTGTGGGCTGTGTGTGGTCCTTCTGGTCTGGGCTGGCTTGGTTGTTGCTGGGTGGTCTAGCATGGCCTTGTATGTGTCTGTCTCTGCTGGGATAACTGGGCCTTTCTCTGTTGGGCTCTCAAAGAGGTCAGCCTGGGCTTTCTCATACGGCAGCGGTGTTCCAAGTGGATCAGAGCAGCAGCGTGCTGGGCCTGTTAGGCTAGACTTGGAACTTGTACGACACCACTCCCGTCCATTGTGTGGGGAAAAGCAAGTCAAAGTCCCCTGAGATTCAAGGGACAGGGAAATACATTCTGCCTCTTGAAAAGAAAAGCTGCAGAGGTTTTGTGGCCGCTACGGTTTACCACACTCTGCTTAACTCAGTCTCTCTTTCGGTTTTTTCTTGCTCTTTTGTCTTTTCTGTCTGTTCCAGTTCTGAGTTTTCTTCTTAGCTTTGACAAGGTAGCTTTGTATCACACTATTCCTTTTATTGTGAATTTTCTTTTTTTGCACAAAATGTGGGTATATTTAATGCTACTGAACTGCATGCTTAAAATACTTAAAATAATAAATTTTCTGTTATGTATATTTTACCACAATTTAAAAAACTGAGATGCCACACTGGAGAAACTCAAGTTGAAGGACATTCCTAAAACACCTGAGCAGTGATACTCAAAACTGTCAAAAACCTCAAAGACAAGGAACGTGTGAGAACGCGTTACAGACCAGAGGAGGCTAGGGTGATATGATGACAAATGTCACGTGGGGTCCTGGCTGGAATCCTGGGGCAGGAAAAGGACGCTGGGGGGAAGTGATGAAGTCCAGGTGAAGTGTCGAGTTAGCTAATTGTCATATGCCAAGGCTGGCTTCTTGGTCATTAGAAATATTCCGTGGTTATGAAGTGTAAGTTCTTTTTTTTTTTTTTCCAGATGGGAAAATTGGTCACTGTTACAACTGACGGTGATTCTCTTTCACAAAAGCATTGAACTTCTAGTTGAGACAGGAAAGGAAGCTAACTCATTTAACTATGAGTGCGCTAATGATCTCTAACCTTCGTCTACGCCTGACAGATACATTATTTGTCCAGAACATGACGACGTTATCGCTACATTTATATAAGATACAGGTCTCTCAAGATTTTAACCTCAGATTTAAAACTTAAACTTGATAGTTTTCCCAAATAATTGACCATTCAAGTACTTCTCTGAAATCGTTAAAAATAACAGAGAACAAAAATAAGGATCGAGCTGTCACTTTGGGTCCTCTGAGTTGTGTAGCCACAGAGCAACGCTCTCTGCTCAGTCCCCCGTGCTTAGCTCGGTGCCTCGGAAAGGCACCGACTGAGTAACTGCTCAACAAATAGCCATAACTCAGGCTTACGTTTACTGAGGGTGTGCTCTGTGCTCTCTTTACCCGGTAACAGGTTTCCTTCTCCCAGTGTCCTGTACGGTTGGTGCTGTTAGCATGACGTACAGTGGAGAAAGGTGAGGCCCAGACAGTTTATTTGCCCGAGGTCACTCAGCAAAACTTGGCATTGCTGGTGCGGGTTGATTGAGGGACTGTGTGAGTGAATGAAAGGGCTGAACAGCCCCATTATTTGTTATTGATCTTGTACTTTTATATTTTTGTTAAAACTTACCTCAAGTTTTAAATACACATATGTGATCATATATATATATATATATATATATTTTTTTTTTTTTTTGCAGAGATGTGAATGAGAGAAATACAGTAAAAGGGTACGTGAAGTACTTTGCGCTATATTTTACGATCGCTTTGTTTGTTTATGTGTTGGTTTAACAGTTCCCAGCCTTTTAAGTATTTGTACCCTGTATTGTCTAGGTTTCGAAAGTTCAACATTTTGGGCACTCACACGAAGGTGATGAACATGGAGGAGTCCACCAATGGAAGTCTGGCGGCAGAATTCCGACACCTGGTAGGGAGATCAGTTTCCCCCTTTTCTGTTGTGTCTGGTTTATTAGGACTTGATTTGTGATCGAGTGGCACTTGGTGCCCTGTGTGATGGGCAGGGCACCCCCTAGCAGAAGGCTTCCTAGAATTCATGGCCGGTGGCTTCAGCAGCACTTGGGGAATCTTGGTCCCCCTCCTTATCCCAGGACTGTCCACTCTGTTTCCTGCCAGTCTTCCTCTCAGAGATACCTTCTTTGGGGGGTAGTGATCTCAGTCAAATATTCCATAAACCAGTGTGCACATAAGCTATCTGTACATGATTCCTCCAGGACCTCAGTGATTACCCATTCTAGATTCTTGGAATTTTCCCAGAGGTCATTATTGCCCCACATCCTGACCGTTCCTTCTCCCCCTCCAAGCGTGGCAGGCCCCAGGAGTCTCTCTTTGGCCCCTTCTTCACCACCTCCCTCCTGGGGTCTTGCCCACAACCACTGTCTCGAGCACTTTGTCTCCGGAGGAGTAGGGCCCGGGCACCGGGCAGTGGAAATCAGCAAAGGGGTTTAAGTGGGTGGTGCTTTCTCTCCTCTCTCCCTGAAAATCGGGGCTGCCAGTTGTTCTGTAGGTGCGTTGGTGCTGAGCCCTGCGCAATTCCTGGGCTGGAGCCTGCAGGGAGGTTCAAAGCATCCTTTTTTTATTGGCAACCATTTCGTGAACCCGCAAACTCATAGTTGGGAAGCTAGACCTCGTGTGAGAGCCTCGGTCCAACCCAGGAGTCTGAGGGTGTCCGGAGCTGCTCTGGAGGCTCCAGGTTACTCCCTTAGAACCTGCGTGATTGAAGTCCTTTTGAGGGCAGTCTTAGAGGCCTGAGTCACAGGCCTGGGAGACTCTGCGGAGGGAAAGTCAAGAGAAGCTGTGCCCTGAGCCCAGGGAGCATGCGACAGCTAATGAAGGTGATGGGGGATGGTTCGGGAAAAGCTAGCCTGGGGGAGGGAGCAGGGTGCTGTTCCCTGGGATCTTCTCAACCCTGTGGTGTTCACAGGCTGTCAGAATGATGGGAAAAGGCACTCTCCCTCATGAACCCACACAAGGGTCACTTCACCTCCTGTTCTGCGTTCTGAAAATAATTTCACTTCCTTCATTCTTTCTAAGTCCCCACTTTGGTTTGATTTGTAGACGAAAATAGCAACTTTGATGATTATGGTACTGTTTACTAAGATTTTTTTTTTTTTTTGTAGCAACTGAAAGAACAGAAAAACGCCGGTGCCAGAACCAACGAGGTGAATCTTTCTCTCTTGTGATTGGTCTCTAACTAGCAGGTCTGTCCAATGAGGTTGGCTCTGTGGCCCTGGGGGCCAGGGACACCTCACAGAGGGGTGAGAAGCAGGAAGACCCGGCAGGGAAGGGCAGTGGACAAGCTTTGGGACATGGTGTATCTGTCATAACGGTGAAACCACTCTGTGCTTGTGCTTTATGGTTGTCAAGTGATTTTGCACATGAATTTATGGGACCCTCAACAGACAGCCCAGCGGAGTAGGTACGGTGGGCTACTGTGTTACTCACATTTCACAGGTAAAGAAGTTGGACCACAGGAAGTTTGCAGGATTTAGCTAAGGGTGCACAGGGAGTTACTGTCAGAGCTAGAACTAGAGGCCAGCTTCATTGACTGCCCTGCCAAAAACGATGTGTGCCGAGAGGGTTTTCCTGCCACGTGTCCCCTACCCAGTGCATCATCCTTCTGTCAGTCTCATTTTCACAGCCAGTCCTTGAGGAGCTGTGTTTGTGATGCCTTCAGATATGAAGTATGGGCAGAGGACAGAATGCCTGGAGTTGCTTTGGTTTGGACCGCTCGTCGTCCTTTGTGCCTGCGTGGCACGCATGCTGTCTTTCCCCACGACAGCCAGCAGAGGTCGTGTGGAACAGTGGGACAGGCACCGGCCGGGGCCTGACCAGCCCTGGTTTGGATCTTGACTATCTTTGTGACCTCCCGAGGATTTAGTTTCCTCTCCTGTGAGCAGGGAGGGCAGCCACATCTCTCTGGTTCTAAGTTGTTGTGATGCTCGTGTAAGATAATATGTATGAAGGTACTTTGAACACTATATAACCTTTCTACCCATACCAAGGCACTTTATGACCAGCCAGGCTTATGCAAATCAGCCCTCCCGATAGATAATCACACCTGGAACACGTGTACACTTTCCACCCCATGCCAGCCTGAGGTGTGCAGCCCGCACACACCCTCAGAAGGGGCTGAGGGCCAGGATGCCTTAGGTCATGAATAAACCCATTAGAAGTTGCTGTTTCCCTATCGACACTTTTTTCCCCTGAATCCGTATCCCTTGCCATAATATCAGAAATCTGAAATCTGATCTCTGAGAGAACAGTGAGATACTCGGGATAATGAAATCTGGGATAGATGCTCAAAAATTGAAATGTTCTTCTGAATTGCAGCTGGTTAGGTTCAGGCTGTCTGCAGCCTCTTGCAAAAAATGCTTAGTAGGCTCTTGCAAGTTGCAAGATCAGTGAATGAATCGCTATATTCCTTTTGTTTCCCTTTTCTCTTTTAAGGGTCCTCTCATCGTTACTGAAGAGCTTCACTCCCTTAGTTTTGAAACCCAGTTGTGCCAGCCTGGTTTGGTCATTGACCTTGAGGTAAGACTTACATGTTCCAGATGTGGAAAACTTTATTTTTATTTTAAACTGTTACATGTATTTTTATTTCTCAATTTTTATTTTAGACGTATTTACCTAATTGCTAAAAAAGATTATTGTTTTCAGCCAGTACTATCTTGATGTTAATTTAATCATTCGGGCAGCTAGAGAACTGAATTAACCTTCGGGTACTATAAACTAAATGTTCCAGTTGAGATGTCCTATGTTAATTTTTTATATGAAGCATTGACACTTATTTCTTAACTGAAAAGATATAACAAAGACATATTCAACTACGAACCAAAGAACATAACTTTACATTCTTAATTTTCAAATATAAGAGATAATGCAAATGTACAGGAATCCCTCGCTTAGTTGAGAGGCTGCATAGTGGTCTGAAGGTGATGCTTCTGTGATTCAGATGATTTCAAGGTCTTTGTCATCTTCTAGACGGCCTCTCTGCCCATCGTGGTGATCTCCAATGTCAGCCAGCTCCCGAGTGGTTGGGCCTCCATCCTGTGGTACAACATGCTGGTGGCAGAACCCAGGGTATGGAAAACACATCTACTTTCGTACCAGGGGTTAACCAGAGACCTCGTGCTCTAGCTTCTGCATATCTGAAAGAGCCCCTAAGGGCCAGATGTTGAAGGAAAAGTGGCACAACTCAAGTGGCATTGCTAAGGATCGGAGTAATTCTGGAAAAGCGAAGCATGTGTATGTATTAGAAATGAGGATTATGATTTTCCTTCCATGCGAATAAGCTCAGGCAACGGATGATTTCGTACAGCTTTTACTGTGGAAGAGGTCCTTTATTTTTATGCTTTTTAAAAAATGTATATATGCTAAATAAGCCTGCTGCATTCTTAGAGTGTGGATACTCTAATATGGTTGATTAATTACAGTTGATGCTGGCTATTCACTGTACTTAACGTCCTTTAAAGTCGCTGTGAATACTGAGTTGGCAGATACTGAACCACTGCATCTAGGGGAAACACAGGGTTAGGTTCCCATGAGCCTCTGGCACAACCTTTGCATTTGCTGATCAATACATAACCTTGTTTGTTTAAAGATCCCTTAGCTAATATACTTGTTGATTCATTAACATTGAACTCATGGCAAGCAGCTTTATAACTCACGTCTGAACAAAGCTTGTATATCACATGCGTTTTCTCCATAAGGCACTTTGGAACACTAGACAGCACTTCAGCCGTGCCCTTGAGGGCCATGTTAAAAATGAAATCACCAACAAAAAAGCATACGAAAATGCAAAAACCGTGGCGCTAAACAGACCTCGAAAAAGACACTCGGGTATGGTATGAGAGCTGAAATAGGAAGGCAGATCATAGCTTTGTTTGACCTCACCTGGAAACATACATGTTTGGCAACTCAAACTTTTCACTGCTGTGTGCCTGGGTACATCTGCAAATGACTGCAGAAATGCCATGAATATTGATTTAGGAATTAAATTTTAGTGAGCTGATGAATTCACAAATGTGAATCTGCAAATAATGAGGATTTCTCTTCTTTAGCTGTGAAAACATCTGTGTGTCATAGATGAGAACTGAACTTTGGCTCAGATCCATGTTTCAGTGCCAGGCTTGTGACTGGTGGCTCGTCAGTAGCCCTTAGCTTCTGGGTGTTTTTCTCTCTAGAATCTGTCCTTCTTCCTGAACCCGCCTTGTGCACGATGGTCTCAGCTTTCAGAGGTGCTGAGTTGGCAGTTTTCTTCTGTCACCAAAAGAGGTCTCAATGTGGACCAGCTGAACATGCTGGGAGAGAAACTTCTTGGTATGAGCATATTCACTTCTTACGTAACTTAACAATTGAAATTCATAAAATATCTTGACTTGCTCCTTTCCCCCTCTTTCCTCTTTATTTTGTCCAAGGTAGGAGAGTGTTAAAATCTATTGGCTTTTCCAGCAGCAGTTTATTATAGCTAAGTGAGAAGGATGCCTCACCTTAGAAGGAGATAGAGACCTGATAAAAGATTTAAATGAATCATTTCCCCATTATCTCATATGAACATTTCTGAGCAGGGTTCCTAGGGGAAAGATGTCTAAATTATGTAAAATATATTACTTGTGGCTTAAATTCTTTGAGAAATATGAAGTTTTATTAACCTTGGGGAGAAAAACAGCAAGCCCCCAACATGGTAAGAATAAGGTCCTCGGGCTGCCCACCACACAGCACACGCCCAGGTCTCTTACATCAGGTGGCCCAGGTGTGAGGAGACACTGTCCCCATAAGGAGGATGCCCGTGACCGGCACTGCCTGATGGGCAGGGTGCAGCCCATGATAGAGAATTCCCTTTCAGTGGCTTATGTCATGGATTTATTAGTTTCCCACACTAAGCAAACCTAAGACCTACTCGTCTCAAGGTCAGATCTTCAGTGAATGGGACTATCTGAACTATTTTTTTAAAAATCCATGGTCACCTTTTTGCCAGATTTGCTTTCTGTATAGCAGGACTGCATGTACTGCAAACACCAGTAGGCTTTTCCTAAACAAATGGCTCTCAGCAGTGCCTTCTCTTGGCCATGCAGCTGTCACAGTGAGAGTCTTGTGCAATTTAATAAAAAGTAAGAAGTCATTCCTATTCCTTTTCCTTATTTGGTGAGAGTTAAGACAGATATCTTTTCTGCCTACAATGGCTTATTTGGGGTTCTCCGTGAAGAGAGATGTCAGGCTCACCACCTCTTATGGCTTCTTCAATTTGTGTAGCTGATAACCCGAGGCTTCCTTCCCCTCTCGTTTCTCTCACTGGGCTTTTGATTTGCATCGACCTCCCTGAGCCTGTGTCCTGTTCAGAGGAGGGCTGAGGGAAATGCCTAATTAATATCTAAAATAATCTTGTAAAGTCAAGTGTCAGTTAAATCGATCACCTAGGGGTGATCTTGGTCTTAGTTTGAACTTGAAAAAAATTCCTCAGGGTCACCGGGAGAAGAGCCTGCCAAGGAGGGAGAGGGAAGCAATGGGAAATGATATTGCACAAGGGGGACCACATCGAGGCTTCTCCAGAAAGCACAAGTGATGGTATTAGTGAATCTGAGAATATCAACTGTGTACACACAACCTTCCTTTGCTGAGTGTTGGCTCTTTGAGAGCAAATACCACAGCCATCAGTCCAGCCAAAGCTTCAGAATTGATTTCCATTTCCTTAAAAAACTTATTTTTATTTGTTTAGGTCCCAGTGCTGGCCCTGATGGGCTTATTCCATGGACTCGCTTCTGTAAGGTGGGTGCCGTCTGGAGTTTATACTGTGAGTGCTTTCCGCTCTCTGTTGAGGGTCTCGGATTTCTCGCCGCCGTGCCGGCTGCACTGTGCTTGCTTTGGCGTGTTCCTCTCGCCCCCGGAACCCCTAGGGCAGGTTGTTTACTTTCCTTCAGCGCGCTGAAGGTTAGTCTCCAAGTGCGAGTCTGACAGGAAGCACCTGCCTGGGTGATAACATTCTCTCATATCCGAAATGAGTCTTCTGTTTGCTCACACTGACCTCTGGCCTGGCAGCGTTTTAGCTCCGTCCATGAGTAACGTGTGGTCTGTGCCGGCGTAGACAGCCTGCTGGGCTGGAGGGGGTGTCTTGAGCCTGCTCAAGCAGTGAGACCAGTTGGGGGGAATAATCAGACCCCGCTAGGGTCACCAGACAGTGCTGACAAGCTGACGCTACTGGATAGTGTGAAGGCAACTGGTATTCTGGGATCATGCTGGAGGTCATTCCCTGGCTGGGTCGCTAATGTTTGGAGAGGGAAGCAGAGCCTGGCTCAGGAAATGGAGAGGTTGGTGTCTGAAAGCTGGTAAGAGGGCAGTGACGGCTCTGTAGGGGGCAGTGCTAGCTTTGGCAGCTGGGCAGTCTTTGCAAACTAAAACCCGATGGCGGGAGGAGACATGCTAAGTCACTGTTTTGGATTTCTTGGTTTCTAATGTGTGCATCTGTATACTTGCAGGAAAATATAAATGATAAAAATTTTCCTTTCTGGCTTTGGATTGAAAGCATCCTTGAACTCATTAAAAAACACCTGCTCTGTCTCTGGAATGATGGGTAAGGGCCATTGATAGATGTATTTTTGAAACCTATGTTGAGCACACACTCCATTGCTGCAAGGCTGAGATAGGCCTGACCCAGACAGACTTCATTATTTGGCAAGACTTGGGTGCATCTCACAGAAACAGATGCTTGCAGGCTGTCCCTTCAGGCATTCACGATAGTAGACCCTCATAAGATTAAAATTATATTTTCGTAGTATATGTATATGCATTTTCAAAGCTAAATTTAAAAACCCTGAGTGCCATTCATGCCTTCATTCATTCTACGAAAATTTCTTGAGCACCTGCTTTATTGCCTCCAGGTAAGGAAGAAAAAACTTTTTTGACTCGGTAAATTGTTTCTAATGTTTTCCCAGGGTCAGTTGATATTTCAGCAAAGACTTTAACTTGGTCAGAGGTATAGAATATGAAAATGGATTGTCTGAGCCTTTCTCTTCACTAGAAAGGATGCATGAATTTAGACATTTTCATGGCCTTCAGAATCCCCAGGTGAAAATGAAAGGCTCATTAATCCAGCAAGTATTTATTGATCATCAGTAGCATCCAACGGGCACCATGTTAGTGAGCTTTTTTGGGACTTCAGCATATATATGTATGAGTGAAATGCTTCCTGAAGTGTCGATGAAATAGATTTTAAAGCATCTAAAATAGTTGATACATTTCTATCCTGTGCTCTTGTGTCAAGTTGCAGTCATCTTGATTTGTAAGTGAACGTGAAAATTACAGTCATGACTGAACCTCAGAGTACCTCCATCAATCCCTTTCCATGTGCAGGTGTATCGTGGGCTTTATCAGCAAGGAGCGAGAGCGGGCTCTGCTGAAGGACCAGCAGCCGGGGACATTCCTGCTGCGGTTCAGTGAGAGCTGCCGGGAAGGGGCCATCACGTTCACATGGGTGGAGCGGCCCCAGAATGGAGGTGGTAAGCCAAGGCTCCTGCACACACACCGATTCAAAATGTGGGTGCAAGCCCTTCTTCTTCTCTGCAAATCAACTCATACAAATGATGAGCTTTTGACATACAGTCGCAGCTCCTCCACTTATCCCCAGCTGAGCTTCCCCAGTAGGATTTAATACATCACCAAGGGCTATTTGGGATTCGTTGCCTGGAACATATTGTGCAAATGATTTTTTTTTAAAGACAAGGCCACATTCTTTCCTTTTTGTCAGGTATGTCACCTGTAGGTGAAAGCTGCGAGTCAGTATGACTGGCAGTCATTTATTGGGAGGGAACCCACAGTGCACAGGCGTGAGCTTCCAGACCCATGGAGGGGAATCCCACGTGGAGGTGCACGGATGAGGGCAGGCTCCGTGAGAGGGGTCCTGGGACTGGGTGCAGCCCTCCACCTTGCCTTCTGACAGAGAAGGCTCGTGCACGTTTATCTGGGTTATATCTTGGGTTTCTATTTGACCAAGTGCATCCATGGCAAAAACAATTCTGAAAACCTACGCGTTATGAAACGGGTTTCCAGGGAATGAGAAACAGGTTTCAGTGGAGACAAGAAAGTGATAAAGACAAACTGGTGACTTTTCACTCTTGCTTGTAGTTTGCTCTGTTTGAAGGATTGGAGGGAAAACAGATTTGTTCCAGTGACTTATGCTTTCAGTTTAGAAGATGCAAAAAGATAGGATACTTTTCTTGTTCTATTTTTTTTTTTCTTCTGGTAAAAAAACAAGAGAGCTGGGATTAGAGCCCAGTGAGGACAGTAGATGGTAGAGCCTGCCCTTTTCTTCTTCTCCCCCGGTAGTTCTTTCCTGAACTTGCTGAGAGATGGAACTAGCAAACCAGGCAAAGATGAAAACCATTGGCAACCGGAAAGTTTAATAAAGCAGGGCCGCACCAGCTACAAAGCTTTGGTCTGAAGTTCTAGAGCAGAGTCCCCAGAGCACCTGACAGCAGCCTCTGGAGTGTGTGCCCCAAAAGTGAAATCCTGGATCAGTTAGGAAGCAGGATTCCAATGAAGTCTGGGACTAAGACCAGGAGTGAATTAAACTGTGTTTTTTTACATTAAGGATTAGAGAAAAAAATAGCAAATAGGGTCTCTTTTTGGTTTGTTTAAAAAGTTGTTTTCCATGTGTTGTTGTTGTTTATTTTCATTTTTTAATATGAAAAGAAAGACGAAGTGAGTTTATCTTCTAGTAACTTAATCTATGGCTTGAGCCAAGAAGACCCAATTAGTAATTAGTTATTTTAAAGATATTTAATAAATTTCTTTTGGCTAGACTTACAAATCTAAGTAAATAATGACAAATGCAATATTACCAAAAGTAATGATGGCCTTTATTTTTCCTATTTTAAAGAAAGGATAATAATCTATTTAGGAATAAAGCAATTATATGCTCTGTGATGTAACTCCTAGATTGTGTTTAGTTCTTACCAGGTTCTGTCAAATCCATAAACTCTGCAGTGTTTGTTTCTCTCCTCTATTGTTGAGGGATATTCTGTGGGACTCACTTTGCTTTTCTTCCTTTTAGAATCTTGCTTCCATGCGGTTGAACCCTACACAAAGAAAGAACTTTCTGCTGTTACTTTCCCTGACATTATTCGCAATTACAAAGTCATGGCCGCTGAAAATATTCCAGAGAATCCCTTGAAGTTTCTGTATCCAAATATTGATAAAGACCATGCCTTTGGAAAGTACTACTCCAGGCCAAAGGAAGGTAAGTGGGCAGAGTGTGCAAGCATTGCCTGATGAGTTATAGCACAGCCCAGTCGTTCCCCTGGTTGTGTTCTCCCTTCATCTAGTCCAAAGGTTTGCGGGAGACAGGCGTTAACCCCACACACTGCCCTTGCCTTCCTGTCGGTTCAAGATGTCAGCACAGACTCCCCCCATGCCATGTCACTAGCCCACCCCTTCTTTTGAATTGGTAAAAGCAGGCTTTCTAATAAACACAGCGCAGTTGAAACATAATACATTGTTTGGCCTGATACAGATAGCAAGAAAGGAGTAAATGGTTCTTGATCTTAGGGGTGTTGGAGAAGGTCCATTTCTGGTCGTGTGTAGTTGTTACATTTTTACTTTTTCTACGTGGAGGGGTAAAACGTGGGACCTGTGATGGTCACCTGCTTTATGTCAGCCTGCTCCTGAAATTGAGGACATGGAGGCCCGGGCGAAGTGAAGTGGTCCCTTCATGGTGACCTGGTAAGTTATTAGGTCCCATCACTGAGAGCAGGTCTAAGTTTAGCACACGGGTCTCCCTCTGCTTAGTCTTCATTGAACCGCATTTGAGAAAGTGGAAGTTAGACTAAGCTGGTTTGGAATGCACCAACAGACTTAATGATTTTTCAGGATCAGTAGTCTCAACGTTAGCACAGTTACTTTAGATGCACCCGGCTTACCCTGACAGATGCGTTTATTACACCAACCAGGCCAGGACCATAAACCAGATAAAACTTTTGTAGGATTTCAAGCCTTGGAAAGAGAACCGTCTTAGCTTGACTTCTGTGCTGAATGTGCCTCCCCTTTTCATCTGGTTGTTTCTGCATTCGCAGTACAATTTCAGGTGACCCAGGCAGGGAGTCTAACCTGACTGCCAAGGAAAACAGTCCAGTCTTGATCAAAGAAAAAGTTGATTGTTCTTGTGTAATTTCTGCTAACGGAAAGTGTACGTGATGTGTTTGCTTCTAGCCCCAGAGCCTATGGAACTTGATGGCCCTAAAGGAACAGGATATATCAAGACTGAACTGATTTCTGTGTCTGAAGTGTAAGTGAACACAGAAGAGTGACATGTTTAAAATCCTCAAACAAGCCCCACTCCTGGCTGGGGCCTGTTGAAGATGCTTGTTCTTTGCTTTTCCATTGTAATTGTTGCTGCCACCATCACAGATGGACCTGTGGAAAGGTCCTAATTAGAGATCCTGGTGTCACTGCCTATCAGCGTTTTATTGCCTTTATAAAAACAAACAAACAAACAGCAAACCAAAAAAATCCAAAAAAAACAAAGTTGTATTTAAGGCATATAAGTTCTCCCCAAACTCGTATTTTGAAAAAGTGTAAATAAAATGAACAAAAATCGATCAGAGTGGGCAAGCAGTTCTTTTCTATCTAGAAAAGGCCAAAGTAATGACTGAGATACATTTTTTTCCGTTTGCTTTTATTTTGTTGTTTCATTTTGTAAAAGGTAGAAAAAATTTTGGAAAAGTCATTGTCAGTTATTTGGCCTGCAGCACTGTCTTGGGGTGAATGGATGTAGCCTTCATGTAAAAACCCTCTGGAGCAGCCTTATCTGCATACAAACCTCAAGGTAGGGATGAGGGACTCCCCAGACATTTCTCTGGCGCTTCTCAGGCCAGGGTAGGTGACACAACTGCACAAGCTCGTGCCCGTGTTCACCCAGGCAGAAGCGGTGCAGGATCCAGACTGGTTATATCTGGCCCACATCTCTAGAATACAGTGTGTTTCCCAAGGGGCCGGGCTGGGGACATGAACCTCTCGAGATCTGTCCTTTTTCAAATGTATTTTACAAGTGTATACACATCCCTGAAATAAAAATCTAAAATGGTGATTCAGTCACAGGCCAAAGATGAAATGGCAAAGTTTGCACCACTGCTTTCATAATCTGGATGTTAACATTTCCTGTTTCTTTCTCCCCATTTTAGTCACCCTTCTCAACTTCAGACCACAGACAACCTTCTTCCCATGTCTCCTGAGGAGTTTGATGAGGTGTCTCGGATAGTGGGCGCCGTAGAATTTGACATGGTGAGTACCACACAGGGATGCTTTCAGCACGCTGAGTGTTTGCTCTCTGAGGCAGGGAGGGTGCCTGGCAGACCCTGGGCCTATCTGTGAGTTCTCAGAAGGAGCCTCTGGCAGAGCCCAGAAGGGTGTTTTTTAGATTAGCTATGACAAGTTGGAGCCTGCTGTGTTTAAACAAGCTACGTCGTCACCAGGATTTTTACTCCTGGCCTTCATCACCTTCCAAAAAATAATGACATTTCAAATATTTAAAAGCTCCCCCTCTGCCTCTTAAATTTGTCCACATAGAAATCTCATATGTTAAGGAACTAGGATTTCTCTGATAAGAAAATGTTTTCCTTTTGTCCCGTTGTTTCAGCACTGTGTCTGGGTGAAGAGGTGTTATTTTTAGGAAGGGAGGAGACTAATGCTTGGTATACAGTCGTCATAGAGACTTGGGCAGCCGCAGCGAAACACTTTACCTGATTTATGTTTGAGAACTAACTTGTACCGCTAGCACCTGGGGCTGTGAAGGGCTTTGCCAAGAGTAAAAAGTTCAAGGAGTGAAGCAGAGTGTCATGAGTACCGTGATAGGGATGGAAACAGGGCTGTCCACAAAAGAGTGCATCTTTCTTTGGGAGAATGTTTTTCAGTATGTCAGATAGTATTGTTTGCCTGTCAACCTGAAATCCTTCCCCTTAAAGATTTTATTTATTTATTTATTTTGATTGGCTGGATTTTTGCTGATGCTGTTTTAATTTTAAGCTCTTTTCCACATGAAGCTATTCCAGTTCATTTTTTATAAATTTATCTACTTTATTTATTTAGTTTTAGCTGCATTGGGTCTTCATTGCTGCACACGGGCTTTCTCTAGTTGTGGCAAGCGGGGGCTACTCTTCGTTGCGGTGCGCGGGCTTCTCATTGCAGTGGCTTCTCTTGTTGCGGAGCGCAGGCTCTAGGCGTGCAGGCCTCAGTAGTTGTGGCACGCAGGCTTCAGTAGTTGTGGCTCACAGACTCTAGAGTGCAGGCTCAGTAGTTGTGGCGCACGGGCTTAGTTGCTCCGCGGCATGTGGGATCTTCCCGGACCAGGGCTCGAACCCGTGTCCCCTGAATTGGTAGGTGGATTCTTAATCACTGCACCACCCGGGAAGCCCCCCAGTTCATTTTTTTTTAATTTGCTTAATGTTTTAAAGAAAAGCCTCTCTGAGTCATTACTGGCCCTTCTTCGTCACTGGCGCCTGGCACAGACTGCTCAGCGATGCAGGAGGGAGGACAGGATGAGGGGAGAGGGCGCCATCTCCCAGGGTTCAGGGTCGCGCATCCCTGTGTTCAGGGAATGCATTTGTGCGGCATTAGTAATATCTGTTTAGACTCAGGTTTCTGGTATGTAACCTTTTCCTTATCCTTTTCCCTCACCTGAAGAAGTACAGGCTGAAATCTTTACACCCTCCTGTTAAGGCTGAAAAAAAATGCTTAGGTAGTGTAATAGCGCAATAGTTCTGTTCCTATTGGAGAGTGAAAGATGAACCTTGTACCTGTGTAAGGTTGCATCCTCTGTTGGAATGTAGCTCCCCACACTGCTCTGAAGTGTTTTGTGAGCCCTACACAAAAATGGAATAGCTGTAAAGCCCTATTTAGAAAGTGTAAGATCGATGGACAGAACCAAACAACGGCGCGATCTTCTTTTTCTCCTCCTTTGCTGTTCCTGAGCAAGTTACATCATCATCATGGTCATCACCATCATTAATAATAGGTGACACTTGTTAAGCACTTACTGTGTACCAGGCACTCCACGGGTAGTAACTTAGTGCTCACAACAGCCTTCTGAGTTAGGTATTATTGTTTTTCCCACTTTACAGATGTAGACAAAAGAGGCTCTCCAAAACTATGAAACTTGACTAAGATGAAGTAGTTAGTAAATGAGGGAACGAATATTTGAATCCACCTGGGGTGTCGCTGGACTGCGTGTTCTTGTCTACTCTCCTGGAATGCCCCCCCCACAGAAAGCTGACCTCTGATTCATTCAAAACCTGCACCCAAGAGAAGCTGTTTGCACTTGACACTGAGTATGTGTTGTTCTGGTTTATTAAGACGAAGGCAGCGTAGCCTTTGGGTGAGAGGCCTGTGTTTGGGATTTGGAGATCAGAGCTCCAACTCTGTCGTACCATTATGCCCTGTGACCTTGAGAAAATAAGATGGATTAGTCCCCTCCATCTGTGCATGCAGCATGACCGCTTTCTCTGTGCTCTCGGAACGATACTGTGAGAGCAATTTAATTCCTCTAAATAAGTGCCAGGAAATGGTTTTGTGGCTCTGGATCCCCTCTCCCCCTGCCCAGGAGCCATCCATTTCATTCCAGATGATTTCATTCATTTCATTTGTAGAATAAATCTATTTTTATATACATGCACACACACATCTCCAGAGTAAACCCATAGAAGATTTAAGAGCTATAATATGGGCACAGCACTGGTTAGACAAAATTAAAGTTGGATTAGTCTCCGAATTGGGTGGACTCCACCTTGTCTGTCCCAAATTGTCCTCAGCCTTGGCCACGATTTCCTTTCCGCATCCATCCACTCTTGGAGTTAGGGCTTGTGCTCTGAAATAGACCTTTCGAGGAGCTGGCTGGTTTCGGCCATGTCTGGAGGTTGCAGCTCTGGACCGGGGGGCCCTGGGGCCAGCGCCTGGTGCTGCCTCAGGAGCAGGAGGACCGCAGGCTCCTGAGAGAAAGAGCACCAGTGTTTTCTGTAGCCTGGCTTCAGTGCTTGTTTAGTCTGGCTTCCCTGTACAGTAAACTTCTTCCTCTGGGACAGCATGAGAACCAGTCTCCTCTCCTAGAGGCCTTTGGGCAAAGCTTGGACAAAGCTGATAATAATTTAATGATAAATATTAAATAACACGTATTAATTGTCTGCTATTTCCATCTAGTCTACTAAGCATTTTACATATGCTGTATAATTTAATCCTTTCAACAAATCTATCTGTTAGAGACTATCAGTCTCCTTTGAATAGATGAGGACCTTGGGATTTAGAGGTTTAGTAACATGACTGGTCACACAGCTGGTAAGAGACAGTGACAGGATTTGAATCCAGGGTCGCTTGCTTTCTCTCTCTCTCTCTCTGAAGACCACCATCTTTACATATTTTACTCTCAGCCAGACGGAAACATAGGGGCAAAACCTTCATTGTGCTTTTCAATCCAAAATATTTTCCTAAGAGCCCACTATGTACCACCCACTATCGAGTACTCGGGATTAAAAAAAAAAAAGGACTCGGTTCTCAAGAGGCTTGTAGTCTAGAGCTGTGTTGCTGTCGGTGTTTTGGGTCTGAATGATTCTCTGTTATGGGGCCGTGCTATGCGTTGCAGAATGTATAGCAGCATCCCTGGCCCCTACTCACTAGATGCCAGTAGCACACACACCTCCACACCCGGTCATGACAATCCAAAATGTCTCCAGATGTTGCCAGAGGACAGAATCACCCCTGGTCGAGAGCACCTGGTCTAAGGGGAGAGCCCAGCATGGAAGTAAGATAGGAAGTCGGTGGCAGGCCGGTGTCCTTTGGATGAGCAATTCACTGCCTCCGAAGGGCCCTGCTGGGGGAGGTGGAGGGGTTTCTGATGATTCTACTTCTCTAGCCTCTACGTGAAACTCATTCGTTTGTTATTCCTGCTGAGTGGCCTTTAAGGAAAATTCATCATTTCCCCCCAATCCCTCTCTCCCTCTGGCATACAGCTCAGCATTGCCTCACTCTTGTTTTGCATGAGCAGATTTGCCACGTTGCTCTGTCCCCAGACTTGCATAACAGCAGAAAGCTTTATGCAGTTTGGATGAATGGACAGAATTAAGCCAGCAGGCTGCAGAGTAATAATCCATCAGCTTAGGTGACATAAAAGGTCTCTATTAGTCCAGGAGAAAGGATAGCACATGCTGAAGGCCCTCTAATTCCATGGTGGTTTTTTGCCGGGGGATGTGTCTTTCTACTACTCCATTGTAGAACACACAAGTAATGTTAAATATATGAGTCTGCGTTTTACAAGAGCAGTGTAATAAATGTAACCACATTTTCTTTTTACAGATGAATGCAGTATAAGAGCATGAATTTTTCTCATCTTCTCTGGTGACATTTTTCCTTCCCACCTGTGACTCCCTCCTGCTACTCTGTTCCTTCACATCCTGTGTTTCTAGGGAAACAAAAGAAAGGCCAACAAATTCGCTGCAACCTGTTGGTAGCAAGTGGATTTTTCCCTAATTCAGAAACATCTGTTACTCTGAAGGGCTTCATGCATCTTATTGAAGGTAAAATTGAAAGGCCCTCTCCACAGAGTGGGTTTTACAAATAAAAAACATCCAGATATACCAAAAGCATCAGAACTAGAATGAGAGTCCTTTGGGAAAGGTCAAATATTTAGCAGCATCTAGCAAATGCCATGCCTAGAGTCAGTGCTCAATTGTTATAGGTGGTTGGGTAGATCACACGGTTATTTAGGCAACTGCTTCATGCAGGATTGGCATATTTCTCTTCTGGAGAATTCTTATTTGTTCTCTCTGCTTTAAATGTGGCTAGAAGTTTTCCAGTGGTTTGCCTATGAAATAGTGCAAAGTTAAGTTTACATAGAATTACATCACCTCTTTATTGAAGGTAGCCATCCCGTATCTGGGCAGAGGATAAAAGTTGTGTTCTTTATTATATCTTCCACACTAGCCATTGAAAGCTAGAGACAAATTCTCTCTCGGGAGAATTAGTTTTTCTCTTTGTTATGGCTTTATGATACTGGCTAATATCAAAGGGAAGGAAGTAAACTTTCCCAATTCGTGAGTAGTGTTTTCCGTTTAAACTTTAATATCCAAAGCTGAATATATTCTGCCTCCATCACGGTCACTAGTAAATGAAATTGTCTTCACAGTTCTGTCAAGGGAGCCAAACTATTAACAGCTCTCTGAAGGTAAATCCTGTTATTTTTCAAAAAGTTGAAATTAATTGTAGATGTAGACAAACTCCGAAATTTATTGCATGTTTCTTAAATGGGTTCACTTGTCTTTATTGTTTTTAGCTGGTATTTAGTCTTAGTCATAAAATTTTCAAATTGAGAAGAGAAAATAGTAACGGACAAATCATTAACCAGAGATTATGAGAATCAGATAATTTGAAAACTCATCCTGTGTAACTGCATTGAGAATTGCGTATCTTTCACTGATGAATGTGTTTCTCACACAAATACATTGCAAATGGTTCCACTGTCTCTCTTGTGCTTTTTCTAGACCCTTTTTGGACTGGATGATGTTTTGTGAAGTGTGTTGTGTTACTTACCTCGTCCCTTCATTAGCACTGACATGCAAAAAAGTGGTTTAGGGAGTGGGTTTGACAGGGTTCTTCTAGATGACATTCACAAACTGCTGTCTGCAGGTGCATCTTATTTTTCTACTGTCACCACCACAATCATACTGTTAGGTAAATACTGTATTTTTCTGGTGGGAATAAAGTTTCCTTGAAGTCTATCTCAAAATTAAAGCTAAAGTATAGGTACTGCATTAAATAGAATATGCACATGGTACTTTCCCTGGTATTAAACACAAATCAAGGCCTCCTCTCAGATTTTACATAAGATGATTGACATCAACCTGACTGGGTTTGCGTTGACTTTTTAAATTGAAATGATGAAGGAACAAAGATGACAGTTAAATTGTTCCTAATTGCTAATATTTAACTATTTGGTATATTTTTGCCCTCTAAGAATGCTTTGGCATAGTTTCATTTTACTGCACCAGTCAAGAGACTTTGTTTACTTTTAAAAAGTATTAAAATTATAAAGTTAGTCTCTTACAGATATTTTGTATAAAGATTTAAAAAGTTACTGGCATTATGTGTAGGTTTGATGTTTTTCTTATCTTTTCTTATGATTAAGCATAAAAATATATCAGTCCTTATTTTTAAACATGATTAATACCGTTTTCCTAAGTGTTACCCTTTCTTACCGAGATTAAGATAGGTTGGTGGAAGAGATCAGAGGAAACATTATTGAAACAAGCTATAATGAGTACCATAAATAGCAAACAAACGAAAGTCCTTTGGTCTTGGTGACCACCAGAGCTGCCTCCAAATGCAGAAATAATTTGGCATTTATTTTAAAGTGAATTTCAGTACTGCTATAATGCAAGTTTTTAATTTTAAAATACATGTAAAATGGGACTCTGTATGGTGTCCATAGCAGCATCTAAACTCCGCACCTCCTTGATGAGGTGAGGTTTTACTTTCTGAGAAGTTACTACACCCACACAAAAAGCTGCCATTCTTTTCTCCAAAAGTGTTATAAGCTAGAAAGCTGTGCCCTTCTCAAAGCAAAAGGCATTGTGTGCTGGAAAAAAATAGTAAAATAAAAGAATTGGCAAGTTAGATGTAAGTCTGGCAGGTTAAATGCAACTGTTGTTTGATGAGCTATCAGGGAATAGTGGCATAAGCTTGAGTTCTGGCCTCATAGCAAATATGACTGTTCTCACCTCCCTATCTACAGTATTTACATCTAGGAAATATAAAGTTTCTTCATAACGAACATGAAGAGTTGTATTTCTCCAGGGAGTGAAGTAGATAATGCCCTGCCTAGCAGGTATGTTTGTATTTCTATATAATTGATCATTGTAAGAAGTCACTAAATAGATTCTGGCTAAGGGATGTTTGTGTGTTTTAAGAGTATTTCTGGTATGGGGTTTTATAAGCCTAGGACTTTTATGCACCACTCAGGACAAATTTCTCCCTTTTCAGGAAAGTGTCTTCTGAGATGGCAATAAATAGATTTTGCTATTTAGTCAGCATTCAATGATGGAAGTCTATTTGTTGCCTGTAAGCTGAAATGGGATATTAAGTCTTAATTGAACAAAGCACTCCTTTCACATCTGATTACCCCAGGAAAAAACTAGAAGTTGTTTTGAAAGCTCTGGTACCTACTTTTTGAACTGGGATGCTGTGCCCAGAGTAAGGGGTCCTTAACTCAAGTGGCTTCTTTGGTTAGTTAAGATTCATTCATGCATTAGTTCACCAGATATATAGAGAGCACCTGCCATGAGCCAGGCACTATTCTAGATGGTTGGGAAACGAAGTCGGTAAACTAAAACAGACAAAGATCTCTGCTTTGGTGGAACTTAAGATGTTCTGAGATACTGGATCGTATGTTCTGGTACAAACATCTTACCTATTAAAACTTAAGAAAGCTTTCGTGAAGCAAACATGGCCAAAAGCTACAAATAATTTAAAGGGTTTAAAGGGTATACAGAAATCTACACAATTTCAAAGTAATGGCATTCATCTACGAAAGGGTGAGAAGATTAGATGAGAGATTTTGGATATCTCTTCCAGTTCTAAAATGTCAGTAACACAGACAAATAAACACGTTTGACTGCTACAGCAAAGCAAATTACTTTGTGACAAACAACTTCGTTGAAAATGGACAGCCATGGTATACGTGGTGTTCATGTACCTTCTCTGTGGTTAGAAAACCGTATGCTAACCCTAAACCAGAGGTTTCTGGCATTGGGAGTGAATGCCATTTCACACACCCATGGACCAGGTGGGAGCTGCCATTACCAGCTTGTTGTATGCAGACCCCAGTGTGGCAGCTCCACAAATAGATGTCAAGACTTTTGTGAAATACCTTCTCTTCTCATTGAAGGAGGTTAGAACCCTCCTAGTGCAAGATTCAATGCAGCAAATATTTACTGAGCACCTCCTAACTGTAAAAGGATAGTGTTAGCTTCTAAGAGGACTAGACACATGCCTGCCTGTCTTCTCACCTTCAGGGATGAACTGCTTACAGAATTTTCATCTTAGTCATTGAGGTAACCCCACTGGACACCGTGCATAGTACCTGGTCCACAGAAGGCATTAAAAATGCCTCGACATAGTTCCTGTGTTCAGTGGAGTTCCCAACCCAGTGATGTGAGAAAACGTTTAAAAAAATTCATTTTCAGTTCTTTTTGATACATGTATTTATTAAGCTGTAAAAAGCAACACTACCTAATTTCATTTAAAATAAATATTTTCCAATTTCAGAATACTTACAACTTACAGTTTTAAGATTAGATTCACTTTGGGAGGTTCTGGAAGCAAATACATTCATAGCTGTACAATCCCCAGGAAGAATCTAAATCCAACATCAGGTCATTCATTCCCTGCCAAGCAGGTAACAGCATTAAACGGTTGATAGCTAATCCAGCTCTGCAGCTAAAGGGCAGTGTGGGGCAGCAGTGGGGTACAGCACATTACACTCAAAGATGAGATGATAATTAGAACTGAGACCAGCAAAAACAACAGTGTATACAAAGCTTTAAATAAACACCACCATATAGAGCTCTGTGGTACAGAAAAAGCACATATGATCCTAAAGCCCAAACAGAGAGATCTTTGGAGTATACTGATGGCAGCAGTTAACAGCACAGTTAAAAGCATTGAAATCAAATGTACTCATTATTATCACCAGCCAACAGCAAACAGCCAGAACAGGAACCAGTGTACAGTCATAAATAACCTCATGGGCAAATAAGGGCACATTTAACTAAACCACAAAGATTTCACAAAATAGTTACGATCTGAGAAAAGATGAAAACTCTTTGTTCCCAAATAATAGTTAGAACCTCTTTTTATTAGAGAAAAGCCTCAGAATCATTGGTAATCTTTAAGCTGTGTAATTGAACCATCTTAATGTTTCATTTAAATCACACAGAGCAAGCTGCTGTTGGAGCAGTTATTTCAGTTGATTTCTATTAAAGAGTGTCTACCCCATAATATCTTTGGGAATAATGCCGTTCCTCTGCAGCGTTTTACATATACCACCTGTCTGCATGTCTTGGTAGATCCATGAGGCAGGAACACAGCAGCAGGGCTGGACACCCACCCACCATACTCCCCACAGAAGCACACACACGAGAATGGCTTCATGCCTGATGCAGCTCAGTTAAGGAACGCCGGCCGTGTTCCACCAAAAGAACATGTCTAGGTTAATAAGGGGGCAATGGCTGAAGTCACTGATTTAGACTGGAAGCAATAATCAAAACACTTGGAGGCTGCTGGAGTGGGAAAGGAGCCATTAGGCACGATAAAGCTTGGAAGCAGAGTGTGTGCTGATAGAAAAGGAAAAAAAAAAAAAAAGGAATTTGCTATATTAATGAAACAACCAGCATTCATGTAGTTGAGGGTTCTGCACATTTCATTAAACACAGCTTCAAAGAAGTCCATTTGTGTGTGTGTGTGTGCCTGTGTGTGTGCTTAATATCAGAAGTCCTTATTAACATACCCTTTTACCTCTGAGTATGACAGGATGACGTATGTGTGCAGTTCCTCTGCAAGACAAACGATGGGTCTCGATTTAAAATGAAATGGCCTTTTCTTATTATTAACTCTAAAGTCCACAAAAAATATATGGTAGAAAATCAGGAGAAAACTGGAGTGATCTAGTGATTCCCCCAAATAGAACAAATATCTTGATGCAGACTCTTAATGACAGGTTTAAAAACAAATGTTATTTGTAGCCGTTCCCATACCTTCATAATAACTTTGGTAGCTTAGAGCACTTCTGAATTTATCTTGATCCTGAAAGCTGAAAAATATCTTCTTAAAGAGCTGAAGTAGCACATCCCTTCCTTTTATTGGCCGATAAATTTGACTGATTTGTACTTAGCTTAGTAATTTGTCTCTGGTTCATCTCCTATAGACAAATGGCATAGTCACAGCTCGGATGCCAGGTCCATGAGGCGTTTTCTGATTTATTGTGGAAAACATGAAAACTGCATAGTATGCCAGCACCCACTTTCCCAGCTAAAGGAAAGAGGCAAATAGCTAAACATCTGGGAAGAGAGGCTGGTCTAAGGGGATATAGAAAAAGGAAATTATTTCAAAAATTATTTTAACTACATTCACACATTGTTTTGATCACCAAACATATCTTAAACAGATTCCCTGATAAAATCTAGTCAGAATTGGTCTGTCCTACTAGTTATTAACTATTATAATTTTTAAAGAGTCACATCATGAACCTAGGGTGACAGGTGGTATTTCAAACACATAACCATTAGTGCATATAACTGTTCAAACACTCAAACTAAATACGTATTTGAAGTCCTGAAAATCACACAGTTTTGCTTCTAAAGGCAGCCTTGACCCATTTGGACAGACTGTACAACAGAGTTTATAAATGCATATCAGCAGATCATCACCATAAATTGAAAAGTCACAAAATACACAAAAATAAATCACGAAGACTACACAGTTAAGCTAGCACTGGTAACTGTTTCTTTTACATCAAATTATACAATGCGCGAGGTAAATATTGCTCACATTATGGAGGGAGATTGTTTTATTTCTATTTTTTCCCAAAGAGATCAGATTTGTCCTGTGTGCACAATGAAGAAAACTCCAGTAACACTGAAATGACAAATGTTGTAAAATATACATCACTACCAGATAGAAATACACATGTTCTTCATAATCATTTTCCACAATTAAATAGGTAAGTGATTTAAATCTTGAGCTTAAGACCATTATAACAATCCATCCAGATTCTTATGGACGGTTTGGTTCTCCTTTCCGTTGTCGGAATCTCCTTGAGGCGTGTACTGGACTTGGTATTCCTGCAGGATTTTAAATACATCATGGTGTCCAAAGTGCAGCGCTTCATCCATGGGAGTATTATTCCACCTAAACAAGTAGCACAGCATGGACTGGGTCATTAGATAATTTCTGTACAAAGATGATAATCCAGCATTCTTAGATTTTAAATGCCGGTTAAAGGGCCATTCAGATTTAGCTGTTTAAGCAATATTACAAGTAATATTGAAGAAATGCAGAAAGGGATTTATAATCCAAAAAGTGGTCTTGGAGACAACTTGGGATATGGGGAGGAAGAGAAAACTACCTTCTGCAAAAGGGTCTTGTTCACATTATCTAAGTGCTTATGAATGGGAAGTTCTAGTGTTGACAGATAAGATAGACTCTAGTATTTCTAAACTTTAACTTCATGGAAAGCCCCAAGGATCATTCTTCAAATAGAATGTTCAAAGAAAAATCAGCTCTATAGCATCTATCACCCTAGCCTTTGGTAGAAAATGTGTGTTCCTGTCAATGTAAAATCACAGTAAATCTCAGAAGTCTGGTAATAACCACGGTCTTATTAGGGCTCAAATATACTTTGGAGGAGCAAGACTGGCCTCAGAGGAACTGACATTTTCTTCATCTGTGGTAAGGATGGAACTCCAGGGGCTCAATTGGACCACTGCACAACCAGAAGAACAACTACCGTTTCCCTAGGAAGTGTGTTTCTGAGCTGTGCTCTTTAGTCATCTAGATGAAGACTGGAGATAAGAAGAAAGGAAGAGTTGCCAGCAGCGGTTAATCAGCTAATTAGCCTTTTGAAAGAGGAGCCAGCACTGTAAAGCACAACCCAAGTAAATGACAGAGCATGAGAATTAGCTCCCTAGTACTTCACAAACTATTAAGCTTCTCTTCTCATCCACTCTCTATGTCACTTAACTTCTCCATGGCTACCAGGCTCTCTGACTCCACTTTTTCACATGCCACTCTCACCAGCTTCTGGTTTTCCTTCTTTCTTTGTTCTTAACCTTTTACCTTCTCAGTGGGGCCCCAATATGGAACTCAAAGGTTTTTAAAACAATCTCATTTAAAAAATAGTTTTGAATGAAGTTTGGTAACCTGTTCTTAATTTTTAAAATCAGGTGAGTAACATTTTACGTGGATCTCTGTGCTTCTCAAAAAACTGCTGAATTAAGTTGCCTTTTACTTCTACATTGGCCTTCATTAAGTTAGGGAGTCAGTGGCCTGAAACCGGGAGGTGGGGTGACTTTTCAATCATCTACAGCATATAATTATCTGTCTTTCTGGAAAAACTGAATGTTAACTGCAAGTTATCTTTTTTTTTTCAATGCTTCTTTTCCATGAAGTAATGCAAAGTATCAGCTCTAAAGTATACACTAAATCTGCTCAAGCCTATTTTACAATTTGAGGTGACACTGATTCTATGAAATAGAGAAAGAAGACGTGTTGGTCTAGCTTACATTCTCAAATCATGAATACTCAGTTACCAAGTTAGTTACTGAGCTAACTTTTGCCTCTCAGATGGGTGTTTCTGCTTTCACATTCCTAGGGGCCAATGTAAGGCAAAAACCACAATAAAACATTTTGATCCTTCAACATGCAAAGCACAGTAAATATTTCCAGCCTGTAAATAGCGTTTTACTTGGGATTATAAATACTAGGGGCAGGGGAAAACACTCTCTTCACTTTCTTGCTCTAGAAAGAGCTGGTATGGGCATTACATTTGAGGATAAAAGGGAGAATTGTCACCCTAACATGAGGTTTTAGAATATTGCCAATAAAGATCATGATTTTAGGTAATCAAAGTGTTACCGTACTTACAAAATTGCTAACAGTTTTCAGACACTGATGCCATAACTTTTCTGCATATCTTGCAAGCTGAGCTAATAAAACCCAAACTACTAATTTAAAAAATAGTAAAACCTTACTAAAACAGAAAGATCTAATAGCTAGAGAATAATCAACTTGCTCCAAACGTACTTCAAATTGTCCTCAAATACCCAAACTCCTAATCATGAATATCAAACCTCTCCCACCAAATATTTTTTTCCGTTCTTCTAAACCTTTATTCTCATTACTCACTGACTCATCCAGTTATGTAACTCCAGTTATATAACATGCCAGTATATTAGTACAGGCTTTACTTTAAGCATATGCATATATGTAAGCTGCACTCTTACCCCTCCCTTGGCTATCCACTTTGTGAACAGTATTTTACCGCAGGATGAATGTCAATTTTCCATGTGGACCAGAAGGGAGAGGAGAGGAGCAGAACATATTCCAGGCATATTTCTCCCACTCTGTCTGGAGTGCCCTTCTCTTCCTTCTGTGCCCTCAAATCTCATCTCTTCCCCAAAGCACTGGTTAAAATTCAACTTCCATGAAGCTTTCTAAAACTGACTCCAACCAAATCCAGGAATTTCAACAAACTCCAATATATTCATTTTAGAGGTCTGTAACAGTAATCTCCTTACACATATTTCATATGCCCCTGCAAATGTTTATCTTGTCTACCCTGTGTAGTCAAAAGGCCCATGAGGATAAAATTCCTATTTTATCTTTCCAGACAACAAGAATTGTTTTCTTCATACAATACAATGACTGACAGACTAACCAAGAAAATTCTAAGAGAACTTCCTTAGGTAAGAAAGAGGATATAGGAGAGAGAACGATCTACTGAACAGAAACAAGGTTTTGTTGGTTGCCTTTATAAGGCTCCACAGCAAGTTCAATAATGACTCCAACATATACATAGTGGATTTAAACATACCACCATCTAACTATTAGAGCCCTGTATGATAAAACACTGGCTTGCCAATTATATGTTAGAAAGTAACGGCTCACCTGTCCTTGGGGAAAGGATTTACTTTGCAGGCTTCCAGCAAAAATTTAACAACTTCAACATGACCTACATCGAAAACAAGCAGGTTTTAGTATTAAGTAGAAATTAAGTCTCAAAAAAAATTAATAAATGAGTGGTTCATATATTACCCTCTGCAGCAGCTACATGGAGTGCTGTTCTAGAATCGTAGTCTCGCTGTTCCATGTCCATGGCTGACAAAGCAAATCTGAAAATTTGTTAAGTATAGCTATTCATCATATAAAAAATTTAATTCACTTTTGTAACATTTCCTCCATCAGTTCAGTCTAAGGTCCTGTGAGAAAGGTGTCATCCTTCACCAGGCTCACTAATGGGACACCCTGTTCAACCAGTACACAGACACCTTGAGTAAATGCCACTTCACCGTTCTTTCTTAGCTTTGCTCTTTTTGGGTAAGAGGAAATGTTCACCATCTCTCACAGAATTAAGCTTCATTACACTATTGTCCAAAACTCAAGAATGGTGGCACAACGATACCCTAAATTTGTGCCTCGGAAGGGCAAGAAACTAACAACTATACTAAAGTTAAATGTTTTCACTAAGGCTCCCATTCTTTAACATTTTACAGTCTACAAGTACTAATCAGACTTTAAAATTAAAAAAATAAAGTGCACATTTTTATTGAAATAAAGGTATGTGAGTTTAAGGTATACAACAAGTTGATTTGATACATTTATGTATTGCAAGACGATTACCACTGTAGTGTTGGCAAATATTCATGGGGCATAATTTTCATTTCTTTTTTGTGAGAACAATTAAGATCTAGTCTCTTAGCAGCTTTAAAGTTTATAATACAATACTGCTGATGCAAGTACTAATCACACTTTAAAATGAAGGTGGAAATTAAGCATAGACATTTTTCCACCTTAAAGTTCAGCTGCAACTCTCTACAAGAGACCTTATGTTAAGTATACAGTCCTATATGACCTTTCCAACACTGGGGATCTGCAGAACACCAAATACCCCTATTTGCCCACCCCCCTCACCTCCAAAGATGGAGAGTGGTGGGTAGATGGGGATTGAAAAGTCATTGTCCAATTCCAGTAAAACACTAATACCAATTAGCCAGATTAATTGAACAGTTACCACTTGGGAAAACAGAGGACTGGGCTTTTATAGGAGGTTGAAAAGGAACAGACTGTACAGCGAGACTAAGGCACTGGAAGTGGGAACTTAATATAACTTTGGATCATTTTTATTAGAGGGAAATGGAAGTGAGACTTTATTTAGCTTTAAAGTGGCCCTTTGCCCAGAAGCAACTTCATAAACATCTGTAAGCCATATGCTCACCCACCCTGTTAACATACCTTCGAAGTGCAGATACATCTCCAGTATATGCAGCAAACAAAAGGTTTATCACCGACTTTACCTGTGAAGAAAAGAAAGTTGAGGTATCCACAGGGGAAAATAAATACATAGAATGTACAACTGTCACCAGGTAAGTGACTTCCATGTGGTTTGAACACTTCAGCTGGGTCACACACAAAAATTTATCATAAGTATACTGCTGTAATCACAAAGAACACACGTGTGTTTTTTTCTTTTTAAATAGACAATTATGGGGCTTCCCTGGTGCCACAGTGGTTGATGCAGGGGACACGGGTTCGTGCCCCGGTCCGGGAAGATCCCACATGCCGCAGAGCGGCTGGGCCCGTGGGCCATGGCCGCTGAGCCTGTGCTCCACAATGGGAGAGGCCACAACAGTGAGAGGCCCACGTACAGAAAAAAAAAAAAAAAAAAGACGATTATGAGGGGAAATCCAACAATAAAGAGACATGAGGGAAGGAATGGAATGATATCAACTGGCACAAAAGAATGGAAACTTCTGACCTGTGAAACACACATAGTTGGGGCAACTGAAAATTGGAACCTTTCTCATTTAGTATGTCTCAGTGGTGGGAGCTGACTTGTATACTCATAAAATTCACATCACATCATTATTAAAAACTAAGTCATGCTATATAAATGTCTAATCCCTGCCAACAATCCCTGTCCTCACCAATCACTGGATTCTTTGGAAATCTTCAGCGACAACATTCAGTATTAATCATCTCAAACTTGCTACACTTCAGTGAACTATACTCCACTGGAAAGGCAGTCTTCAGTTCAATGGCCAGGCAGTACCAATGGGGGCATTCTCAGAGCCTGTGACACTGCCTCGGCCCAAAAGGTGGATAGACTCCCAAAATATTAAGTCACTGACATTGAGTGCTCCAAGAATTCAAAGTGTATCTTCTTTTGATATTATCCACTTTCTTGTCACTAATTAAGGAAGAGGCTAGTTATCCTAAAGGCCACTGGATTTGGGTCGGCTTTCATAAAGACCATCCAACCCTGTTTTTGAGAAACCAAACTATTGAACATACACTGTTTGTAAATACTTCATAAATCCCCACTTTTGTCTTAAACTTTGCAACTTCAACATTCATACTGATGATCCAACTGATACTGGACTCAGTAGTAGAAAACAGTTTACCTGGAGGGATGGAAAGTAACCCAGCTATCCCCAAACAAAGCCACAGCCCTGGAAGATCTAGATCTTAACCTGGACATTCTACCTTTCCACTACAGCTTCCCTTTTCCACAACCTGTGAACTTTTAAATCGAACTGGAACTAACCGTTGCTGGACTTCCCTAATTCAGCATTTTCAAAATGTGTTCTGCAGAAACTAGTTCACAAAGGCGCCATGAAAAGAAGGGTTCCGTGATCAGGTATTTTCTTAAAATATTAAATCCCCTTCTTGGAGATACAGAGCCTTTTGTATGCACATGAAAAGTTCTGCAGTACAGGAACTTAACCAGCTGAGCACACCCCCAAATTTTACTGCTACTTACTGTTATTTTTGAGATCACTCCAAAAAGCCTTACTCTTAATTTTTCAGTCCATTAGCTTCCCTTCGGGCTACCCTTTACTACTCCCGCCCAGCCTGCACTCTTGTCACTTTCCTACTAACCCCAAGTCAAGAACAGTTTTCTCAATGCGGGTGGGAGTTTAACAGAATCACCCAGAATGTTTTAAAAGTATATGTAAGCATCTCTCCTCCCATTTCTAGTCGTCCTATTCCCACACCTCAATTTGACACATTTTAGGGGATACAATATTTTGAAAAAAGTCTCCAGGTGATTTTGATATGCACCCTTCTGGGTCATGAACCATGGTTTCAGGTGCCCTTAACGTTTAAAAATTGGATAAATTTGGAATTCTCAATTCCCTTGTGCTCTTGGGCCCACAGAAAAACACTATGGGCTATTACAAATGATTCTCCATATTTCCAACTGGTCTCTCATCACTGCTTGACAATTTTTTCTCTTATTGGTTCCCTTCTATACTTTATTCAGACCTTTAATACCAGTGGTGACCCCCAAAACATATGACCCCTAACCACAACTTTACTAAGATGATAAATTGTTTCCATCTCTCCTTCCTCTCTTATGCAAAACGTCGGCTTTGAATACCTATTCTCTCTTCCTTTCCTCCTTTACTGGTTCCCTCATCTCTGCCTTAATAAGGACACAACCATCCTATTTTGAAAAACCAATATATAACCCCATTGTTACCCCCTTTCAGTGCATGTTTTCTGAAAGTAGGTTATATTTTTAATTCCCTGCAAATTACCTTCATACCCACTATTACCTCTCAGTAGTTCCCTCAAAAGCTTCAGCAGCCTTCCTTAGCCCTGATCCTTTCTGAGCTCTCCAACATGCCCCGCCCTCACTCCTTGTCTTCCATAATGCTGATTACCAGGGTCTTCCTCCTGTTGACTGCTTTGCAGAATCATTTCCCACTTTCCACTGCCTGATAACTCCCCAAAGGCAGTCTCCGTACTTCTTGTTTTTCAACGTAATTTCCCTCAAAGGTTTCATATATCCCTTTGGGCGGAATGACTTCCGAATACACATCTTTAACCTAAATCTCTATTCCTAAACCCTAATTCTACAGCTCCACTTGCTCGTCATGCTGTCACTTCAAACTCAAACTACAGAGAGCAAACCTCTCTGTAGCCCCAACGGCCTGGCCTCCAAAAGTCCATGTCCATCTGCCTACTTGACACTGCTCGAATTAGAATTTGATTTCCACCACCTTCCCTCACCCCAAGTTAGCTCCTCTTGCACAGTCCCTCATTCTGGGATGACACTACAATTCATCCAGTTGCTGAGGCCAGAAACTGAGTCATGATCCAGGCCTGCTGCATTTGATGGCACAGACTGAGCCCCCCACCAGGATGCCTGGCCAAGTAGGCGTACTCAGCCCGTGCTCCTCTCACCTACCTCTGGTGCCTAGCGCCCAGGTATGTCTATGGGAGCAAGGGAGCCCTCTTCACAGAAACGTGCTCAGAGGGTCTGCTTACACCAAGAGGCAGAACTAGCTTTTTCTAATTCACACAAACCGACCATAGAGACTCTGGGAGTATTCCTGCATTCTACTTCATACAACCCACATCTAGCTCAAACGCATTTGCTCCACTTCCAAAATATATTTGGAATCCCACCACTTACCACCTCCATCACTATCACCCTAGGCTCTGAGTCACCACCTTATTTCACCTGGCAGACTGCCTCCTAAACTGTTCCACTTGTTCAACTCTGCTGCCACAGGGATCTTTTGAAAATATAGATTGTGGCACTCCCAGTGACTTTCTGTGAAACCTAGAATAAAATCCAAACTTCTTACCATGGCTTTCACAACACTAAATGCTCTGTTCCCTGGTTACATTGTGCATCTCATTCCCCACCGCTCTGCCCCTTGCGGCTCTCTCCAGGCAGGTGTGTCTTCTTGCTGGTCCTCGGGGCACTCAGGGCCTACACTTGCTGTGCTGCTGCCTGGGATGCTCTTTCCCCAGGTAGTGGGGAGCCTCCACGCCTCACTTCATTCAGGTCTCTACTCAAATGTAAGCTCACTGACTCTAAAACATTGCCCTCTTTTTCATCACTCCTTATCCCTTATCTTGCTTTTCTCTTCAGAGGACTTATCATTATCTGACATATATACACTTACATACACACACACGCACACACACACACACACACACACACGTTTCTTGTCTCCCCTTCTAAACATACGGTCCAAGTGGACAGAGACCTTGTCTTTTCTCTTCCCCACTATAACCACAGTGCCTACCACACATAAGTACTCATTAAATATAGGTTGACTCAAATCAACACACTGTACAAGTTAAACTTACACAATGTTATATGTCAATTATATTTCAGTTAACCAGTGTTGACTGACTAAATCAATATTCTCTCCAGAAGCATCAAATATTCAAATTGCTACCAGCATTTGGGGATTAAATTGTAATCATTATTAATTCTTCTACCTCCCTTGACTTCTACTTCTTCAAATACCATTACCACATTTATTCAATCCTCCTAACTGGTGCCTCTACTTCTAGTCCTTCTTCCACCCTCCAAAACCTTCCCACATACGTCTAATCATCTTCTCAAAATGGTGCTGTAACCACTAAAGGTTTCTCAGCAAGGGAGTATCCAAAAAAAAAAAAAATCCCCAAATCATTCCTGATAAAATTTAAATTCATTAGCCTTGCATTCAAGATTCTTCAGTGTAAATCTCAACTTCAACAGAGTAAAAAACTGGTCTCTCTCACTACCCTTGTTTTGTTTTTATCTTAGTGCCTATGCTCCTTTCTTTGGAACATCTAGATTCCTAATCAAATCCTTCCCTTTCTGCAAGGGCTAGCTTGAAAGCCCCTTCCCCCAAGCATCCCATCCAGCATTCACTACCCACGCAGCCTGTTGTCAGTTACCCACATAGTGCTTTGTGACAGCATGTGCCAAGGAGTCATCAGTTACATACCTTCTGCTCCTACTAAACCATAGTGCATACTATTTATTTCCTGAAAGTACCTTTTCTCCACCCATTTCTCACTGCAGTGTTATTCTTAATCCCTTCTCTGTGAGCCCTACACCGATCTCTTAAATCAGAAGTCATCTCTATTACATTTGCCTCACTACAGCACTATCACATATGGTATATTTACTTGTGTTTCTTATCTCCCCCACTACTCAAGAGAAATCCAGAATTCTTATGTGCAAACCATTGATATATTAACTACCCATAGTTCTTACTCTTTAAAATATATTATCCTTCTAAGCAATAAATCCTTGACCTATTTCAGTTACTGTATGCATGAAATACATCCCTTTTTAAAATTCTGTATTTAGACCAAGCAAGTTTGAAGATATTTTATTATATATCGTATATACCACTTAGTCACTTAATTATTCACTATTTCCAAAGCTCTAAAAGAAAATTCCTTATTAATGAGACCCAAGAAAGGCTGATTTTAGGGTATAATCAATTTCTTGAGGGTATACTACTAACACTTTATTCACAAACATGTTTCAGCTCACAGAGAAGTATAAAATGTGTCGTTCACTCCAAGACAGAAAAACACTAGGAGGCAGCACATGCACAAAGCACCATTTAAAACTAAAACTACGAATGCCTCTTTAGCAAGTAGCCACCTATATTTTTAAGGTTTGCATAAATCAAGAAGTGAGCTATGAGTAGAATGCCAAGAAAGACAATGGAACAGTTCAACAGTTTTGAGACAGCAGATGGAGTGTTATTTCACTTAGGGACAGTCCACTTCGTGGCCTGTTAAAAGAGTTCCATAAATACTCCTCAAACTGACACACCCTCTGGAATGACTGCTATGACAAACCAAACTGAAGGAGAGGACAACCTATAAGATGACTCATCCAACTCCAAGCCAACTGTTGCAAAGGATGTAGGTGTGCTAGCCACTGATCAAGCCTCATTCTCCTAATTTCCCAATGGATACTTGAGTTATATTAATTTTGAAATACCTGTCAAGAAGGCCAGGGTCCAGAAAACAGTGAGTTAACTAACAGTAGCTGCCAGAGGCATGGAGCCTGTGTTTTGATGAATCATTCCTCAGTACAAAGAAACAGAGCTTATACAGCAGAACAGTACCCCATGTAGATCAAGGACTCTGAGGTCTAATGTATGTCTCTGCCTAGCAAAAAGAAACTTCACTTGGGCAGGTAGCCACTAAAAATTTATAAATTAAACGTTAAGTTCTCCTTTTATTTGCAGATTTTCCAGTACTACTAGACTTTCCTTATCAAATATCTTTATCGGAACCTGCCAGAACCAGACAACCTTATCTTAGTTTATTTGTACAAAGTTATGACAACAGTGGAACAAAAATGTAACAGTTCATATGAGTTCATTTAACACTGGCATGCTTGGCATATCAAAATCATACTTTTTTTCCCAAAAGAGCTAGAAGCAGTTATAGATTATACCAATTTTACAAGTCTAAAACATGACATTCCTCTCTCCAATCCTATCATTCTATTTATTTTGAGCCTGTTTAAAAGTTGAATTGTGTATCTTATGTATCTTTTGTATCTTCCTCCCAAATACCCCAATTCTGTACAAGTAGGAATTTTTAGAATTACATAAGCATAGTACTTTGTACTTATGGTAATTTATAGTGAATGACCTTGAAAAATTCCACATAAAAAATTATAACTGTTTTTAAACATCTTTGACAGGCTTGCTGTAAAATATATTTATTACTACCACTAAGGTTAAAGGTCTTGGCTCAAGGTCATATAGCATATGAATTAGTAATGTAGCTGGGATACATTTCCAATTCTTAATAGATCTCAGACTGTATCCAAAGGATAGAAGTAAACTAAAAGACTAAATAGCAATTTAACTTTAATCCATAAAGATCCTTTGCCAAAATACTGGAAGGAAGGAAGGAAGGAAATATGGGAGGACAGGAGTGGAGAAGGTAGAGGAGGAGAGAGATGAGGGAGGGAGGGAGGGAGGGAGGGAGGGAGGGAAGATGGATACATTGGCTTGACACTTTACTCCAAGTATTTTATTTCCAATTCTATTACTGTGGTTTCCCTTGTTTTTCATCATTAGTTTCTGTCTTCATACAGAGACTAATTCGTCCTTTTGGAAAGGCTTTAACGAAAAAAAGCAGGTAACTGAAAAGCCATCCTTCTGTTCCTACTATGTCCAGTTTGACGTAAGCTGCTCTCTCATTTCTAGCTCACTACGGTATCTGTTGCTGTGGAATGGATACTCTTCTCCATCTGTTAAATAAACCATCATCACTCCAGATCCAATTCTGTTTTAAATGCTTACCTCCAACTTGGCCTTTTATAGCCTTTTAATGAAAATAAATTTTCAGCCTTCTTTCATAAATATTTTTCTTAAGGTCAGGTTAAAAAATACAAGCCTGTATAGTATAGCTAAAGAAAAACTTTAAATTTCCAGCAAATGTAGATTAACCACTTGCCAACAAGGTTAGAAATATAAACCTGTACAACGTGTACGTGATCAAAGATATTCTCTCTTTCCCTTACTGCTGAGTTTAACATTTGTATGGATGTGTAAAACAAAGTTATGATGAGACAGTCTGAGTATGAGGCCACATGTTCCTAAGCTTTCCAATGACTTATTCAGACACAATTATTAATATATAGTTGGCCTTCCATACCCGTGGGTTCCGCATATGGAATACAGAGGGCTGGCTGTAAGCATCCTCGGATTTTAATATCTGTGGTGGGATAAGGAGGAATCCTGGAACCAATCTCCAAGGATACCGAGGGACGACTCTTGCTATATATAGACAAAACTAATCCAACTGACATGATCAGAGGATTAGAGAAAATCCTTTATAGGAATAACAGTTCAGCAATTTCATGACCACATTTCCAAAATTCTACACAAATGCAGGAGGTTCTCATACTATAATTTTAGTAGAGAAGAATAAATCCAACAGTAAATTTTACTCTAAAAAGAGAGTATAGAAATTTCACTTACAAAATACCACCTCAAAATGGCAGCTCCAAACACTGCACTTTTGCTCTCCATCAGCTAAGTGATAAACTCTCTTAAGCATTACCATTTTCAAAATTTCTCAATGAGTACATTAATTTGTAATAAATTTACTTACTCTTAAACTAAGAAGTCACAATTATATCAAAGAAATCTAACAACCCATGAAGACAAAATAATTAGGATTATATATTTTTTACAACAAAATAGCTAATATATAGCACCTACTCTCCCTGGACTGAAATCCCTGTTATTATTCCAAGGAACTTGAGCAAGGTAACAGTGCTGGTACGTGGCAGAATGAGGGCTCAGGCGCAGTCTGTCTGACGCCAGGGTCAGTGTTCTTTCAACCTCTACTCAGTATCCACTGGGCCAAGAGATTCCTAACAAAACCCGAGATGAGATTTCCTCACCAATATGGTACCAAGACTAAAATATGTTGTGATAGAAAATCAGAAAATAGCAACTAAGAAACAATTTCTAGGGAAATCAGAGATACTAATTTTCTATTGAGGTGCTTTTTTTAGTTGAAGAGAAAATAAGGGAACAAAACAAATCATTCAATTCAGCCTATCAATACCAAAAAGGGAAAAAAGAAAGTATCTTCCTTCTTTATGTTTAAGTCTCTAAAAATGAAATACGAGTTTTGGGTTAATGTGAATAGAGCAAGTATGACTGCTACAGCCTTGGCAGCAAATAAACTTCTTATCTCAGTGGCTCATATTATTGCTGGTAAATGCCAATGAATGGTCTAAAGATACCAATGGGCTCATAAGCAACCCTCCTTTTATATCCGAGTATAAAAGTAGCTAACAACATATCTTTGTGTGGGCTGACAAACAGCACTCTAATGAAGAAGCAAGCGGCAAACAGGAGAAATAAGCAGGGCAAAGGCAGCTATTCCTTTGAAGAACAAAAAGTGCCTTTTCCATGTGGCAGACCTAAGTGTATTTGTACTGCACTGACAACTATCAAAGTTTTATTTATATTCCCTATCTTCCTGGTTCTCTTCCTCTCTTATGCAAGTAAATATTTATAAAACTCTATGAAGATCAGTTAACATTCGTGTTCAGACAGAAAACAAGGTGCCACACTTCTGGCACGATAAAGTGTCATGCTTATTTACGATTATTATTAACGAAAAAGACGAGTACACAAAACTCCGAAGAGTCAAAGAAACTGAAAGCAAAGAGTAAGAAGACAGGAAAAAAAATTGGTCACCAAATGCTTGTACACACTACTTAAAAAAAAATCAGGATCAGGGCCACTGGAATTACAAGATGCTATACTTGTGTGGTATAAATTTAAAGTAAGGAAATATAAACAAGTTTCCTGAAAGAGATAGGTTTCTCTTTCTGATGAGAAACAAAACAAAGTTTTGGCAGCAATAGAGACAGAATTATTTCAGTTTAGGGTTAAAGGACCTGTCTCTCCTTTGCATGCCCTGAATATTGCTATCACAACAAAGCAAGGCACATGTACATGACTACTCTACAGCTATTCCAACCACAATACATCCTTACTGATTGCTTTTAGGAAAAAAAAATCCCTCATTTTCATTGGTCTCCAGAGAGCCATACTTAAGTCTCTACATTCTTTAATGTTCATTTCACAGTTCTATTGTGAAAACTCCAACATGTGTGCTTTATGGACAACACACAGAGAACACGTACATTAACGATATGTTTCTCTAGTGCTATGTACTTTTCAAAACGCTTTCAAAGACGTTCTAATTTGATTACTATTCAAGTTATGAGAACATATTACTCCCGCATATAATACAAGAAGCTGCTGGAGAATAGGATGTTTTTAAGACCCTCAAAAATAAAGCAATAGGGAATCCCCTGGCGGTCCAGTTGTTAAGAATCTGCGCTTCCACTGCAGGGGCCACGGGTTCGATCCCTGGTTAGGGAATTAGGATCCCACATGCTGTGCGGCACAGACAAAAAAACAAAATAAAATAATAAAACACAACAATGGAAGAATTAAACAACAGAAAAAAATATTTTAAAAAAACAGAAAAATAAAGCAACATAACATTTTATATATACATAATTAGGCCTTATCATGAGACTGCTTACACCTATCTATATTTAAACATTTATAATTCTTATCAGTAATACTTTATTCTGTGAAGTAAGGAGGATGGACATGACAAAATTATACCCAAAATTCACTTGTTAGTGTAATCTATATTAGTTGAAAGTTCTTTAAGTAGAACCAGCTTCTAAAAGGGAAAAAGACCTTCTAGGTCTAAAATACCCTAAAAGCATGCCTTCTATGTAGGAAGGGGCTAAAGTACATTCAAAAGCCTACTGTTAAAATCAATTTTCTGGTAAATGCTCTAAAACCCCTTGCCTGATCTTCTGCAGTTCCTAAGCCCAAATTTGGGATACAGCCATAGGATACAGGATGGGGTGGGAGTGGGAGGTACAACAGAACAGACTGCCAGGACCATAAATCTGTGGATACCAACCTCAATAGTATTCTAACAATGTCACCATGTTTCCCTCAGCTCTCTCTCCCACTCTCCAAGAACAAACATTTCCTATCTTCTCTATGCTCTGAAACCTCACAGCCTCACTCCAACCCCACAACTCATTCTTAGCAGAAAGCCTTCTTTCATATTCTTCAGGGAAATGGAAACCAATGGACAGAAACTCTCTCAACCTCCTCCTACCATGTCTGCAAATCTACCTACCTGCCTGCTTGCCTCTCAATGACCTACTTTATTGGAGATGCTCTTCCTTCCACCAAACCTAATCTTCCACTGTGCTGAGAGCTCCATCTCTTTCCAGGGATCTCACTTTATTGGCCTTTTCTTCTCTTTTGTATCTACTTCAAGTTTTCCTTCTTTACTTTTCTATCAGCAGCCAAACCTGCTCTACTCTAAATAGTTCTCTGACCTTTAAATCTCAAAGCCAATAAAATATTCTTAGAAGGTGGGGAGGAAGTTACCAATATGGGCTACCAATATTGTATTTTCTGAGCGCAAACAATAAAAACAATCCTACCATCTACTATTATCATTTACTAAATAAAAAGACATTGTTACACCAAAAGAAAGAAAATTAGGAAGGACATCATGTAAATGAACACTCCTCATCTTACTTAACACTCATCTGCTTTGGTACAGATGACTGCTCAAAAATTCTTAAAATACTCTTTCTTTGACTTCTGATACTACACTATGCTGGATTTTCTCTTCTCTGGCCACTTTCCCCAAACGGAGCCTACTACTCTATCTTACTTTCAAAATGGGAGTTCCTTAGGGTTCCTTCTCATTTCACACCGTCTCCTGGAGCAATCTCACATACCTCCCCCCAGCTCTGAATCTACTCTTCCATGCTGACCACTCACACAATTCTATCTCCAGCTTGGACCAACCTCCTAATTCTAGGCCTGTATCTGACACTTACTCAACATCACTACTTGGATATCTCACAAATACAGACATGCCAAAAAGACGTTAGCTTTCACACACTGCTAATTGCCTACCCATTATCCATTTCCTACCCTGTAGGTATGGACTAACAGAATTTCGACTTGTTAGGGGTAGCAATAAGCCCAATTAAAAAATAGTTCCCTAGATTCCCTTACATCTAGTCTGGCCAGTGTCAGATGGGTGTCTGGGAAACTTCTTTTACCTGATTTAGGTGTCACTTTCTTCTACTTTGACCATACAAATGAGGCCAAAAGTGAAACACCTATCTGGCAACTATAAGGTGGCAGGCATGAAGTCTAACATCCACACACTAAGGTTGGTCAGAGCAGAAAGCATACCTTGCTGATGGCACTAGTCCTGTATTATCTACCCCCAGACTTGTTATATTAGAAAAATAACCCCATTTGTCTAAACCACTGTTGATCAACCTCCTGATATCTGTAGTCAAACAGATTCCTAATTGTTATAACCAAAATTAATCTTTCTGTACTTCCAAAGTTTGCAGGAGCAAACGGCCCTATTGTTCCTACTAACAACATGGTAGTCAACTTGGTATCTCATTCTTTTTCACCCACCAAATACTATCAACAAGTGCTACCAATTTCATCCCTTAAACACATATCTGTCTACTTTTTCCACCTCTAATACCCTATTCTAAGCCACTACCACATCTCATTTCGGGCCCAGAACTTCAACTTTTGTCTCTTTCTAATCTGTTCCCACAGAGCAGTGTTTAAAGACCAAATCATGTCATTCCTCTTCTTAAAAGTCTTCAAGTTTCCGACTGCACTTTGAATAGTCCAGAACTCTTAATATGGCATATAAAACCCTATATAAATGTTTGACAAACTGTGTTCAGTGAAGTACCTGCAGCAGAAACACCTGGGATGCTTACTAAAAATGCAGATTTTAAAATCAGTCTTCGGGGTTGGGCTTCAGGAATCTCCATTTTAAAATTAGGACACTAACAATTCAGATGCACATTAAAATATGAGAAGGCCTACCCTTACATAATGTGATCTTATCTCTAAGACTCATGCAGGGCCAATCTCTGTTCACCTTGCCTCACATTTGCTTTCTTTCACCTTCTGAGATGTACTAAACTCCTTCCTGTCCTGGAGCCTTTAAAACCAGACTATCCTATTAATCCTACTCTGCCCTTCCTCTAACTCATTCTAAATTTAACTATCACCTTTCATGGAAAACTAACCATACCTCTTCATCCAGGTAAAATGAGGTCTTCGTGTTATACCCTCTCCTAGCACTCTACTCTGTACTTTTCCTTTCATTTATTACCATCATATTTGATTAGTATTTTTTAAAGAGATAAAATATTAAAGATACAGTTAACTATTTCCCCTGCATCCACTCCCTTTCCTCCCAGAGGTAAGCTTTACTGAAGACTGGAGTGCATGTTCTTATACTTTTAACTGTGTTGTGTATTTGTCTCAAAAAGTCTGTTATGGGTATATAAAAAGTGTCATATGGTATATATCATTTCACCTCCTTTATAGCAGTTAAAATGAACTAGATAGATCTACATGTATCAGTATGAACAAATCACTTATCACCTTTTAATTATTTTAGTAATGATTTATTCCATATCTGCAACCCCCTCTAGATTGCAAACACCAGGAGCTGGATCATACTTGTCTCATTAACCACTGCATACATTAAGCACTCGGCAGTTTCTAGCACATAATAGGCAATAAATAAATAAACACTAGTTGAATGAAGAACTAATTCATGAATGAATAATGAACAAGATAATGCTAAGGTTAGTTTATATAAAATCTGACTCTCTGCCAAATTAAATTAGCTAAATATCTTGAATTAATTCTGTTACATGCTGTTTAAACAAAAACTAATAAATACTGAGGGATAACTGGTTCTTAAAAGAAAGAAAGAAAAATAATTTTAAAGGTTATATGTATTAACTTATATAAAAGGATCTAATTTTGGACATTGGTGGGGGACCTACACATAGCAACAGAAAAGAAGAGGAGAAAACACACACAAGAGGAAAACAAAATTCTTGGTATATAGAAGAGATGAAAAATTGTTTGGTAACTAAGTAAAACAGGGACTAACAATATTGAAGAGGAAACCTAGAGACCAGAAGAGTCTTAGCCACTTTCTTACAGTTACATAAGTGGGAAAGCAACTTCAGAGAAAAAATGGACTACTTGACCACTTTTGTACCGTACTACATTATTATAAATGCAATTCTGGAAGAAAGGAGAACAGATGGAAAATGCATACATTTACCACTCACCACCAGAATACAGACATTGGGAAAGGCAGAAGTTAGTTTTTAAATACACTTTAATAGCAGAATTGTTTCTTCATAGTCTAGTATACATGGCATATTTTTGTGATTTTTGCTTATATTTAACAGTCATTAAACTAAAAATCAAATGTATAGAAGGACAACTGTAACTGTCTCTAAATGAGGATAGAATATTTCATTATTTCATCTTTTCATCACTGAATCATTCTAGTTTTGTTGGTTTCCAAAAAAAAATTTACACTAAAAACAAGTGCAGGGGCTTCCCTGGTAGCGCAGTGGTTAAGAATCCGCCTGCCAATGCAGGGGATACGGGTTCGATCCCTGGCCTGGGAAGATCCCACATGCTGCAGAGCAACTAAGCCCATGTGCCACAACTACTGAGCCTGCACTCTAGACCCCACAAGCCACAACTACTGAGCCCGCATGCCGCAACTACTGAAGCTCACATGCCTAGAGCCCATGCTCTGCAACAAGAGAAGTCACGACAATGAGAAGCCCGCACACTGCAAAGAAGAGTAGCCCCTGCTTGCTGCAACGAGAGAAAGCCTGTGTGGAGCAACAAAGACCCAAGACAGCCAAAAATAAAAACAAATAAATTAATTAATTTAAAAAAAAATGCAGATGTGAATAAAGATACATTCATTTTTGGATAATAAAGTTCCAGATCATAGAACTTTTATACATAAATAGGATTAATGAAAACCCCTAACTTTGAGTTCTGTGAAAAGTAAGGATTAATAAACGTTTTAATAAATTGAGTTTAGCTAACAGACATTTAGAGGAGACAAACAAACGGACTGAAAAATGCATCTTCTGAATCTGGAAGCGGGGGGAACTCTACCAAACTCATTTTACAAGGTCACCATCACCCTGATACCAAAACCGGACAGATATCACAAAAAAAGACAATTACATGTCAATATTCCTGATGAACACAGATGCAAAAATCCTCAACAAAATATTAGCAAAGCAAATTCAGCAATTCATTAAAAGGATCATACAGCATGATCAAGTAGGATTTATTGCAGGGATGCAAGGATGGTTCAACATCCACAAATCAGTAAATGTGTTCCACCAAATTAACAAAATAAAGGATAAAAATCATTATGATCATCTCAATAGATGCAGAAAAAGCATTTGACAAAATTCAACATCCATTTAGGATAAAAACTGTCAACAAAGTGGGCATAGAGGGAATGTATCTCAACATAATAAAGGCCATATATGACAAGTCCACAGCTAACACCACACTCAACAGTGAAAAGCTGAAAGCTTTTCTTCTAAGATCAGGAACAAAATAAGGATGCCCACTCACCATTTTTATTCAACATAGTATTGGAAGTCCTAGATAAAAAGCCATCAAGACAAGAAAAAGAAATAAAAGAAATCCAAATTGGAAAGGAAAAAGTCAAACTGTCACTATTTGCAGATGACATGATATTATATATAGAAATTTAAAGGCTCCATCAAAAAACAGTTAGAATAACCAAATTCGGTGAAGTTGTAAGATACAAAATCAATACACAATAAGTCTGTTGCATTTCTATACACTAATAACAAACTATCAAAAAAGAGAAATTAAGAAAACAATCTCATTTGCAATTGCATCAAAAAGAATAAAACACCTGGGAATAACTTTAACCAAGGAGGTGAAAGACCTGTATTGAAAACTACAAGGCATTAATGAAAGAAACTGAAGACAACACAAATAAACAAAAAAATATTGTGTTCATGAACTGGAATACTGTTAAAATGTCCATACTGCCCAAATTAATATACAGATTCAATGCAATCCCTATAAAAATTACAATGGTATTTTTCACAGAAATAGAAAATAAATCTAAAATTTGTACAGAATCACAAAAGACCCCAAATAACCACAGCAATCTTGAGTAAGAAAAACAACGCTGGAGGCATCACACTCCTTGATGTCAAATCATATTACAAAGCTACAGTAATTAAAACAGATGGTATTGGTATAAAAACAGATACAGAGATCAATGGACCAGAATAGAACCCAGATATAAACCCAAACATATATGGTCAATTAATTTACAACAAAGGAACCAAATATATACAATGGAGAAAGGACAGCCTCTTCAATAAACAGTGTTGGGGAAACTGGACAGCCACATGCAAAAGAATGACACTGGACCACTATCATACACTATACACAAAAATTAACTAAAAATGGATTAAAAAACTTGAACCTAAGACCTAAAATCATAAAACTCCTAGAAAAAACATAAGCAGTAAGCTCCTTGACACAGGTCTTGTGATAGTTTTGAATCTGACACCAAAAGCAAAAGCAAAAATAAACAAGCAGGACTATATCAAACTAAAAAGCTTCTACACAGCAAAGGAAACCAACAAAATGAAAAGGCAACCTACTTAATAGGAGAAAATATTTGCAAATTATATGTCTGATAAGGGGCTAATATCCAAAATATGTAAAGAATTCATACAACTCAGCAACACAATAAATACTCCAATTAAAGAATGAGATATAAATAAACATTCTTCCAAAGACATTCAGACGGCCAACAGGTACATGAAAATATGCTCTACATCATTATTGGGGAAATGCAAATCAAAACCACAGTGAAATATCACACCTGTTAGAATGGTTATTATCAAAAAGACTAGAAACAACAGGTGTTGGCGAGGATGCAGAGAAAAGGGAACCCTTGTACACCGTTGGTGGGAATGTAAATTGGTGCAGCACTATGGAAAACAGTATGGAGGTTACTCAAAAAATTAAAAACAGAACTACCATATGATCCGGCAATTCCATTTCTAGGCATTTATTGAAGAAAATGAAAACACTAACTTGAAAAGATACATGCACCCCCATTTTCACTGCAGCATTATTTATAATAGTCAACATACAGAAACAAAGTGTCCATCAATGGATGAGCGGATAAAAAGTTGTGAGACACACAGGAATATTACTGAGCCATAAAAAAGAACGAAATCTTGCCATTTAAGACAACATGGATGGACTTCAAGGGCATTGTACTACATAAAGTAAGGCACACAGAGAAAGACAAATACTATATGACCTCTCTCATATTTGGAATCTAAAAACAAAAAAACAAGCTCATAGGTACAGAGGACAGATTGGTGGCTGTAAGAGGTAGGAGTGGAGGGTTGGGAAAATGGGTGAAGAGCCACCAAATCGACTTCTAGAGCATTGAAGAGCCTACTCAGAATTAGGTAGAAACTTTGCAAATGGGCCATTATCACCAGTATCAGTTCTTAAAGAAGTTCTTTATTGTTTCCTATACTTAAAAATATTTGTAATTTAAACATTCCAAAAAGATAAACACTATTCTGTCAAGTGGTCCAGGTGGCCATTAACTCCAAGAATCCAGCTAAAGAAGGCTTTTTCTTGGTTCCACAATTAACTATGTAATGATACAGACTGAAGTACCTAAGTTAGCCTTTTTTGGGGGTGCCTGCTTAACAAAGTTTGAGATTTCAAAATTATTAAGATAGAACAGTGACATAAGTTCATTTTTTGTAGATATAAACACTATTTGAAATTATCTTATGTAGTTACTTATCTAGGCTGTTATTTTCTGTATTGACTCCTGGTATTTATGGTCTATGAGATCATGTCTCATGTGATCTTGCCCAGAACATAGAGTAGTTCCTGTCTTGTAGGAGGTGCTCCAAATTGCTGCATAAAGGTAAATGAACAAATGAATAAACTTTTGCACCTATTTTGCACGTTATTTGTAAAACACTTTTTAACTTCTCTAGTAGTACTGCCTTCCTCCCTTTTCCTTGCATCTCTACAAAGGAAGTTGTCTAGGGCAAAATAAATTACAGCACGGTCACTGGATTTGGCCCCAAGTCCTATAAAACCTGTTTGTTTCTGTGCATTTGGTCCAGCAGCGAGCAAATACTTAATGAAGAAAGCTAATTGTAGTTTTCTAATCAGGAGGGTGGCACATTATTACTTCATAGTCTGAACCAGTCCTTTCTCTCTTCTCCTTTCTGCTGAAGATTTACAGTCAACATGCAGCTTAATGAGATGGTTTTAAAGTGAGCTTAAAAAAAAAAAAAGTTCGGGCTTCCCTGGTGGCGCAGTGGTTGAGAGTCCGCCTGCCGATGCAGGGGACATGGGTTCGTGCCCCGGTCCAGGAAGATCCCACATGCTGCGGAGCGGCTGGGCCCGTGGGCCATGGCCGCTGAGCCTGCGCGTCCGGAGCCTGTTGCTCCGCAACGGGAGAGGCCACAACAGTGAGAGGCCCGCGTACCACAAACAAACAAACAAAAAAACAACAAAAAAAATGCATGTGTTTATAGACTCTTAGGCTTATATTTAGTCATCTATTTGGTAGGAGTGGGTGAACAGATAATTGTACTTTAAATAAATGTCAGGATTTGAAGGGTGATTTTTTTTTTTTTTTTTTTTTTGGTACGCGGGCCGCTCAATGTTGTGGCCTCCCGTTGCGGAGCAGAGGCTCTGGACGCGCAGGCTCAGCGGCCATGGCACACGGGCCCAGCTGCTCTGCGGCATGTGTGGGATCTTCCCGGACCGGGGCACGAACCCGTGTCCCCTGCATCAGCAGGCGGACTCTCAACCACTGAGCCACCAGGGAAGCCCTGAAGGGTGAATTTTATTAACTTACCAAATTGGAAATATTTCTTTGAAATTTTAAGAATTATAGTGAAAAATCAGTGGTAGATTGAGTCACTGTACAAAATTTCCTTTATGAATATTAGACTTGAGCCTTAAAACTTTATGTCAAACTCACTTGGCATTAAGTACATCTACAGACAAGTCAGTGTCTATTATTGTTACTTACTGAAGAAAAGCTGACAGTGACATAAAAATGTTGGCTATTATTTTTTCTCTTGGTACATATTTAAAGACTTTTTGGTTACCACCCTTCATTTTATCCCTTCAACCTTCCAGGGATTGCTTAGTCAGTTATCAAACACCTGGCTTTTTTTTTTCAAGCTTTATATTCTAAAGTTTTCTAGATAAGAAATGAAAAAAAGTAACTCACTGATTTACCGTATTGAGTTGGCACAGGGTAACAAATTTGTGCCAATATAATACTAAAGAATGGCATATTTCTGAACCTCTAGCTGAGTGGAATTAAGTGAGCCAAACATACAATTGATGGAACTGAAATTTTATCTAGGAGTCCCAAGGATGTTTAGATGCCAGTGTTATTTAATATGCTTGCTGGTATATGGCACAGAAAACTCAGCCCCGTCAATCCTAGAGCTAGAGAATTGAGGCAGCCTCCCTGTTTCTACAGATTGTAACCATCACAGGGGGAGGAACCTTGCCTCTTAGAGCAGCATCTCCAACACATAACATACTGCCTGAACACTGTGTGTGTGTGTGTGTGTGTGTGTGTGTGTGTGTAAATAGAAAAATAAAAAGAAAAGCAAAACAAAACTCAGAAATTCATGCCCACAGTATATCACATCAGGCTACCCACTCAGATCCTATGCCCAAACGCCAGCACTCATTGATGCTATATAAGTCCAAAAATTACTAGGTAAACCAAAAGTTTCAATCTATTAAAAACTTCTGCAGAAGATCCCTAATTCTTAACGCAAAATTCTAAACCTTGCAATGGCAATGAATAAGAACTTTCACAAAGTAAAAACTGTAAAACACAATATGCAAACATCAGCAGCTCTCTATCCAAAAGCCCCACATGTACAAGGTAAATGTACTAACATGCCAGTAAGTAGATCATTACATGACAAAGCCCAACATATAAGGGATACCAAATAAACAACAGTGATGGTTCTGTGGCAGACATATATGGTGGATGTAAAATAAAATTGCACAACAGAGACAAAATAAAAATTAAAGCTTCTCCAGTTTTTATTACTTGGCTAAAAACACAGCAATTCGTTTTTTCTCCTTTGTTTCTCCTTTAGGTGAAAAAGAAAAAATGTCATACAATGACTGTTGTAACAGCATATTTTAGTTGAAACACTTCACAAACAGGTAATAGAAAGTTAAGCTCTACTTCCCTCCTCCCGAAAACCATTCTCTAAAGTTTCTCTTTTGGGTAAAAAGAGGAAACATTAAGGCAGAAATATTTTATTGGTATGATTAAAGAGGGTTAATAGTATTAGTCACCACAAAAATTTTAACAAAATCACTTGTTGTGCAACTTGAAAGGATGTCAAAATGAAGTTCCATTTTGCAGAAAATGTAGCATTTATTCATTTCAATTCAAAGTAGAAACAATATTATTTAGTTCATTTCTTTAAGTTATAAAACTTGTGCATAGACCTGGACCCACAGATGCATGTATTCAAAGTTGATTGTAAAATAAATTACCAACAATAAGCTATATCATATTGAAAAAAAGTTTACACTTTAACACTTATGGATTAAAAAAAATATTTAAAATAAAAGTAGTGGCAAATGTCAACAACATTAAAAGATTTGGAAATGAACATATCAGCAATGTGAAGATTTGAAAATGAAAAGCCATTTTATGAGCAACTTTGATATAATTTTTAAAGTTACCTCATTTTCAGCCAAAAGTTAATTATGATAGGAAAGGGTGAAAAAGAAACAATACTCAAGATTAACAGATTTTGAGTTTTTCAATTAGGATCTTTAATTTTGAGGGACTATGAGAAAGAACAAAAAACAGACCTTGGATTGAGTTCAATAAATAATTTATATCACATCATTTAATCTCTTTTAAATGGAAACAAGACTTAAGTTTTATGTTATCCCCTCAAAGGACGAATTGTAATGATCCTTAGCGATGTTTCGTGATAATAATTAATTCTAAGCTAAGGAAAAGTTTAACAAGAGGCTGAAGATGATCATTTTAATTTGGATCTTACAATGGAATGGCCCAAACATGAATAGTTATATTTGCATAACTGACGCTAATATTTCAGCATCATTCTAATTTTAATAGATATAAGGTGAAAGCAAGCAGAGCTTATTTGAACAAGAGCCAGTCACTTAAAAGTTCAGGTTCTCACCTATACAAACTTGTGGGGAGAAAAGCTTCCTAGGCAAGTTTAAATTCTGAGAAGAAACTGGTACTTTTTTTAAAGAGTAATAATATTTAAGTTTTAACATTTAAGTCAACTAAGTCTTTTAAAAATTAATGCATTTCAAGAACAGCAATATACATTTACTTCATGAATAAAAAATAAAAATTCCAGAACTATGAAAAAGGTGGATGCTAAGGACAAGACACACAACAGAATAATAGACAAATACAGAGCCTTATTCTGAAGCCACTCAAAGATCCAAACATCTAAAATAAAAACAATGTGCTGGGAAAAAAAGACAACCTAAAAAGAAAAAAAAAAATTTTTTTTTTTTTTTTCAGAAAACATTTGTTTAGGACTCCAATAATCTTTTGGTTACTTAAAATCTTTTTACTTATATATTTAGCCTAATCCCAAAGGAATTTAATTTAAAAAGCCAGTGATGCAACATTTATTTTTAGAGTCACATTTCTGCTACTCTTTACTTTCTTTCAAAGGTTCTGGGGTAATGTTTTATTTTTAGAACTACTGTATAATTGTGACATTCACTTCTAACTTTACTAGTCTTTATAAACATGACATATAACTATATACTAGAAAAATACAATTAAGTAGTTTTAATAAACACTGATGGGACAATCAGTTTGCCAAATAACTTACAGTCATATTAACCAGTACTGCTAGTTATGCTTCTCAATAAAAATAAACAACCAACAAATAACTGTCCCAAAAAACATAAACCAACCCCATCAAAAAAGAGAAAATAAAAGTAAATACATTAATTGAGAAAGCAAGGTGCTACCTGGAAAAGAGGGCTGGGAGGAATGGGAGTTTGCACCAGATAACCTTTAAGATTACTTTCCAGCTCAACCATGTGATTCTAATAAATTACAAGATTACAGTAAATGAAAGAACATCATATATCTAGAAAGCATAAACTATGTTTTAAAAATAAAAAAAATTCTTCAACTGTTTACAGGATATGAATTAAAATTATAACTAAGGGTTCCAAGTGGAATTGCTAGGCCAAAGAGATTTTCATTATGTAAACAAAAATCACCAGAAATATAATATGAAACAGACATTTAAAACTGTCTCAGGTAAGAATTTGTCCTTTTAAAAGCTAAGCCCTCCAAATAGATAATTTTAATCATCTGATACATTAGGACTGAAAACATTTCAGCAAGGTAAATACTTGATGAAATAAAATCATTATTTTTTATAATACTATATCCAGAAAAATCAGGTCCTCAGATATAAAATTTGGCCTAAAAATAAGTATACCAAATTGTTCTCTACCACTGAGATTTTAACTAAAATATTTTCGAATTAGTAGATGAAATTTAGAGTTAGAAGTCTAATAATAACAACAGTGTTATGAGATCAACTGCCAGAATTTGTCATTTTATTACTCTTTTCTATGAGCCTCCATACTGGACTGCTTACTAGAGTTCATCAAAGCACTTGGAATCAAGGATCATCACTTCTTTATTTAACCAAAACATAACAGTTCCCAATAAGAAGTGTTTTGTAATTTATGCCAAAAATACCACGGACGCCACCAGAAAAGCAATGTGCTAAGTGCTAATTAGTAGCCTATTCATTTTAATTAAAGGTCAATGGATCAGGAAGCCATTATAGAAGTTTTGATCAGTGCTGGTTTTACACATCTTAAAAATCTCTATAGCTACAACTTATTAAAATTACTAACAGATCTACAATCTACAAAACAGGTAAGGTTAACTAAGTCAACCTTAAAATAAATTTCCTTCCTTTCGTATGCTCACAATATAAATTTAGAAAGGAATGTTTTAAAACCACAGTAATAAAATCAGTTCATTAAATAAAGATTTATCAGTCTATTTAACAATTTTTTTAAAAAGTACCTTTTCTATTACTATTTAAGTAGTTAAGGACTCTAAAAAAAGTCAAGTTTTGCCAGCTCTCTTTTATATTGGATAGATTTTTGCCCTAGATGACCTTATAGTAGTTTTAAAAGCAAAAAGTCCAGACTAAGACAGTGTAATTTCTAAATTTCTTCAATGTGCATTGTATGGTATTCACATTAATAAACTACTACTGGGTCAGAAAGAGGGAGAAGAGGAAAAAAAGAATCTCTCCCAGTCCAGTTAAATTCCTTCCATTTCTAAACAGTGTAGAAAACAAATGTTTTAACTGTGTTACAATCTGAAATAAAAGTGGATGAATGATATACTTGAATGTATGTTCATGTATAATTTTGGCCTTGAATTTCATGACAGTGAATGAACTAAAGTAACCTGAATAAATGTGCGTAAAAATCTGAGGGATGAGCCATGATGAATCATAACAAGCCCCATCTCCAACATCTGGTTTTAATTAAATATTATATTTAATATAAAATGGTAAAGAAGGAACTGAACAGAAAGCATGTTACTTAAAAAAAAAAATGCATTCTAGCATTTTCAAGACCATCATGGAGAAAAACAAATTTTTACAAATGAATAGCGGAGACTCTTAAAACTAAAAATTGTGCACAATTTTTAGAATAAAACTATTCCATAAAGTAAACTGTTCAAACTAAGAAGTACATTATTTTAAGTTGAATACAATCCTTCAATATAATAATTCTGGACACTACTTTAAAGTCAGCTTCCACATGAAATCTGATGTTCTTGCTTTCCCTTTTGTGGAGTTCTCCAATATCATTATTCTACTCTGACAGTGCTAGTAGTGAATGGGAGCAAAACAGAAACCACAAATCTTTAAAGGTAAACTGAACAAGTAAAATATGTTATATTTTATAAATTCCGGTAGAGCAAAAATGTTCGAAGTTCTCTTACGACAAAAACCTGGAATAGATCGATGAACCATTTACACATGACACACTATGTAAAAATAATTGCTGCTGATTTTTAGGCTATGGATAATGGACATAGATAAATATAAAGATAGATAGACATCTATTAGATATACACATAAACACATACATTGTATATAAATTATCAAGATACCGACTGACAATATCAGTCTATATCAGTGGTTCTTTCCACATACATACATGCCTATGAAACTACACTGTCAGATCAAGCTCTGAGTTACCTCTCTGTTTCAAATGGATTAAAAACATCAACAACAAAAACAACACGAAATGTATCTTTAATAGCAAGTGATCACAAACTTACATATTGAATATACCATGACAATGGAACTGCCTATTTACTAATCCCAAAAGAACTTTATGAAAAAAGCCCACAGATAAATACAAATTCCTGTAAACAACAGTATTTCCCCTTCAAAGAGTTTTTAAAACTTCTATAATATATTTGGGATGTCTTCTCTGGATATGAATGGAAGATTTCATCAAACAAAAATTTAAAGTACTGTATTTGATCTACAATGCATGTAACCTCATTATAATTTGGATCATGCTGTGGAAATATACTAAGTTCCTTCTGAAAGTTAAATTCCTTAAAAAGTAGTTAGGGTGAATTTTAATATTAATTATTATTCTACTCAATATACATTCTACTGAGACTGACAGTTCTATTCTAAAGCAATAATACTCTTCATTTGATTTTAGCAACATGTTATTCCTACTCTGGACAATAGGTAAAACAACAATTACATAGTGAATCATTGATATTCTTCCTCAGAAAGCAGAAAGAACCTGCAAATGGGGTAGTGGGTTTTTTTTTTTAAGTTGTCAAATGGAAAAAAAAAAAAAAAAAAAATTGGAGAAAAGTCTTTATTCAAATACTTCTAGTACAACCAACAGAAAAACGTCCTCCCTGCAAAAAAAAAACCCACCAACGCTATACTGCTTTAAAAAAAAAGAATCAAATGAAGCCCTTGAGTATTTCTATACTTTCTCTTCACAGCAGCCTCAAAATTAGCTAAAAATATAAAGCATTTTAATATCTTCATAAAGGATGACTTTTTAAGTTAAAATTCCAACTACTGTACTTAAAATGCTGAAGTTGCTTTCATAAAAAAAAACAATAAAATCAGCTTAAAATAAATTTATTGTACAATACAAAAAGTAGGTATACTGGAAAATAAAAGGTACATTAATATACAAAGCAAATAAAAGAAAGCTAAATAACACAAATGGTTTAATCCAAACACTAAGATAAAATACACAACATTTATGCTAAAAATAAAGTATTTCAGAAAGGATATGCATTTCAAATGAAATGTTAATGATGGAAAAAAAAGAAAAATATGCTAACTTCAAAATGCTTGAATATCAAGAATCAGTAATGGCAAAAAACATTAAATCCAAAAATACTGGGTACTTTTCAAGAATTTTATTTGAAAAGGTATTTAAAATACTGAAAGAATCAAAATAATGTCTTTAAATCTGGCAAAGGTTTTCCTTTTTTTTTATTTTTAAATAAAGTTTGGGGGCCTATTCACAATATCTTCCCTCTTCTTCCATTTATACCTTGCTACAAAAATTTCTGGATGCTCATCCTTAACAAGATTCTATAAACAAAGTAGCTTAGGTAACCCTACTCCATTGGTAAGTGTGTATTTAAGCCTTACAAACATAGTAAGTGGCACAAATTAACATAATTTTGAAATCTATACAAATATGGACACAATATGAAACATTAAGTTTCCATTTTATAAAGTAAAACCTACCTCCAAATGAAACAGTAAAATATAACAATTAGAGCACAGGGGGGAAAAAATAAAGCCTGTTTTGCAAACTATAAATTTAGACATTCAGTTCCCCAAAGCACAATAGCTCTGTGAAACTAATTCGAATAACACTGTTCAAAGGCGTAGCAGAGGTAAGGCCTTCAGCCACACCATTCTCACATAAATGGCCAAACCAGAAGCATCCAGTTAGGATATGCATCTGTACATCAGAGGAACACTGAATTAGCCATAAAATCCTTGGTAATATCCTCTAAAACCTAACATATAATTATTTAAATATATGTTTAATACTTCAGTTAGGCCAAAAGACTTTTGACCAAGTTTGGAAAGGAACTTCTTTTCCTAATATCATAGTTCCCAAACTCATATAATCAAGACTTTCTATATCTGTATTTGCACTAGCATCTAAATCATCCAGGAAAAAACTTTTTGCTGCACTACAATTACTTTTATAGACTTTACCCTACCACATGTATGCCATGATACTAAGAAACTATCAAGTTCTCCTTCTGACCTCACCCCTGCCCTCCAAAATCTTGAAGCTGTGGGGGAACTGTGGGGAGAACCAGAGAAGTATACAGAGGAAGGAAGAAGTGTGAATAGGTCCTACACAATTTTACAATCACTTTGCCAAGACTGACTTTAAACATTGTGAATTATTTGAAATTAGGTTGTGTAGAACCTATAGTCCTTTTCTTAAAAACAAGTTTTGATTCTCAATATTGCATTTATATAACCAAACAAAAGGATTCAGATCTAACAGGCATTTTAGTAGCATACTAACTACCTTCAGACTGAATTCATTTCCTAAATACTCTAAAAGAATTCAAATAAAACAAACTTTATGAGATGTTATTATAATTTATCATAGAAGATTCATTAGCATTTGTGAAATTATTAAAAGCTAAAAACCAAGATTCACCATTCATATTTAAATATAACATGGAAAAAGTTACGTGGATATTACGAAAATAAAATTGTTCAGGTAAACATTTCACTTGAAGACACTCCCTGTTGCTCCTTCTGAGTAACCATTATAGCTTTTTAACAATGAAACATGTCATATTACATCTGAAATTCTTTGGCTGGAATGCTTTAATAACATAAGACACTCCTGTACATGACAATTCTGACAGAACAAAGGAGTTGCAAAGTGAAAACGCAAAGACATTTTAAAGTGTTTGATAAAATTTTAAATAAATTTTTAAAACTTTAAAGCCGAAAAAAAAAGTTAAAGCCAATCTATTACTAAAAATAGCATAATATCTTAAGCTAATTTTATAATCTACTGCTATATTAAATAATTTGGAATTTATTATTAAGTCTTTTTATTTTTGTATTTAGCTCTATTGCTACTAGAGACATCATGTCAGTTTTAAAAGTGGAAAAAACAAAATGGATGAAATTTATGAGTTCAGTGTGTGGGTTTCAGAACCAAGAAATTACAAATTTGTTACTATGTTAAAATGGGATTATCTTACTGCCTATATAGTTAAAATTTTAATTACACCAAGAAAAATTTTTAAGAAATTTCTCCTTTCATTTTTTTTAAAATAAAGCAAATTTGCTTTATTTACTTATAAATACTTTTTAAAAGACTGACAAATCCACTTTTTAATCTATTAACTTTACACAAAGATTAAAAGAAAAAAAAGCTTTATGGCTCCAGCACCCAAGGTTGAGAACACAAAAAATTCAAATAAATATAGTATGCCAGAAAACTAAAGATGTTTGAAAGGTTAAATGAAGAACATTCTGAAACTAGAACCCATTTCTTTAGCTTTTCTCTCCCAGACTTTCCATTCTATATACTACAGTTGTAGAGATGTCCTCATTTGACTCAGGTGACACTTTTTTCCATACTGTCTCTTTTAAAGCAAGTTCTTGTTGGAGACTTTCATAGTCCAATGGTCCAAAGGAATGCTAGTTGTTCAAGCAACATACATAATTTATTAGTGCACTTGAGTGAAGAAAGGTCCAAGCTATAAAACGGTATTTTTCAATGAATGTTATTAAAATCTGTTAACATTTTCACCCACCACCATCTGATGTTTTGCTCCATGTTACTCATGTTGATGCCCATGGAAGTTTCTATTCTGTCGGCTTTGCATAATTCTCATATATTATTAGAAGTTACTTTGATTGGAACTAACGATAGGAAAATTTACTTAGTAAGTGTTAAAAGTTTTTTCTACTTATAAGTGTTTCATACATATTAGCTTCAAGTCTAGTTAGGTAACTTTACTCTAAACATTTTCCATTTGGGATGCAAAGAAATTTAAATTCAAAACAAGTCCTTTAGTGCAGTGAACAACAACAAAGACAAAAAAAAATCTTGTTCCTGGAATGTGAGCTCTGACTCCTTTAAAAAGGAGTATATATGTGCAAAAATATGAAGCCAAACACACTGATAACAAATGTTACCTTAAACTAACAGTGTCAGGAATATTGCATTAAATATTGCATTTCTACAGAAAAATACTTCATCTATGGTGACCTATATAAAACTTACTATGAAGCTTTGTCAGGTCTCTCACTAATACTATAATCCTTTCCCATTTACATATCCATCCACATCAAAATAAACTTCAATTTAAGACTATAACTGACAAATATTAAGAGTAAAAACAGGCTTTCTCTTTATAGCATGTAGCACTTTCCAATTTGTCTTCTTTTAACAGAATCAATTTTTTAAAATATTGCTTAAAATAGCAGAAAAATGGGGGAAGGGAGAAACCCCTGCTCCTAGGCTAACCAGTTCCAATTTAAATAAAACAGTAATATTTAATATCTATGTACTATTGGTCCAGGATGATAATGTCAACAATTTTTTTACACTCATTTGTTATTAGTAAAGATATGAGGCCACTAACAAACTAAGTTTTACTTAAACTGGTGAACCTCATTTTCTCTCTCTTAAAAAAAATTACATAATAATCTAAATAAGAATTTTGCTTACCCTTTGATCACCACCTTCTCTTCGAGGATCAAGTTTTTTTGCAAAGTGTCTCAAATTATCATAGTTATGGAAATTACACAGAGAAACAAGATCCTATAATTAAACAAAACAGGTATAAGAAACTGGCTAGTCATTGGCTATTGTTTTTTCACATTTTAATAAATTACACTAATACTGTCCAACTTAAGTACTATCTCATGGAAAGGACCACTGCATGTTAATAAAGCAGCATGATGCGTCAAGAAGAGAACTGAAATTAGAATAAGAAGACGTGGGTTACAGATTTTGAAAACACTGCTTACTAGCCTGACCCTAGGGCTCCGCCACTCAAATTGTTTAACTGCCGTTTCCTGTAAAATGGGCATTATAATAATAGGACACATGAAATAATTTTTCTATCAAATAACTATAAAGCTGCACAAAAATATAAAGAAATATTCTGGTTATAGTCTATTTTAATCTATAAGGAATCCAATGTCACTCTCTAGTTTTTGTAAAATCTGTAAAACTGAAAAATAAATTGGAATTTTAATTGAGAAAGTCTGCAGAAAAAATTATACTTAGTGCAGACTATAGGAAGTAGTAAATGTAAATAAAACCAGAAGATAAAATGTTAGCAAGACTTGGGTAACAACAAAAAATACTGAACTAGGGGCTTCCCTGGTGGCGCAGTGGTTAAGAATCCGCCTGCCAATGCAGGAGACACGGGTTCGAGCTCTGGTCCCGGAAGATCCCCCATGCCGCAGAACAACTAAGCCCGTGTGACACAACTACTGAGCCTGCGCTCTAGGGCCCACGAGCCACAACTACTGAAGGCCGCGAGCCACAACTACTGAAGTCCATGTGCCTAGAGCCCGTGCTCCACAATAAGGGAAGCCACTGCAATGAGAAGCCTGCACACTACAACGAAGAGTAGCCCCTGCTTGTCGCAACCAGAGAAAAGCCCACGTGCAGCAACGAAGACCCAAAAGCAGCCAAAAATAAAAAATAAATAAAAATAAAATTTAAAAAAATATACTGAACTAGTTAAGAGTAGTAATAATTTTAAATTGCAGTACTTATGTCCTCAAAAAAAAAAAAAAAAGACTTTTAAAGATAGTTTATGGATAAAGATATTCAACCATGCCGATTAAAGATAACAGTGTAAACTATAATAATCTTTCATTTATGTTGGAATTTAAATGACTTCTCCAAGTTTAGTATCTTTTGCTGAGCTTTTGGAAACTGAAAACTAATTATAACCATGAAAATTAAAATATGAGCATCAAACAAATGTAATTTGTAATTAGTGACGATGATTATATGGGAGCTGTGTGGTGGAGGCAATTTAAAGCTCCTTTATGAACATGTCCATGGCTACTGAGTAACTGACAGACTGGCAGTGAGAGTGCCAACAATCAATAAACTCTGGAAAAGAGTAAAACAGTAGAATCATCAGATGGCTCAACTTATATGATCATTATTTTCATTAAGAAAATATGCTTACGTGACAGAAGTGAATTCCCTTAACACTGTTGCCCATCTTGTCCAGGGGAGGAGACCAGCACATCATGCCCATGACATTGGGGACAACTAAAAGAATGCCCCCAGCAACTCCAGATTTTGCAGGAAGACCAACCTGAAAATAATTTGAAAAAAATGGACATTCATGTTAACATTTTAAAATAAGAAAAGTTATGTCCAACAGTAAGGGAACTGGTTAAAATATTATGGTATATATATCCATATAGAATTCCAACATTAAAAATGTAGATATGTATTTATCAACATGTTTATAATATAGTAAATGAAAAGAGTTATAAAACAGTTGGGATATATTTAAATATAGGAAAATATTTGAAAGATATACTCAAAGGAATTAAAGTAGATTACATCTAAATTGTGGGGCTATGCACATTTTTATTTTATTCTTTTTGACTATATTTTCTTATTGTTTTATAATAAACATGTATTGCTTTTAAGTATGAAGTGATTTTAAAAAAATATTTTATGACTAAAGCAATGAGAAATTATCTCTTCTTAGAAGATTCTCTATTGTATACTGGCAGAGAAATTCTAAAGAATAGAGATAAGATGGTACTAATTCAAATTAATCCTCTTCAAAACATTTAAGCTTACATTATATAAAATTTGACAATTATGATAAAAGACAAAATCAATGTCATCAGGGAAGTGTTCATTAATGGCTAACTAACCATTCAGACCTTTTACTAGAAGTAATCTTGCACAAAAGTAACAAAACAAAATAATCACCTTAATGGGACCTACCAATTTACAGGGAATACCACGGACAAAGGAAGGGACATAATAAGCAAACCAAACTCTAAGAAACTTTACAGGAAAAAATGACCTAGTTTTTTCAACCAAAATAACAAGAAAAAAGAGGTTAAGGGGGAGACTAAAGATTTAAAAAATAATAATAGAGACACAACCAACCACAATGTATGGCCCTTATTTGTAACCCAAGTGAAACAAATTGTAAAATAATAATTAAGATAATCCAGATAATCTGAATATTGACTATTTTTTTAAATGTATTTTATTGAAGTACAGTTGATTTACAACATTGTTATTTTCTGCTGTACAGCAAAGTGATTCAATTATACATATATTCTTTTTCATATTCTTTTCCATTATTGACTAAATATTTTGATGATATTAAAGATTAAAATTCTTTTCAGATTTTTATACATAACAATGGTGCTGTGTATTTTTTAGAGTCCTTATCATTTAGAATTACATACTGAACTATGAAAAGGGTGGGGGAAGTAGGTGTAATATAGATGAAACAAGATTGGTCATGTATTGATAATTACTGAAGTTGAGGAACAGGTAACTATTTATTTACTTTTATTGAAGTATAGTTAATTTACAATGTTGTGTTAATTTCAGGTATACAGCAAAGTGATTCAGTTATACATACATACATATATATTTTTTTTTTTTTAGATTCTTTTCCCTTATATGTTATTACAAAATATTGAGCAGAGTTCCCTGTGGTATACAGTAGGTCCTGCTGGTTATCTCTTTTATATATAGTAGTGTGTATATGTTAATCCCAAACTCTTAATTTATGCCTCACCCCCTTCCCCTTTGGTAACCATAAGTTTGTTTTCTATGTCTGTGGATCTATTTCTGTTCTGTATATAATTTCATTTGTATCATTTTTCTTTTAGATTCCACACATAAGTGATATCATATGATATTGGTCTTTCTCTAACTTTAAATGCATCTATTTTTCTATTTTTAAAATTTTCAAAATAAATTTTTAGGGCATTATGACTAGACTAGACATAGAATGAAACAAGAAAAGTCTGTAACATTTCACAAGTGGCAAATGCACAACAGAGCTTAAAGGAGTATATTTTTGTTAAGTTTTAACTTTAATATACTTTAAGTCCTTTAAAACACCTATGGCTATAACCAAAGATGTTAAACATCACAGTTATGCACTCCTTCTGAACTTAAAGAATTCCTGAGGTATGTAATCACCATAATATTAAACATTAGCAACTAAAAGTAAAGTCTGTACTAAGCCTGTACAGTAAAATGCCTTAAAAATAAAAGTGATAAGGTTCTATAAATTAAACTTCAAGTTCTTAAGAACATGTCGTACACTGCTTAACTCTATTTCTTACCAATTCTGTAACAAATTAACCTTGAAAACAAGCCTCTCTAAAATTAATGTACAGCTCTAGAAGCAAAGTTCAAACTGTATTTTTAAAGGAACTAGTCCAGACTAGTTTCCTGCCAGAGAAATTAAGATTAAACAATTACTTACATGGAAAGCAAACTGCCCCGAGAAATCATACATGCCACAGGAATGCATCAAACTGAGTGTATTTCGAACTGCTTCAGGACTCAGTACTCTTTCCCCAGTAATTGGGCAGAAGCCACCATTAGCCAGTGTTGCCGCCATCACACTAGCTGATTCACATGTTACTTCAATGGAGCATAGCTAAAAGGAAGGAAAAACTAAATTCTGAAAATTTAGGCTCACAGTATTTTTAGTAGTACAGTTGACCTCTAAGATAATCTGTGTCATCTGGTATTTCATACAGATCTGAAATATTTCTGCCAAAGGGATAACCTGATGACACAGAAAGATTTAAATGTGAACAATGTTCTAGCCCCTTTAAGGTTTATCCTAATTTGCCCAGTTATTCAGTCTTTTAATGGCAGACCTAAGATAGGACGAGCCAGCTCCTAAGCACTAAGATTTGTAATTGCCTCATGTGATATTCGTATTTGCTTAAATAGTAATGCTTTCTGTAGGATACACAAACATAATTATTTTTAACTCAACAGGGAAAAAAGAGCCGAGATTTTTAAAATAAAGCAACATTCATCAGTATTATGATAGTTAGCATCTACATGAGAAACTGCTACTTTAAGAAAAAATTTACTGACATCTTGCCTGTACCAAAACTCAGCATCCCCATATGGCAACATGCAAAGGACTAAAGGAAAAAAATCTAAGACAGTTCTAGCCTACATGCCCTGTGTGCCTAAAACCAAAATGTTACATTTTAAACCATTTATTAACATTCAAATAGTTATTTGATACTGACTATGGGTGCTAGATATACTATAATGAATGAAAAAAGCGAAGTCCAGGTACACTGTAGGGTGAAATTTTTGCATTTCAATAGAATCAAAATAATGGAAATAGTTTACCACACCAAACCCAAATTTACCCATAATACTAAAACAATAAATAAATGCTCTATTTTACTTTTCACTAACAGTAACCAAAACTGAGAGGAAAGTGGAAGAGAAGAAGGTAGGAAGTAGGAAGAAAAAGATATGACAGTTCTCAACTTATAATTTTCCTTTCTCATACCAAGATCTTTAAGAGGCACAAAGGGGTTTGGAAATAGCAGTAAGGAAACTAACTAACCGCAGTGAATTTGAAAACTGATTAGAAGCCACTTTTTGACTGACTTCCATTTTTGCCTATTTATGTTAAAACCCCTTCCCTATTTCTTCAAAAATACAGAATCTACTTATTATATGGACCCACATAGCAAAGACATAGTACAGGTGATTTAATTATGAAAGGCTTTCTAAAAGAAGACTTAAACTCCAATTGGACTTAAAGACCAATTCCTACTTTATAATTAGTATTAATGGAAATTTTGTTTGTCATAAGGTGATACACTTTCAATTTGACAAATCGCAATTTAAGAGTACTCTCCTGGTAGCCTGACAGATGTTCAGTTAGATGCAGCCTTTCTCCAAAAGAGCAAGTAAGTTTTCTATGGCTGTCTCTTGATTTTTGCCCTGAAGTATAGAAATTTCACAATAGATTAGTAGCACGTAAGCTATGACAGCCAAAGTTAAATACATGTACCAAAGGAAAAGAAACATTAACATATGGAAGAAATCCATATAGTCTAGGGAAAAAACAAGGGACACTGGATAAAAAGTAAATATGACACTGTATTTCATATAACATTTTATAGTTTCAAAGGAATTTCACATACATCTCATGTACTTGTCCAATGTAATGCAGGAAGTTAGGTCAAGCGTATGCTACAGATAATGAAACCAGGGTTCAGTATTTGAAACTAAGTCACTTGGCTAAAACTAGCCAGGTTAGACTGATTTTCTATTGATAGTCTGGATTCCCAATTCATAGTTCTTCACAATGGGCAAGTGACAAACTGTGACCTGGACTTCCATCAAAATCTACTCGTTACCAGCTTTCCTTATATATTCTTTACGTTTACTAAAAGGTTACCTTAAAAAGTAAAGGCAGGCAATGTAAAGTAAAACAGAAATTAACAGTAATTAATTTGTTACTATGTAGCTTCACATTACAAACTCATCAGAAGCACCAATGGCATTAAATCTGTAAGAATGAATAGAACTGAAAATATGGGGGGAAGAGAGGGATGTCCAGGAAGGCTATCTTGAGTTCTATACCACAGAAGATTATGTAAATGGACACCTCCCCCTTGAATATGGAAAGCTACTCTAACTTATTGGAAAATCCATTATGTGACATTGTAGAAACGAACTAAACAAACTGAGAAAATGCCACCTTAGAATGTTGAATATGAATCTGCTGATAAAGAAACAAGTAACTCCTTCAAACAAAATTTTAAAACTAAGAAAACAGAGCTTGGTTTATAATAAAGAGAAGCCAATTGCTGGAGCTGTACATTATTTTTCATACTTCTTAAATATAATATTTTTATAGAAAAAAACATTTCCCTGTTACATTCTGAGACATCACTTTTTAGGAGATACAGACACGAGACTGCCTTTAACAAGGACATTTTTTCGAAAGTCAATGGGAAATGTTATTTTCTCTCTACCTAAAGCCAAGATTTCAGAGACATCTATATTCTGCAAAATGTGACACACCCATTTATGTACATAATTCATACAGTTAAAATAAATTACCTGGAAATAGAAGTCTAATATACCAACCATGTCTGTACCTTCTGGAAAACACTGAAAAAATAGAAAGGCAATTAAAAATATAGGCACATGGGAAAAAAAAATGCACACAAGTAAAAGATACATGGAGATTAAATTTAAAATATACACGTTTCATTCTAATTGAGAACAAAATAGCACACAACCTATAAAAGGGTGCAAACATGAAATAATGAAGAACAATAAATCAAAATTACATGACATAATTATCTAGATTTCTAGATACTAGTTTAACTGGCAATGATAAACTGATTCATAATTCATGAACCAAGTTACTAGACCAGCCACTTAAAATTTAAGCCCACGTGCCTTAAAATTTAAAAATCAAGTGTAACCAGCAATAGTCAAGCGTTATGCTTTTGAAAAATGGGCCAATCCTTACGCAAAATTTGCATTACTATAACTAGTCAAATATTTCAATATTACCAAATACAAATTGCTTGAATATTAACACTTTGATAGTATTAACTCAAGAGTGTTTTGCAAAAACCTCTGCACCATAGTCATAGATAGCTGCTTAAAAGCTATTGTTGAGTTTTATTATACTTCATGTATTTTAATAAAATTTTTTATTTAATAAGTAAAAGAATAATTTGAAATAGAAACAGAATTTAAAAACCTTTTTTTCTTTTAAGTAATATCCTATTGCAAAATTTCGATCTCCACTTTCTCTTTCAGACTGAAACCTAAAAGAAAAAAAACATTTGCTCCATTTATTTACTTTCTGTAAAAGTATGATTGTTCTGTAGGTTAATTTGTATAGCAAAGTGCAGTATAAAGAACACTGACCTAAGAGTCAAGGCTGCTGGGTTCCAGTCCCAGTTCTGTCAACAGGTTAGCTATGTGGCCTTGGGCAAGTCATTTAAGTAACAATTCTTTCTGCCTTAATTTTCTCAGCTGTAAAAGGACTGAAATGAACTAGGTCCTTTCTAGTCTTCATATATTGTGAGTAAAGAAGCTAATTTTTAAATTAGCAAATATTCAACTGTTAAAATTTACTATTAATTACAGACTCTTCTGACTCCCCCCCAAAGTACACTAAATAGTCAATTCCAACTGAGAGAATCTATGGAAATTTCACTGAGAGAGAGAGAGAGACATGAAATGGACCTTACAGCATTTGCTGGATTAATAAATTTCTGGGGGAAGCCGAGGAAGTGGCAAATATTATACAGCATGAACAAAGTTATAAAAGACAGAACTTCATTAAAGAATGGCAAATATTCTAATGTATCTCAGAAAACAGTTTCATGGAGAAGAGTAGAGAAATACCAAACCAACAAAGGAGACTAGGACCAAATTATCAAGACTGATAAATGCTAAAAAATGTAATGGCTACTGATTACCTACAAAATGAAAGCTTGAAGGCTTTCAAACAAGTTACCTTATCAGATCTACATTTTAGAAGGATAACTCTGACATCAGTTTGGGAAAAGGGAAAAAGAAAGGATCAATGATATTATTAGAAGACTACTGTAATGAGAGCTATAGGAAGCCTTAACTTAGGTAGTGATGATAGGAATGGAAGGAGAGGTATGATCAAACATGAGAGCAGTGGACAAGTCTTCTGACCTAACAGGAAAGAGGAGAAACGGGGTAAAGTTTGGTACAAAGTCTAGATTTCTAACGTAGTCTACAGAAAGGATGGCAATATCAACTGACATTGGGATCCTTAGGGCAACGAGCAGTTTAGTAAGGAAGAGAATGAGTTTTGATTTAGACAGATTTTATCTGTGGTACATTTGAGAGCTCAACCTGTAAGAGTTCAGAAGGGGGACTTCCCTGGTGGCACAGTGGTTAAGAATCCACCTACCAATGCAGGGGACATGGGTTTGAGCCCTGGTCCAGGAAGATCCCACATGCCGCAGAGCAACCAAGCCCACGCGCCACAATTACTGAGGCTGTGCTCTAGGGCCCGCGAGCCACAACTACTGAAGCCCACGTGCCTAGAGCCCGTGCTCCACAACAAGAGAAGCCACCACAGTGAGAAGCCTACGCACTGGAACAAAGAGTAGGCCCTGCTCAGCGCAACTAGAGAAAGCCTGCGCGCAGCAACAAAGACCCAACACAGCCAAAAATAAATAAATTTTAAAAAAAGAGTTCAGAAGGCTGCTGCTAAAAGAGGAACTGTGCGTGACACTCTTCTTATTACTGATCAGGGGTGGACAGCTCTTTCTAACTGCACATTTTAATATTTCTATGGTCAGGAAAAAAACGTTGGATATGGAAAAGTTCTTGGAAATGAACTTGTCAACTTGTCATACTTAAAAAAAAATCAATATAGTATATATAGATAAAGTACTAACAATTCAGCAATGATCACAGTGCCTACCACATAGTTCTGTTCATCAAACATTGTGTTCAGTACTTACTATCCAATAGATAACAGGAATACAGAAATGAATTGGAAGATACTCTATCCAGGTCTTAAGGAAGTCAGAGTCTAATGGTGATGACGAGGCAAAAAGAGACATAGAATCACAGAATAAGTTCAATAAAATATGGTAATAGAGCACAGAAGGAAGGTGAGATGAGATTCATAAAAAACTTCCTGGAAAAGATCCTTAAGCTGATGAATAAAAGCTGGTAAGGCAGACGTGAAATACAAAGCATCACCTAGTTTAGGAGTGGAAGGAGAGGTATGATCATGCCTCATCACATTTCCTTGTGATTAGATAAAGCTTAAGCATCCCCAAACTGCTTAAGCTTTATCTAATCACAAGGAAACAATCAGACCTATTCAAAATAAGGAATGTCTACTACAGCCCATGGGTCTGATGTGGCCCATGCTTTTATAAATAAAGTTTTTTGGAACACAGCCTCATAGTGTTATTGCTTGCTTTCCTACTGAAACAGTGGAATTGAATAGTTGCAACAGAGACCATATGGCCCCCAAGTACAAAATATTTACTATCTGGTCCTTCACAGAAAAAGTTAATTCCTGTTCTATAAGACAAATGGTTGGTACTCTTCGAAAAAAGCCAGTTAGTAAAATTTTTAAAAGGGTCTAGGGTAGGGGGACTGTTCTACTTTAAAAAGACAAAAAAAACATAACAAAAGTTATGCATGACACTGATTTGTTCCTGAAAAAAATAAAGGCCATAAAAGGCATTAACAGGACAGTTGAGGACATTTATATATTGATTAATATCGTATTTTAAAATTAAGTTAATGTTCTTAATAAATGTGTTGCTGGCATTGTGATTATAAAGGAGAATGTGCTTATTCTTAGCATACACATGCTGAGTATTTAAGGGTGAAGTAGCATGAGGTCTACAACTTAATTTCACACAGTTCTGGAAAAAAAAAACCCACATACATTTATATTTACACATATGTACATGTATATGTATGTAGAGATACACACTTATTTTAAACTGTCCATCTAAAGAGAGAGACAGGTTGAGAAAAAGCAAATGAGACACAATATTAATCAGAAAATATAAGTGAAAGATATCAGATTTTCATATTTTGTCTTTCAACTTTTCTGTAGTTTTGCAAATTTCAAAATAAAAAGTCGGGGTAAAAATCAAGTTAGCCAGGCACAGAGAGATTATGAGAGGTAAGACAGTATTTATAGACAAAGAGAAAATTGAGAAAATGCCAGTCACTTAAGGTAAACTTAGGGTCTCTTCTAATTCTATGATTTCCCACAAGAAGTTTATCAAAACTAGTTAAAGCATTTTAAGTGTCCTCCCTCAGGTAATTTAGAAATCATACATTTCTCTCTAATGACCAAATTCTAATTATTTATTCACTGAAGTATACATACATGGAGTCACAAAACAGTATTTAAAATAAAATTCTATAATCTAGATTTTTAAAATTAATTTCAAGAGATCTGACCTATCATAAAAACCTAAATCATAAATCAGACTCACGTTGCATTACTGAATCCAACATACTCATTACCAGCCATCTTATTCAAAAATTGCATTACCTATAAACCAAAATTAGAAAGTATTTTTAGTAATCAAAGAACAAATATAAAGAATGTAGCATGAAAACTGAATTCTATATTGTACTTACATAGTCAAATTTTTCAGCATTATTCACTCCTTGCTGCAAAGAAATGAGACATAAATATGTTAATATAGGGCTCCACCCCAGTTAAGCTTTAAGTGAATATAATATCAAAATTCCAAACTGCTATCATTATAATTAATATACTGCACATTAGTACTTTTAAATCTAGGAAATACTTCTAAGGTAATTCAATATTTACATAAGCTTTTTTATATGTTCTTACATTAACACCCATATGTTGAGAATGGATCTGAATTACAAAGGGAATGCTTTATTTTAAGTATAACTTTTCCCAACCCAAAGTTACAGAAAAGTTTAAATATAAGCTCCTCAAACCCCCTTATCCTTCATAACACCACATAATCTGCTACAATGTATGTTATTTATTTAATTTCACATTTTAAAAAAACTTAAAATAAAGTTTTACCCTTAGCAAAGAATTAGATATATATAAATTATGGTTTTCAATTAAGAACAATCTACTTATATTTCTAAAATAAACTTAAACCAGTATTAGAGTTAGAAAATGAGTTATGTTGCAAAGCTATCTTTTACAATTCTAGTATATGTAAACATTCTGGATACATTTTACTAATGTAGAGAAAGCTCTACCTTTAATATCTCACTTGTTACAACAATACTTGAACTAAAAAAATTATATTTCATAGTCTAAAAAAATTAGCTACTTTTGTATTTAGCATTATGCCAATTCAGAGTATGGAAGATGTATTGTTTCATCACTTCTATTTCTGACATGTTAGCTACTGCAAATGTCAATAGGAAAAACCTATGTAATGTAGATCAGTTCAAGTAGCCAAATGGTTTCATTTTACCTCGGCGAAGTTTACAAAGCAGTAAGTTGTAGATCTGAAATCAAACGTATTAATTGGTGATATGCACCCAAAAGAAACAATACATCTCTAATTTTTAAAACAAGTTTAAAATGAAGTAATTTGACAACTAAAATTGTAAAAACGAAAAATTTTAACTTTACCCTCAAAAACCCAAAACAATACACTTTAAAATTTTATTTGGTGGTGGGGGGACTTGTACCAGAGTATTATTTAATTGAATAAAGCCAGGTTCATTATCCACTTTACAAGTGGATTAGGATGTGGCTGATAATCTGTGAAACCCTACAAATCAACTTATTTGAGAAAGAATGTGCAATGACATACACAATCAGTAGCTGGAAAGAACACCACACTATTTCATCAAAATCAGGCATTAACAAAGTTTAAACAAGTTAAGAATAATTTAGCTACAACCATATAGTAATCACTATCTATGTATTTTCTCTAAAGCGTCCTTTGACATATTTTTAAGTTTTCTTTCTTTATAATACACCAGAAATCAAAATGTAGAAATGTAACTCCAAAGCTGTTCAATGAAAAATAATTAAAAGAAGAAATTACCAACTTCATTGAACTGTTGCAGTTGTCAAAATATTCCATAGATCCTAATGCTGTAAAATATGTAACAACATTTAAACCACAAAAACCTTTTTAACCTTTGAAAAAGCACAAAAAAACAACTCTTTTGGAAAAGGATGTCAGCATTTGCATTGGGATGTCAGATGGATAATTACTGGTTATACAATTAATCAATGTAAAATAAACAAGTTATATTTGAACTTTCATTCTCTGACCTAAACTGTACCCTATAAAACTAATACAAATTTTCTTTGTTTAGCTGTCATGTTTCATTTTTAAAAAACGAAAAACTGTCTCAACTCTTGACTATGGTCACATTCTTGGTCTACTTTGCAGCATACTAAATTAAAGTACAATTAGATTTTACTTCTATGCTATTTTAAAGAAACAACTGGTATTTATCAATGTCTATCATTATATAACATTTTGGGTAAGCTCCCTGAAATGTCCTGGCAGATTATGTAAATAGACAAAATAAAATATTTGAATGACTGTGTTGACTCAAGAAAGTCTCTACTCAAAACTTCCCAATTTAAATGTAAAAGTACTTGATTAATGTTTCTTCTTATTATCTACCTAGAAAGAGCATTTAATTGAAGTCAATAAAATACATTCCCCCCTGTAATCTCTTGGAAAGATTTCACGTACCCCAGGGATATGTGGGATTTAGTAATCATTATCAGATGTCACATCATTTTAATTTTGAAAAATTTACATTATAAAGTTTATGTGCAAAGATGTTAGAAAAAAACACACATACACATACCAAATAACCTAGAGTAAATGCCCCCAGCCCCTGCACCGCCCTGCCAAAGCAAAAACACAAACTGTTAAAAAAAAAAATCATTTCTCCAGTAGAGAGGTACAGAGGGGTGAAGGAACAGATGTTATGAAAACTGAAGCCAGGAATGGGTAGATGGGGGATGGTTATACTTTTCTGTTTATTTTGTGCATGTTTGAAATTTTCCATACAAACTTAAAGGAAAAATGTTTATTTGCTAATAATTTTGCACAGTAATTACAAAACTGTTCCTTTAGAACATTTTCTTTTTTTGAAATAGTAAATGATTTTTAATTAGTTCATGTACCAGTGGATATTTTCTATTGCTAGAATAGAAGTATAAATTCTCTTACTATTCTAAATTTTTACAGATGTACAAGTTGAGAAATCCTGCTGATAATAGATGAGTAGATGGAAATAGGAAAGACTTTGTTATGGCAATGTACACAATCCTTTACACATTTATCTCATTACATACAAAGGTCACACAGTAAAATACACCCTCAAAAACTACACTTAATGCTCTCATTAACTAACAACTTGTTCAGATCCTCTTTCCATTTTGTTGAAACCAAAAATCTGGAAACAACCTGGTATATAAGATTTGTTCCCAGTCACTACAGTGATTACAGTGATTCACATCCTCAATACCATGACCACAATATTTCAAAATGTTCTCTTTTGATGGTGCCCAAGACGTTTTTACAACCTGAAGCAGTGCACCACAGTAAAATTTAGGACACGAGAAGTATATACCTTTTGGAAAATGGGAGGAAACCTAGACCAAAGGCAGGTTAATTTTAAGAAAGGCACCTATGGAAACAGATTTAGAAACTGATAGTCTTAAAACTATCAATGCCTCTTTATCTCTTGGAAAAATATTCCCATGCCCAGGGATATGTTTATTTCCGTTTTAAGTCACTGCACAAGTATTATTAGATATCACATTATTTTAATCTTAAAATTACAGTAATTTATATTAAGTATGGTAGGAAAACTTAAAGATAAACTGGACAAAATACAGTTACCAAAATTTCTAACCCATTTATTACCACATGACTTTTAAAAAGCAAACCATGTGGTTTGTTTGAAAAGGTTAGTAATCAGACCTTGAGATTAGAAAATTATACAAATTTATTTTTCTATAAACATATCTATCAAGTTAAAGAATTTACATTCCTTTGAGGAAAACTTTTATGAATGAAAATTTGACAAAGAAGCACTGAGTTTTAACACTGGCTATTAAACGAATTAGTAAGTATACTGGAGTAGTTTTATAACCTGTTTATACAATATACTCATGAACTGAATTATGTATTACACATCACAACACAGGTGAAAATATCACTATTAACAGGGACATGTGCCAATAAATGTAATATTAATATGACTCATTTAAAGTCAATGCATTAATCACAGTTATTTTGTAAGTAAATCACTTGATTCCATTCATAAAGTATGGAGGTGTAGAAGCAAATTGAAAATTAGAAATCATAGAGGAAAAAGGCATAGAAGAAAGAGGCAAAAAGAGGTAACTAAAAATGATTTTACAAAACATTTGGTTTAATCTCTCCAAAGAAAATGCTTTAAAGCTAAATAATACGTGAGAATTAATATAAATATTACAGGTGAAAAATAATGTTCTAAATCTAGTATTTTCATAGATTAGCCCTAAAAATAAAGTAACAAAAAAGGGAATTCTGTTGACAAATTATCCGCCTTTTATTTGAGGAAAAAAACCCTCAAGCACATCAACTGATATAATCATGAAGAACTGATATAATCATAATAAGCCAATATAATCCTTTCTTATGAATGTTACCAAGTTCAAGGCATCATCCATTGCTCCCCAGAGCCACAAACTGCCTTAAAAATGTGGCTTATAAGCATGTGTAACAGGTGATTGCTAACATGACCAAACTGAACATTACACACATATTAACTAAATTTGTCTTGATTTTTTAATGGAGCATTATTATTATTTTAAAAAAAGAGAGGAAAAAAACCTCCAATATTTTAAATTCAAAAATACTTCTGATTAAAAAAAAAAAATCAAGTTCTTCAAATGACAAAAACCAGAAACTACCACGAGAATAGAGACACAAACATAGAAGACAATGTGACTTTATCTTTAAAATTAAAAAGCAGGGCTTCCCTGGTGGCGCAGTGGTTGAGAGTCCACCTGCCGATGGGGGGGACACAGGTTCGTGCCCCGGTCTGGGAAGATCCCACATGCCGCAGAGCGGCTGGGCCCATGAGCCATGGCCACTGAGCCTGCGTGTCCGGAGCCTGTGCTCTGCAATGGGAGAGGCCACAACAGTGAGAGGCCCACGTACCGCAAAAAAAAAAAAAAAAAATTAAAAAGCAGAAGTGTGACAGTTATATGTTGTCCTCATTTTTCCACTCTAGCCCTCAAGTTATCAGAAGATCTTAACTTTTAAACTGAAACTAGGTGAGATTAAAAAATTATGTAAGGATGCTGCTATTTCATCCAGAGTAACTGTGCTTTCAAATTTATTTTTACTCTTTCCTTTAAATCAAGCAACCAGATTACCATCATCAAATAAAATCAACTGCATCAAAAAGTATTCCTTTAAGTTTAGCAGCTACCACAGAGAAAGAGACAGGAAAAAACCTTCATGGTTTTTTAAATTATGTGCCTTTTAAGTACAAAAATGACATTTGTTTTTATGAAGGCATTTACCTATATAGTGTTTAAAATTTTAAATATTGGAGTTTTCCTACAAGTTTAGTAGTTAAGAATTTATGCAACAGGTTCCTTCTGTCCAAATTCTCCTTTTTTACACAATCTGCTAATCCTTTTGAACATTTGCTCTGCCTCTTCCCCCATTTTCCTGAGGACCACCACCAATCCTACAAAGGAAAAATATCAATACTACAAAATTATGAAATAGTCTTACTAAAGATTCTAGTAATTTGTGTGGGGGAGAAGGGGAATAACATGAGGGGAATGTTTTAATAGCACCATAATAAAGTTCTGAAGTTTGAAAGAAAAATATAGCCTTAAGGTCATCAGCTAAAAGCTAAAAAACAGAATTCAAATCTAATAGCCATGGTAAAATGGCCACATTTTGGGTACTCAAAGCACAACCTCCTTGAGAAGAAGCCTAGTTCCTTATGGATAGCAACCACTGACTAATGTCCAAAGAATGACTGTATACACTCACTGAAAATTAGATTGACTTTTAATCCAATAACTGGTATCTTCTGTAAAAGTTAAATTAGGAAAATTAAATTTCTGCCTTTTGGACAATGTAACTATGCTAGGTAAAGACAAAATGTCATCAAGAGAAATAGCAAACATCTACATTAAAAATGGTAGAGTGAATTTGAATGAATAGCAAACAGAAAATTGGGAGACTTAGCTCAAGCCCAATTCTACTGCTGTTAGAACCTATCCAGTCTGTTTCCTCATCTTATTTAAGGAGTAAGAAGGCTGAGCTTGAAAACTCCTTCAGCCATGGTTTTATTACTTCAATTTCAACTACCAATTCAACAATATTATGTGATCATATAATCTGCAGAGATCACAGAAAGTTATTTATAAAAGTTTTGAATTCTTTTTTAAAAAGTCCAAGATAAGTATTACATTCTGGGACAGTCAGTTTTACACAGAGGTATGTCAAGCTTATCCCTTCAAGATTTAGATAAACTTCATTAAAAAAAAAAACAAAAAAAACAAAAAAAACCCAAACCAAAAAAACCCCCAAAACTTGTGAAACAACTTCTAAAAATAAAACAAAAAAGGTCAAAGAAACTGACCTTAAATATGAACCATATCCCAAAGCCTCATTTCCAACTGTCAGTAAATTTACAATTTTTCTAAATTTAAAAACACTGATCAAATTTGTAAATACAAGATGACTTAGTTAAATGTTTGCACAGTTGGATGTAACCACACTTATGCTGTGTATGTGTGTTTTTTTAACTGTTTCTAAGTACTCATATTAATGTTGCTCATTGTATAGTTTATGGCTTGTGACTAAACATCATATCATGATGTGATATGACCAGACATGCATTTCCCACATGCAGCATTTCAGTGTAGTATATTAAGCCCATGAATCATTAAACAAAAGATGTTTAACTGCATGCAGTTAAGCAAGACTTCTATTAATCATTTACATATGTCCCTTTCTTGAAAATACTATTGGTGTGCTATGTTAATCTTTTTCCAGTGTAAGAGTTCTTAAACTGAGATCCATGGGTCTGTGAATTCCCTACAGTTTATATAAAATCATGGTATGTGAACATTTTTTCTGGGAAGACCCAAAAAAGGTTCAGAACCATTCTAGTGGTTTTCTCATCAAGCACTAATACACACATTTTATTATCATAACTTTCCTTACCTCTAACTTACTTGTTCAAATCTGAACAATTATTAATGAGACTTTTCTCTCATCACAGTATTTACTGAATTTCATTGTAAGGGCCCATTTACTGGTGTATACCCCATGTTATACTGTAAGTTGTGGCATGACTGTGCCTAGTACATATTCATATTATTTTCTATAATAAACACGTAGTTTCTTTCACCTCAAACTGACAACTTTTCTCTTATGTAAAACTGTGACAACTAGATTATAGTGAGCATAGCCTAAAATTAGTTACATTAAAAAATAATACTTGTCTATAATATCTCCATCACTAGAGTTACAAGGATTAAGTGGGCCAGTGCTTATGAAGCATTTGCTCTAAAATAACAACATATATATTCTTAAGATAGTACTCTTCTATTTTAAAGGCTTTTCTCATGAATGAAGAAAAAAATTCATTAAAGTTAAGAGAGGATTTCTAGCATACAAATTAGATGAATTTTTATTAACTGGGCCAAGGGTATAATTTATATTCAAACATTCCTTGTGTAACCAGGGTATCCCATCTTCAGAAATGCATCTATAAAGGCAGATAGCTATGTTTTTTTCAAGCATGGAACAGATGTGCACAGATTTACTGAAGAAAGTATATAAATGTTCCAAACACAAATGAAATATAATTGAATACCAATGAAACTTATAATTAGAAATTAAAAATCTAAGCAGTATCACAGAATAGAACCACTTTCAAATACTTATTTCAATACATTAGTGTTTCCAATTATTAAGGCAAACTAGACACTTAACAAAAGAAACAAAACATACCATGTAAACCAAAGAGTAGGAAAATAATGTAACTTAATAACTGGAATAAGTCTTATTTAGTTATTACATGATTCAAGTAAAACAAATGAAACAAGTTCAAATGAAAATTGTGATTACAGCTCATGAAAGTATAAAGGACTTGAGAACAGTCAAGGGTAAATGTACTTTGTTTTAACACAAAGTACCAGAACATTTGTCCCTACATATGCTGATGACAAACATCAAACAGTAATACGCTGTTACTTCTGTTTACATCTGTGCTTTCTAGAAGAGCCAAAAAGAAGAGAAAGAAAAAAATATTAAAACTTTAAGAAGAAAAACTTCTGTGACTACTGTTCAGAAGAGACTTCTTTTTGAATTTTTGCCAGATCTTCAGGTCAAGAGTAACTGTTGGAATTTATGTCATCTATTTTAATTTTGTCCTTGAAATTACATCATTTATTTTGAAATAAATAAAAATCCTAACCTTATGCCATACCATTAATTTAACACCAAAAGAAAAATTTTCACATTTCTACATAAATAAGATTCCTCTTTATGCCTTAGTATTTAAAATTTTTACTGGATTAAAAGGAAATGTCAACATTTTACCTTTATTAATGAAGTCACAACAATTGCTCCAGCATTTACCATAGGATTGTGTGGTTTATCTGAAAATATAAAAGCAATAGCATTACTTTAAATACCTGATATAATTTTCTGTGATGCACAGGTACTTCCCATGAACATACATCTATTTTCTTTATGTAAGCCATTGATTGTTACAGTTCTTTTTGGGGGTCGGGGGTGGAGAGTGGAGGAGTGCATTAAAGTCAGTTACACATCAAACCAGTAATACACTTTTAAGAAGCTGCTATAATTATACAGGCAAACAAAGATTCAGGTACAGACAGACAGTGAACAGTGCTGTAAGAGCACATCCAAATTTCCTAACTCTGCCATTTGATCCTGGGCAAGTAACTGAACTTCACTGTGCCTCAATTTTCCCATCTGTAAACTGGGAGTAATAACAGCACCAATACCTCAGCAAGTCATAATACTTCAATGAATTTAAAAAAATGCTTTGGCACAGCACTAAGCAATCAAATAATATTATTATTAAAAATCACCTTGGAAAAAGCATATCTAGTGTGGACCCAATTTTCCTTTTTTAAAGTATTTTATTTTTGTGTTTATGTATATACATATACATATGCAGAAAGTGAAAACAGGTGATACACATAGGATAAAAAGATTACAGGGTATTTAAGTTGTATTCAGCATGCCTTCTATATTTCCTGACAATAAGGATGTATTTCTTGTATAATTACAAAATTACTTAAAATTTAAGTTCATCCAAAATCCTACCTCTTCTCCTAATTCTTACAACAAACAGAATTTCAAATCTCAGCTGATTATACTGTCATTCATAGCACAGCACAAACGCCAAACACAAAACTCTTAGGGCACTGAAAACATTTATTTGAAAGCATAATTCCTAATCTGTTTGTGGTAGTAATTTACTTCTTTGGGAACAAGTTCTTATCTAACTTGACACATCTAGCAGAATTCATAAGTTATTGCTACATTATTAGTCTCCTTGAATTTTAAGCAAGTTACCTTCCGTGAGATGAGTCTACAGCTAAACAAGGAAATTCTTCAACTGTTGAAGAGTTACTATATGACCCAGCAATTCCACTCTCAGGTATATAACGAAAAGAAATAAAAACATGTGTACACAAAAACTTGTACACAAATGTTCTCAGCAGTATTACTGATAATAGTCAAAAAGTGAAAAATAACTCACAACCCAAACATCCTGCCAAATGATGAATGGGTAAACAAAATGTGGTATTATTATCCAAACAATGGAATATTATCCAGCAATAAAAAAATGAAGTATTGACATAAGCCACAACATGAAAGCACCTTGAAAACATTATGCTTAGTAAAACAGGCCAGTCAAAAAGACCAAATATAATGATTCCATTTACATAAAGACCAAATATAATGATTCTATTTATATGAAATGCCCAGAACAGGCAAATCCATAGAGAAGGAAAGTAGATTACTAGTTTCCATGGGTAGAAGAGAAATAGGTATTGACTACTAATATCTCTAATACCTAGGGTATCTTTTAGGAGTGATAAAAGTGTCCCCAAATTGACTGTGGTCATGGTTGTACAACTCTATGAATATACTAAAAGCCATTAAATTGTACATTTTGAATGAGTAAATTATGTAGTAGGTAAATTATATTTCAATAAAACTGTTAAGAATGTTTAATTAAAAAAATCAATAATGACAAAAAATTGGGTAACTTAACAGTACACCATTTTCTTCAATATAAGATCAACAATATGATTTAGTAGCTAGCTAAGCTTTAAATAGTGTACATTTTGGGTTACCCATGATAATGACAAGTTCTAAAAGTTAAAATAAAACAGTACAGGTATACTATCTAAATAGTACAGTCAGGATTTCACCTATTTCAAATTATGCTAAGGGAAGTCTGCTTTCTTTGAGATCACACGAAATGACAGTAATAGTTGTCACAGAAAAATACTACGCAACAAAAGGGAAGCCAAGAAACAAAAAATTTCCAGTATTATCTATGTAAAAGAAAAACCAAATGCACACACAGAAATCAAAATATGGAAATCAGGGCTTCCCTGGTGGCACAGTGGTTGAGAGTCCGCCTGCTGATGCAGGGGACACGGGTTCGTGCCCTGGTCCAGGAAGATCCCACATGCCACGGAGCGGCTGGGCCCCGCAACTGGAGAGGCCACAACAGTGAGAGGCCCGCGCACCGCAAAAAAAAAAAAAAATGGAAATCAGGCTGTGCTAAATTAGTTTATACTCGTATTTGTGTATATTCATGTATCTGTCCTTTCATTTTTTTTTTTTGGACATTATCAGGTTTAGACTCTAGGGCCCTAGGAGGTAGCTAATGTGTGTATTCCAAATGGTACCACATAAACATGGGCATTTACTATTTTGTAAATCATAAATATTCAGCAAATACTACATACGCTACATTTAAGAAGATCTTCCAAGAACACTAAAGCATTTCATGGCATGACAGAGCAATTTTCAGATGTAAGCACTGCTCACTCTGACTTTGGCTTAAAAGCCAGACATCTGAACACTTGGAAATACACCAGAGATTAAAACACCAGCTTTACTGCATTATAAAACCTCAGTCTAAAAGTGGAAATCTCCTTTTCCACTCTGCTCTGCCATAGTCGGAAGGAAAGAACTGAAGGGTTCAGTTTAGAATTTTTAATTTAAAAAGCATTATGACAACAGAAATAACACAAGCTAATTAATAAAGGCTACTATCTGAAGTAATGACATATATTAGCTTAGTAAAATGACAAAATGGACATCTGAAATTTTGGGGCATGTTTTTAACTAGAATGCAAAAAATTGATTAATTTTAACAAATATTTATTCTAAGGGAATAAAACAAGCAAAAAATTCTTCCATGTTATACCAGAAAAAGCTTTTCAAACTAAGTATATGAACCTTACAAAGATGTGGTTCATGACTGAGGCTGATAGTAAAAGAGTAACTACTATAATTTCTTTATCTATTCATTATATTCAGATTAATGTTAATTTATCATCATAATCTTACAAAGCTAGGATAATATTAATACATTTGTTTCTTTTAATTTTATAACGCTAGATAGACACACATGCACATACATACACAGAGTGTAGTTTCACCATAAATTACCCTTGAAATTTTCAATATAAAAAAGACCCACAAACTCTTTTCTTGCTGGGGCTAATCTAAAACCAAGACTCTAGAGCACAGAACCTATGCAGAACTCAAGAAGGAGTGGTATGGTATAGTGATGCCTTCATTTTCCCATTATTTCCCAGATTCCTGGTATTGGCTCAGGCTTGGAAAAAGTCAAAGAATATCAAGGCAAAACCTCTTGTTAAACTTTATATTCAGTTATTACAAAACAGTGCTAAATTCCTGAGTTCTTATTGTGATTTTTTTTCTTATAGACTTAGTGTCAATAAAATGTATATGGCAAAAAAATGTATTACTTACAATGTTAAAGTCATTTACCTCAAGCCTATTTTATTTCTTACCACTCAATTCACCAGAACCACCTAGTTTATCCAAGTTTGTATTTTGGGGAAAATAGTAATTTTTCTTGTAAAATGTTTAATCTTGTGAGAACAAAAATATTCTTTCCATATTAAATCTAGATGTCAGTGAATTTAATAAATAAGGTACTTCTGCATATGTCCTTATTGAAGTTGCTAGTTTACAGTAATCTCCATAAAATCAAATGTAGCATCAGGATAGAAAGATTATGGTAAAATAAGTAAGAAAATTCAACTGCCCTCAAAACAAATAGAAAGAGAAGCATAAGAAAGTATCAGTCTTGTAACTTCATTTTAAAAACTCATAAAACAATACTGAGTATAAGGCGTATTTTTTATTTTTCATCCAGCAGAAAGAAAAAATACAAAAGTATATTTCTCACAATCATTACTGTAATTCCTTCACTCTTGTTTTCTTCAATTCTATTTTAACTTGTCACACAATGAGGAACCTAGCATATGCCTGAAAGATTAAAAAACAGAAACCAATCTATAGGTTGGTGTTTAGATTTAACACCTCTATCAGATCAAAAGTACTAACTACCTTTGTCCTCCCCTTTTCTTTTGGATTCCTGTAAAGCAATAAGACTTGTTAGTTATCCAACTATTTAACACAAGATATTTCTTTCAAATACTAAATGTTATGGAGAAAAAACAAAACATCACCTCAACTAGGGCCACCATTAAAGCTTTTTATTATGGAAGTTTTCAAATATATACAATATACAAAAGTAGAAAGAAAAGAATATAAGCATGCATGTACCCATCATTTAGCTTCAATGATTACCAACATACAGTAATAATCACATGCATCACTCCCAGCTACACTCCACTGAATTATCTTAAAGCAAATTCTGGACCCTGTGAGACTTTATAAGATATTCCCCTATAGGTGGTTATAAAGTGAAAATCTTACTTCCTGCCTCTGTCTTTTCTCTAGCCCACTTTCCAGTGGTATGAGATGCCTAAAAAACCTGTTTTTTAAAGTAGGTTAACTATCTCTATGGGTTTCACAGAAATTCCATGACAAATGAAAAAGTATCAATGCTTTTAATTTTCTTTTTCTTCGGAAAAAAAACTAGTTAGATTTACACAGGAAAATGAGGTATTTCTTCTTCCAAGTAACTTTTATATAATTCTTACCATCTTCATTTAAGAACAGTTTGTTGAACCTTAATCCACTTGGCTCTTTCCCAACATATCGATGCACATATTCTGTTCCAAGATCATTAACAGCAATGGCATATTTCAAAGGTTTTACACAGGATTGAAGGCAAAATGGAACTTTGGTATCCCCAATAGAATGCCTATTTAAAAGTAGATTTAAAAAATAATTAAGATCAACTGTGAAAAAATGTAACAATAACTGGAGCTGTTATTTACATGTTAATTCTAATTTATAACAGTTTTCCCATAATTCAACAGCAAGTTTACTTGGATATTGAAGAATAAATATGTTTATTTTAACAGGGATACTGCAATAAAAAAGCAAAAGCTTTCAAGTACTCAGGTAATAGACTGGTTCAAAATTAGATAACAAGTAATGCAAAAAATTGCCTCTGGGGCTTCCCTTGTGACACAGTGGTTGAGAGTCCGCCTGCTGATTCAGGGTACACGGGTTCGTGCCCCTGTCCGGGAAGATCCCACATGCCGCAGAGCGGCTGGGCCCGTGAGCCATGGCCGCTGAATCTGCGCGTCCGGAGCCTGTGCTCCGCAACGGGAGAGGCCACAAGAGTGAGAGGCCCGCGTACCGCAAAAAAAAAAAAAAAAGAAAAAGAAAAAAAAGAAAAAGAAAAAATTGCCTCTGAGGGCAACAGGGTATGGCCCTCCTTACTCCTATCTGTATTCAATCATATAAAATGAACTAGCCCTTTTAGAAATTAGTCACAATTTTTTTTACTCATAGCTTTAATAATGGCTAAACTGTGGTTAGTTTTTAAATGAAGCTCAGTTTATTCAATAAACTGAGACCCTGTCTATAAATGCCTCATCTTGTGAACCATATCTATTGACAATTTCAGCCCCATTAAAAGAAACAGCATCCAGTTTTATAAACCTGATAGAGCTGGCACTAACGGCAATCATAATCACCATGTAGATAAACAACAGAGCAAACTAAGATGAAAATGAAATAGAGAATAGGTTTGAAAGTGAAAAAACTGTGACTGGCCCCATTATAATGTAAGCTTAACAAGGGCAGTGATCTTTGTTTTATTTGCTGAAGTATCCCAGGTGCTCCAAACAATGTTCCAACACATTACAGGCACTCATTTATTCGAGTGAAATTTATTCACAGTGAAACTGGGCACTATAATAACTACCCCTGGGCAAACAGGGGGTTTAATGGAGACATCAGAAAGACACCTTACTTCTAAGTATATGATGGAATATAAATAAATATGTGTGTGTATATATATATATATATAATATATAATATTTTTCCTGTCAAATTTATGAATAACTTCTAATTCAGACCATAACTTCAATTTGGCAATCATTCTGAAACCTGACAAAAGCCTGTCTTACTACCTTTGGATTTAAAAATACCTATGTTCTAGCCCAAAGTCAAGTTTCTTATCTCTAGATAAGAAAACTGAACTAAAAGAATCATCTCTACACACAAAGTATGTTTAAGAAGAAAAAACACATGTGCAATAATTAGGTGATAATAATTTCTTCCAAATATAAAAATTTCCACTACATGATAAACCATTTCCTCCAAATACAAAAAAATAGGAATACCACTCCCTACTGGAATTTGCTCCGTAAGGATAAGCCATGTCTTCTCATGCATTTGTGTCTGTTCATAGCACCCGATATTTAATTCAACACACAAGTGTTTAGTACATTTCACAGGCCCAGATAAGGATAAAAGCCTGTCATAATGGAGAGAACAATGGACTGGAATTTAAGAGACCAAGGTGCTAGTTTCACCTCTGCCAGTTTTATACAAACTCTGAATCTCAGATTCCTTATTATAAGAATGAATGAGCCAAACCACATGTTTTTTTTAACTGTAAATATTTGAGGAAGATAAGTAGTAAAAAATAAAAGGATCACTTACAATGGAGGCACTTAAGAGATACAAGTTTTAATAAATGGGTGGAAAAGCTTTAACTGGGACATTATCTTAAAAAATAAAATCTAAAATTATATGGCTAAATGACTTGTAGTTTTAACAAAATTTAGGATAAAATTACATCTCTGATATAAATTCATCAAGCTATATACACCTCGGAGTTGTATATCTCATTTTATTTAAGTTATATTTTAATGAAAAAAAATAATTACCTTAGTAAAAGCAAAGAAAAAACCAGAAAGATTATACCTCTGAGCTAAAGTCTTCCAATGAGTAAAAAAATATTGATTTTTCTTTTTTTGGCATAATTTTTCTGACTGATAAAACCAAATTACAACACGATAAGAAATCTTATGTCTGACTCATAGCATAATAAAAAAGGTCATGCTTAAAAAAATATTTCAGAACTCTATTTTTCCAAGGGCCTCTCTTAATTTACTTTTTTTTAATTGACTTTTTAAATCAAATCATTCTCTTTGAAGTGCTCTCATATTGTTATCCTTTTTATAATTCTACTGGATCATCAAATGTCAGTGGTTATGCCCGGAGTGTGAGTACATCCCAAAGATCACCTTCGTAGACTTCATGAAATCCTGTGTCTTTTGAAAATGACTGATGGGTAAGAGACTTTATTACATTATATTGCCTTAACTACCATGCTAATCATATAAGCAGCAAGAGGAACAAAGATAATGACAGGATAGGTAACCCATGTTAAGCCAAGAAAGGTGAACTAATTTTATTAGCGGTCAGTTCATTAGTGAATAATTTCATGTTCTGCCAAATCCACTTTTCCTAAGTAAATGTGTAACTGCAGTTCCTTGAACAATAAGCATTCAAGTAACAAGACTACAACTGTGAATAAGATAGATGAAATGCCTCATAAAATTTAGTATAAGGTATTGTTTCAGTTGAGTTTTCTAACTTAAACTAAAATCTAAACTTCTTTACCTTCTTGAATTTATGTCAGGTCAGGGGGCTAATTACTATTACAGAAGAGGCTCCTCTCTACCTCATATTCACTGTTATGCAAAATTTAAGGCTTAGAGTTGGTTTTGATGGATCTGAAATAAACTTACCTCTGTCCATCTACTGTACAAACGGACACACCCCACAAATCAGGACTGAACTTGGCTAATTGAGGAATATAATCTGCAACCTATCCAAAACAATGGAAAGAAATTAACAGATATAATATAGGCAAATAGTATTTTCTTCTACCAAAAAACTGATCTCAATTTAGCTTCTACCAGTGAACAGTTATTTTATAATACTCAGTGGCTTTGTAGTCTATCTTTTATAACAATATTCATAAAAACTAAGGGCACAACAGACTTGAGGATTACAAGTGAAATCTAAGTGACTTCTCTCAGTCTCCATCACCTACTATGTTTTCCAATGCATTCTGTCTTCCTAAAAAAGCACAGTCTAAAAGAACTAGGATTTGATTTTTTTTTTAAGGGAAACAGAGAACTTCTTTAATCAGGGTCATGCTAATAGGGTTTCATTACCTAAAAACTTTCAGTATGGAGAATAAATAAAATAGCGCTTGTATTATGTAGAGGATTTTAAAAACTGGGAACATTTTATTTAATGTTCAAGGATATCATACCTGCAGAAATTCCCAGTAAGCTACTTTTTAATTAATTAAAAATTTAAAAGCCATCTCAATCATTTGAAAATCAAAAAGAACTCTTAAGCTTAGATTTCTTTTTAGCCAAAATAACAATTAAGTTAACTATTTGAAATATTTTAAAAGCACTTACTCCAGTGGCTTCACTTAAATTTCTTAATTAGCAAAACACAAACTACACAATTTTACTCTCTACCTCAAGTTTAGTTGAATTTATTAAGTGATAGGCTTAGGAAAAACGTTACCTTTCCTCCAGACTGCTTTTTAGCACTCTCATATAACTCATCAATGTGTGAAGTAAAAGACATAAAGTCAGGAATGACAAACTTTCTTCTAAAGGCTTGTGTCAACAAAACAATGTTGCTTTGAACACATCTGTGGAATACGAGAAAAAAATTAATAGACTGGGTACCTTTCAAATATTAGTACTTGCTAATAATAACAATATTAATCAGGAGAATATTCAAACAATAAAGAAATTCAACATTTTAAACAACAAACTAAATTCTATAAATTATACTCTTTCTACATTATTTTCTTTCCTTCAAGCAGCCTTTCATGTAGCTGCTTGTAAGCTGTTGAACAAATTAAAGAAATAAATTAGCCTAAAAATTGTGTCAAAGATTAAAACAGCAGAGCATTCCACCAAATTAAGTACCAAGACCATCTAAAAACAAGCTTTTCAGCCTACCAGAGTTGATAAGCATTCAGCAAGACATTTGGTTACCAAAAATCAGACTTTAATATATAGCTGAGATCCTGTTTATTCTTCCATGAAATAACCTCAGACACATATCCTTTAATTTCTACGTATTACTAGTATTTCACAAAAAAATAAACATTTTGTATTTTAATATATTTTTCCTAAATTACATTTTGAAAAATTTGCATTTCTAAGCTAAAAAAAAGGGAAATAATACCAACTTCGTTTAGTCAGATTTGTCTCTTATATGAAATACTTATTAAAATGCTTATAAAAATAATGTATAACTTTAAAAATTATATACAGTAGTATAATAATTTTATATTATTTGAATCACCAAAAATGTTAAATTACATTATTCTATTCACTGTAAGATGTGTATATACATTGTAGAATAAAATTGTTTCACTGTTAAAAATTATTTAAAAGATATGGTAAACCATCTGGATAGGAGAGCATGAAATCTAATGATTTGAACCAATATTCTACTTTGTTTTAAAAAGGATTCAAGCTAGAAAATCAACTTATTAATGTAACCTTAAAGAGTTTAAAAATAGGTAACAGCCAGCCATATACTCTAAATTCATCTTCTTAAGAGAGTCTCAGAAACTTAGTAATAGAATAGTTAATTGATAGAGGAAGACATTTGCAGACCTGAGCATCAAGCCATAATATCAACTTAAGACTAAGCCCATAACAGACTAAAAAGTACTAAGTTTCAAGTACTATTTATCCTGCTTAACCCTCAAAACATGAACACTCTGAGAAGATGATTTCCCCACTTTACAGATAAGAAAAATCTGTGTTTAACTTGCAAGTAAATAACATGCACTAATTATAAATGGAGAGTCGGAGAAGTAGACACTCTCGGTATTTCTTTTTCAATCCATGGTAAATGATAAATTTTTATATCTCAGTATCTTAATTCAAGTTGTTCTTAATAAAACATCAAATTAGAATTAAAAGCCAGCTATCACACTTTAACTATTAATAAAAATCCAGAATATATACTCACTTGGTCAACATAAAATTAAACACTGATTTAAAATAAAATAGGTTATTTTCAGTGATAAAGATGTGCTTCAGTTACAACATGAAAAAGTTACAGTCCTAATTTCCATTATTAATCTACAGATGTAGAAATAATTGACATCCAAGAGATAACAAATATTTACTTCAATAAACTTTGATAAATTTTGACATAGTTTTAATGTTAATCTAATAAATACTTTTTGCCATTGACTTAATATTTAATATGCTCCAAACAGCAATTCAACTTGCACATGAGTTGCAAGTAATATATAACAAAAGACACATTTCTCAGCAGAAAGAAGTTAGGACAATTCCTGACCTTAAATCACTATATCTGTATCAAATCAAATCTACATGCCCCCTTTTTCAAGAAGTATTACATGAGAAAATATGAGGACTGCCAAACATAAATTATTAACCTTACTACTAACTATTTAACTACTCAAAATTAAACAGCACTTTTAAAACATTAACAATATTGTACAGTCAGTGAAACTGGGATTTTTTTTTTTTGCTCTATCAGAAGGTGCTCATAAAGCTGTGCGAACAGCCTTCACTGGTGAATTACTATGGCCAACCAAGGCAATACCATTCAAAAGAGTGTCTAGCTGCATGCTGATGAACAAACTGTAATGTTTTTCTTGGGAGTTATTTTAATATAGATGCCATGAATCTAAGCAGAAAATCAGAAGGGATATAAAGTGACCTGAGGAGGAAGTGCTTATGCTTTTCAACAGTCACATCTTTCTCATGCTTTGTTCAGTTTTCTCATCTGTAAACTGGTAATAATAATTTTTCTTTCCTTCTTTACTTAAATGTTTAGGGTTAGCAACTGTAATGCACATCAATGTTTTACAAAATATCTCACATATAATTTTTCATTAGTAAAATAACATAGTGGATAAGAATTTTTTAAGAAAAAGCAAATACAAAGACTACCATTCATTTCCTCCAAAACAAAAAAGATAAAAAAATTATGATCACACATAAAAATACTTCTAATATTTATATGGCTAAAAATGCATGAATAAATAAGGCATTCCTTTTCAATACAAATTTTCTACTTCTATTGAGATTATTAGCATTAAAAACAATTGATTATCTAGATAGGTACAGGCAGTCTCCAACTTTCAAATAGACCATGCTCCAAAAAATACGCATAGAATTCATCTTCCCATTCAGAAAAAATTCTACATATTAGATGTTTCTCAGATTACCCTCAAAGGCTAAATATATTAAGCAACAATGTATTTTAGGTAAAATATCAACACGTTGACTTCAACCAAACCTTTCCACTTTCCTTTATAAATTACTTCTTTGGGAAGATGAATTCCATTGTACCCACCTGCATGGAGGTGAGATTATTTCTGGCAACACTAACTAGAAAACTTCTCATTTTGAAAACAGAGAAAAAACTTCTCTGAAGCAATCACCATTCCAGGTGACCTGAAAAGGTTAATAGTCAGAGGTGTTTTGTTTGTTTTGTTTTGGCGGTACGCGGGCCTCTCAGTGTGTGGCCTCTTCCGTTGCGGAGCACAGGCTCCGGACACGCAGGCTCAGTGGCCATGGCTCACGGGCCCAGCCGCTCCGCGGCATGTGGGATCCTCCCGGACCGGGGCACGAACCCGTGTCCCCTGCATTGGCAGGCGGAATCTCAACCACTGCGCCACCAGGGAAGCCCAATAGTCAGAGGTTTTGAATCACCTCATTCTAGGGATGAAAAGAGAAATCATATGCCTATAGATGTAAACTTTTCCATTGCTTGTTCACATATACCACTAAGCATTTGTCAAGTTGGGAACTGCCTATATTACAATCATCAATTTTTTTAAAAAATTGGATTAGTATTTAAAATAATGCTAATTGTTAGTTTTTAATATACTTATGGGTAGAAAATTTTATGATTGTTTCCTGGCTTCATACTCAGTGTATTTAAATTACTTTCAATTTCATATTTAAACAGAGCAATATGTTTATGAAGCACAAAAGAAATTTAACCAGTACTAAAAAGGTATAAAATACTGCTTTCACTTAGGAATTCCAAAGCATTTCCTTATACCCATTATCAACAGACCTACCTACCAACTCTCTGACAACTTCATTCTCAGATATACCAAAATAACCCCCCAGAAGGCACCCCACAATCAAGATACTTTGCACAGAGAGTTCATGAACACTAAAAATAAAATAATCTTTACTGCAAAGGCACAGCTAACTAGAAGTGATTTCCTTCCCTTCACAAAGAAACAGGTTCTGAAGATTCAAAATTCCTAACACCAATTCCAACATGGAACTAAAATCTACACTTAATAAGGTCGGCTGAGCTCACAGAATCAAGAAACTTGTGGTGAAAAGACAGAGATCTAAAATTGCCAGCAGTGCTTCACAGTATGCCAAGATACTTGGGAGGATCTCAGTTAAATACTTATACCTTCAAATGACTTAATATTCCAGGATATTCCCAGGAGACATCTAGAACAAATCATCTAGCCCCCAAAAGACAATAAAAGAAAAAAAATAATAAAAATGCATACATACAAATAAACTTTCAAGGTAGATGCTGGAATTCGTTGGATCTATTTCAACCTAAGCCTATGGTCTGGAAAAAGCCAATACCTTACAGTAGTGTTTACAGTTTTATACAAGTTTTCATTTAATTTTAGTTGTAAAATACCATTTACCTCCTTGGGATCCATGACAAACTTGCTGTCTATTAAATCATTAAGCAATCAGACTAGTAGGAACACATTAATGAAGATAAATAATAAAGATATGCAAATATAAGAAAGTCAAAATAAATATTCTCATTCAACCAAATGAAGGCATTCATGTCCAAAGTTAGCATTAAGTTTTTAAACATTATGAAGAAAACAAAAACAGCCAAAAGCCTATGTAGTAATATGTCTATGCCTATGTAGTAATATGTCTATGTAGTAATATGTCTGAAGTAATATGTCTGAAGAGGAGAGAAGCAGACAACAGAGACATATAAAACTAACGAATATAGGCTGCCTGAAGCCGTCTCATTTTACGGTGTCATCTAAAACACCTTGTAGGAAAGAACTGAGACCATGCTGAGAAAGGCTGCAAGATATGCAGATGAATTAAGAGATCAATTTAAACCATGACAGGACAAAGAGTGTGCTCTATTCAAACCGAATGCCATCTCCAGGTACTATAAATTGGAAACATCCATGGCTACGCTTCCTCAGAACAGTTTCAAAGTATATTCTTAGCCCCAATGTATTATAGAACTTTAACGTGCACCAAGTTGTTCCAAACAATTTATGTTTATAAGTCCCCTCCCCCCTTTTTTTCAGTTACACAGGAAGCACTGGTCTTCAAAGATGCAATTTCGTTTTAAAAGAAAAATCACCATATAGCATAGCAAGTGACCATTAAAGTTTTGGCAGAAATTTTTACTTTTTAAAAAGATCTTTGTCTAGCATGACACCATCTGATGTTGTTTGAAGAGTTAATCTTAACATATCCATACACTCTTTCAACCTGGGATCAGACGTTCGCAATCCTGTAGATTTGAGTGCCTGTTTTTAAAAAAATAAGAGTTTGTAAATATATAGTGCAAATAAGGTATATGCTTATTCCAACTACAAGTTTTTAACTCCTGTATATAAAAACTTCTACACAAGACCTGAATATGTATATGGCATTTTAGTGTCACTATTACCCACTTTCTGGACAAGTTTCTCATTGTTTCTTTCATTTTCTTTCATTGATTACCTTGAAATGAGCATAATGAAAATTTGAAAATAAGAGAAACAGTGTCAGTCAGAATCTACACGTCAGATGACCTTTAAAACTACATTTCAATATTACCATATTATTGATTCAGTATTACTGATTTTTAAAAAGTGAAGATAGAAAAATATAAAAACTTACTGTAATAAATTTATGAACAGGTATTTTCTCTTGTCCTTCTGCGATTGTATAGAATAGCAAATCTTCCAAGCTAGGTAACAGACCCTGCTTTATTTTACTACAGGGGGAAAAAAGAAGACAAAATTAACCCTTATGTGAACATTCAAGTGGATTTTAGCTATATCCATTTAAAAATAATCACTGAACCAAACTACAGTTGAGTTGATCTATTCATCAAGACCTAATGTCACAATAAATGCTGATTTACCAAAATCAAACAGTATTACTGAAACCGCACTGAAAAACAAGTTTAAAAAATGATTCATTAATTATACAGATATCCTTTAATCCCAAGTTTTAAAATCTTGAGTACTATTTCTAGTGGTGCTAATGCCTAGCCATCTGTTATGGTAATACCTTCCTGTACAGCCTAATACAATCACCCAATATTAATTATGGAGCCTAGCCAATGCTCAGGTAAGAGTCAATACTTTGTTCTCTTGTTGTTATTGTTTTTTAATATGATGACTATACATATATATTGTTCAAAGTTAACCTGATTGTAAATCTGGGGGAGAGAACAATTAAGTACTGGACAGTGAAGACTAGTGCATAAGTCCTTGAATCCTGGCTACAATACTTACTAGCTGAGTCACCCTGGATAAATTAATTAACCTTTCTGTTAATCAATTTCCTCATCTGAGAAAGGGAGATAATAGGGCCTGCCTCACAGGGTTCTTGTGAGAATCAGTTGACTTAATACATTCAATATCTTTAGAGCACTGCCTGGCAGAGAGTAAGTACTCAATCGTTGGTAGTTGTAGTTACTATTTCTAAAGTGACCTAGGCTTTTACATGTACAGACCAAATGCCACAAATCACAAAGACTGTTAGAATAAAAATTTTACCATAAAAATACATTAAAATCTAGTATAAAGTGCTATGATTAACCAAACTTTTAATCAAGAAAAAATTTTTCCTATCCGTTGAAAAGCTTTCAGGTAAACAAACTATAATGAACCTATTTAATGTCTTCTTTCTGGGGGCTCTGAAACTGAAATGAATACATTTCAATATTCTGAACATCTATGACTGCCATAAGCGAACAGAGCACAGTATATGTGAATTAAGGTGCCTGTTTCCACCCATGAGCTGTTAAAATACCTAATTTTCAGGGTTGAGAGAGATCTATATAAATCAACCAATAAATGAAGAGACTACCAAAAATTTACATATGGAGTTTAAATTCAGGGGCAATTTCTGCAAACATGAAAAGAGACGCTGTCTTTGATTACTGATCAACCAGTTTCCCAATACCAAAGGACAATTAAAACTCCTCAGTCTGATATTCAGTTTATAATTTGGCTTGGTACTATCTATTCTATCAAAATTTTCTACATAAAAAACTGTACTATCAAATGAAAGGAGGAAAATGAACTGCAAAATGAGAAGAGGAAAAGAAATGGAAACTAACTATATTGTCTTATTGTTAAATAACGTTTCATATTACTTGACCTTTCCAAACTATAAAAGCTAGAGTAATGTCTGTCTTTTTTTTTTTTTTTTGTCAACCCCATATAACTCAAATGCGTAATACAGTATAGTGTGGTAAACCTATTAGATAATCAAAAACTTTCAACTAGGTTTAAAAAAAGTGATGCTCACTGATAGAATAAAAAAGAATGCTTTGGTGTTTTTACTTATGTCTTCATTTTAAAACAATGATCTTTAAAAAATATCTGGAGTTGTTTCTAAATCAGTTTATCATTTTGATTTTCAGAGTGATCTGACTCATAGAAAGTGTCCATCAACACCAGTAAATTAGCAGATTAAACCTGTGAGGTTGAAAGCTGAATTGATAGTGGCTGACCATATACCATTGTAAATCTGACAAAGTGATAAATTCTGCTCAATCTCTAAATCATTTTGTCCCAAGGCTAATTATTGGGGAATTTAAAAACAAAATCTTACATCTTTTAAAGTTTTATTGTTAAAAAAGGACTTTCTGTTGTTTCATCTTATAACTTCATGTGATAAAGCAAAGTGGGTAAACTGTCCCCTATTTACAGATAAGGACAGAGTCTCAAAGTCAAGCAATATGTATGTCCAATGTCACACAACTCTTAAGTGACTGGACCAGATTTAGTCCTAGAAAGCCAGTACTTGGTTCCTAATCCCAGATTCCTCCTGCTATGCCACACTGGCTGTGCTGAGCTGTTACACTCCATTTTAGGAGGAATACCTGGAGTTTATTCAGAATAATGAAAGATGAGACTCCTTACATATTGGAGAATTTCTAACCAAAATGCTAATAGGGGAATTACTTATGTTAGATGACTAAATTGTTCTGCCTTGTTGAAACTGTACCTTGTACAAAGCAAGGATGAGATTATATTAAATTAGGGCTGCTGTTTTGGCTGGACTTTATTTAAATTTATTCAAGAGCAAGTCAAAGTAAGAAGCACAAAAACCAGCTTTACGTAAGGAAGTGGCCAGGCTGTCCACATCAGCTGATGGCAATTTGTCCATGTGTAGAGCTTTAGAAGTCTAACCCAGGGGGACAGTCTGCCTGATTCCGATGGGAGAATGAGGACCTGGGAAGATCAAGTCCCTAAGGTCCAATTCTGTTAGTCCTTCCAACCTTGTATTCCTTCTGTCAAGTATCTGTTAACAAATCATTCTAGTTGTAAAAATACAGATGTGTGAATTCTGTTACTGCAATCACTTTGATATCACACTAGAGATGACTTCTTCAAAATAACTAAAATATATAGGTAGAAGTTAACAAAAGGCAGACCAGCTACACATAAGGAAAAACAAAACAACTCTGAAAATGGAATGGGCTGCCTTCAAAGGGACTAAATTCTCTTGTCAAGAAGTATTCAAGCAGAGATGAATAACAACCTGTAGGGAGTATAACAGAAGAGAAAAAACGTTCAGCTGTGGAGATGGGTTTTTAAGGTCTCTTCAAATACTGAACCTAAAAACGTAATCAATTCAATAAAGTACTTTATTATTCTCCTAATATTGGAAGAAAAAACACAGTAAGTCCTAATATTGTACGAACTTGGTTAGGTCATTTAATACCTGTAGCCAGTTTATAAAATATGTAAAATGAGGTGGAACTAGATGTCTTTAAAGTCATTTCCAACTCTAACTCTCAGTTTTTGAGCTGCTCAAAATAGATGTCCTCCTAAACTCCTATACTAAAGATCATAAACTTTACTCACTCAGGACCTATGTAGACATAAAGGATCTATAGATACATATTTTACATATAAAGCTTAATTATCTGGGTTCTTTTAAAAAGTAATGGTAGTACTTAATACCACTGAACTGTACACTTAAAAATGGTCAAAAGAGTAAATTTTATGTTACATTAATTTTACCTCAAATTTTTTTTAAAGCTAAGGGGAATTAGATACAGAAGGTGAAAGTGAGGGAAAATAGCTAAAGTGGGGACATGGAGGCCAAGAACAAAATGTAGCAACTGATACAAGATACAAAAATCCACAGAAGAACAAACCATTCAAAACAGAACCAATCAGAGTATGAGAGAAAACCTTACACAAATAAATACATTTTAGTGCAGGGGCCACTAATAGCAAACTACCGCAATGGCCACAGGTTTTTGTAAATCAAGTTCTATTGCAAGACAGCCATGCCTACTCATTTACCTATTGTCTATGGCTTCTTCACTACAACAGCTAATCTGAATAATTTTAACAGACCAGATAGCTTGTGAAGCCAAAAATATGTACTATTTGACCCTTCAGAGAAAAAGTTTGCCAATACTTGTCTTAGAACATAACTGTATTTTAGCACAGTACAGTAACACCCCCTTACAGTAAACCTAAGTTGAACAAGAAATGTTAAACTCTATATTTTATAATATAAATTTTAATATGGCAGAAAAATAGGCAACATTTTCTAAGGAGACTTACGCCAAAAACAGTTTAGAAATTAAAAAGTTTGATGTTTGAGGATAAAAGAGAATACAACTAGATAATGCTGATAAATAGCTGTATAAATCCATTCATAAACTTTTTCATAACTTTTTTCAATGTGAGGATGCTTACCGTTATACATACTAAAAACAGGCTATTAGGATAGCAGACTAGGACAGTAAGGTAGAGATTTACAAATTTTAAATTTAACAGATGTGTTTTCTCTGATGACAGAGAAAATATTTGTACCTTTTTAGGAATCTAGGCTAACAAAACAAACTGAGGTGTAGAAAGATTTATTCACTAATATTTTTGGCACAGTATTATACTTATTAGAGAAAAGTGGGGAAAAATTTGTGGTCCACATAAGTGGAATGGTTAAGTCAGTTATGGTACATCCACATGAGAATTTCTTATTCAGTAATATAAAATGAATACAGATAACTTTTTAGGGATATAGGAGAATATAATGTTAAGTCAGAAGTTATAATACAAAATTTTCTATGCGGTTTGATCTCCAGTTGCTTACAAAAAGTAGTAGAAGGGGGCTTCCCTGGTGGCGCAGTGGTTGAGAGTCCGCCTGCCGATGCAGGGGACACGGGTTCGTGTCCCGGTCCGGGAAGATCCCACATGCCGCGGAGTGGCTGGGCCCGTGAGCCATGGCCGCTGAGCCTGCGCGTCCGGAGCCTGTGCTCCGTAACAGGAGAGGCCACAACAGTGAGAGGCCAGTGTACCGCAAAAAAAAAAAAAAAAAAGTAAAGCCTAGAAACAAGAAGCTGAAACTCAAGTAGACTAAACTTCAGGATCTCGTTCATGCTCCTTCAGTGAATTACATCTAAGTATTAATTAAGAGCTTGCAGTTTATTACAGATTATGTCCAGATATTATCAATAGCTAAATAGATACATATGGTTTAAAATAAACATTAGGCAGCAAAAAATTTTATGATGTATGTTATGGCTGGCCATTCAAACAAAACTCAAACTCACTGATAACTGTAATCTAGAATAGAATTTTAATTTTGAGGAAATCGCAAATAAGATGACTGAGGGGTTCACTGAGAAGCCCCACACCCAAAATTAAATGTATTTTCAATCTTGATTTTAGTTTAAGTGAATTGTAAACATGTTCACTTTTACAAATTAAAAGCAAATGCATTATTAAAGGATCATAACAGAATTTGTCCCCTATTTCAACACAGGTTCTTTCTATTCCAAAATATATTATCTATATTTCCCAAATACTGCTTCAACCTCGTTATCAGTACTATTCTATACAATAGACCTAATTAAATGTTGCTGAAATACTTAAGTACTTAATCTTTGAAATTCAATTTGCACAGCATGTGGGGTAACGATTCTTTCCCCCTTGATTTCCATTGATTGTGACCACCTAGAGGGATGGGATAGGGAGGGTGGGAGGGAGACGCAAGGAAGAGATATGGGAACATATGTATATGTATAACTGATTCACTTTGTTATAAAGCAGAAACTAACACACCATTGTAAAGCAATTATACTCCAATAAAGATGTTAAAAAAAAAGAATATGAACTACCAAAATAAAATCATATTATCTGAAGCTAGCAGAAATCATTTTTGTTTGCACCTTCTCTTTTAATATATTTGTAACTATATAGATGAGCAAACATACAATTACTGCATCATGGGTATGCAGTTTTTAAGAGATACTACCAAACTGCCTTCCAAAACAGGTGAATTTATACTTCCATCAGCAACTTAAGAGTTCCTATTTCCTATACCCTTGGCATCACTTAATTTAACATCTGCCAATCTGACAGGGGGAAAATGATCTTATTTTAATGAAATACTTTCAATATTGTATCCTGAAAAAAAAAAAAAAAAAAATTGTATCCTGTACGAATTACCTATTTTCTAAAGAGCATACACATGCTGATACTTTCTCAGCATGGTCCTTCTTTCTCTTTCCCTTTCTAATTAAAAAATAAAATGCCCAAACAAAAAGTAACTTAAAAATACGTGCCCTATTCCCCACCTGCCAACACTTCCCAGAGATCCTTCACTAAGACAGAATATACACTTCTGGGTTTTACAGAAATGAAGTGTGGCATTCTTGAGAGAGAAGAGACAGTGTGATAAAAACGTTCATGTTGGGCAATAATTGGCCTAAAATAAAGGTTAATCAAGAATCTCAAATGCTACATAGCACTGTTTGATATAATGCTCGTCCCAGTCCATACTGGTTTTCTGGAAGGAGTAGTATTTTGAAATTAAAACTCTATAATTAATCTTGAAACAACATGCAAAATAGATTGAAATGAGACAAAAGAATGGATATGGGGGTACAGATTTTAAATCTGAAGTCATCAGATATGTGGAGATAAATATGAGAACAAAGCTTGGATGAAAGATGAACTATTATCTACACAAAGATTAGAGGATATGCCATGGAGAAGGTAGACAAGTGGGAAAGAAGCAAAGGCCTCTCAGCCTCAGGGTTTACCCAGTGAGCAAATCCAAAAAGAGCCACAGAACAAGAGAGAACAATTTAAAAAATGAAGAGATGCTATAAAGCACAGGAAGCTCAGCTCAGCAGTCTGTGACGACCTAGATGGGTGAGATGTGGGGGCTGGGCTGGGAGGTGATACAGGCATACGTATAGCTGATTCACTTCATCGTACAGAGAAAACTAACACAACATTGTGAAGCAATTATATTCCAAAAAAATACTACTAATAAAATAAAATCTGTGAGGAAAATAAAATAAAATAAAAAATGAAGAGAGCCATGCAAAGTGGTTTCCTAAATGATGGAATAATAATAACAAAATTAAATAAGAGCACTGCAGGGAAAACTGAGCAATGAACATTATATTTTTCTGTAAGATATTTAGGACAGTAGTAAAATCTTAACCTTAACCAGTGACCTAAACCAGAATTGAAGTTGGTTGAAGGAGATGGCTAGGATGACAGTGGTTCAAAGAGTCTGACTATGGAAAAAGATAAGATAACTCACTTACATCGTACCTCCTTCCAGAATATAATATGGTATGGTTAGTAAAATATAAAGTAAGACCAAGGGAAGGAGGAAAAGCAAATATCCCAGCCACATGAACTAATAAAATTGCTATGGTTAAGTATTAAATTCACTCTGAGCTTACTGGTAAGCAGGGCAAAAAAGTAAACAGTGCGTATCACATTTTCACAGAAGTACAACGATCTCTCAAGAGAAATTTTTTCTGGAAACCAAAAAAAAAGAGAAATTTCTCATTTGAGCCTAAAATTCAAAGGCTAATGTCCTTGTAAGGTTTTACAAAAAATGAAGCAATTTTTTAAAATGAGAAATTATAGAGTATTTAACAAATGCCAAATATTGTCCCAATAAGTCTTTTACAAAATGTTAACTCATTTAATTTTCACGTGGCTATTTCTTTTAATAATCATCTATAGAACCTGGCAGAAACCTGAGTGCTGGCATTCCAGGTGGCTTGATGATTCAGGGATGACCTATGCTTTGGAAGCTGAGCATAAGAAAGGATAACAGGATCAGCTGGAACCTTACCTCCCAGAATAAAAGAAATGTTTACCACATAAAGTCAAAATGGATGAAGTCAAGGGAAGAAAGCTACACTTAAAAACAAGATCATTCAGGAAATAAACCTTTAACCAGATTAAAAATTTTTTTCACAATCTTGAGGCCAGTGCTCTTAATTTTCTAACGTGATTTGGAGATAGCTGGGGTTCACTCCTGCAATCCTTGATTGAAAGCTCTCAGGCTTTTCATATACCTAGATTGCTCCTAAACCCATCTAGCTATTGCTCCAAACTTTGGTGGCAAAAAACAGACTCCTTTTGAACTAAGGTAAACAAGGTTTTGTTATTGGCCATTCAAACTCCCAGGGCATCTGAGCAAATATTCGTTTTTTAAAAAAATTTTTTAACGTTTACTTTATATACTTAATATAATTATATTTAATACTTTTATTAATTTTAATATACTGAGGGTTTTTTGGTTTTTGGTTTTTTTAAACATCTTTATTGGAGTATAACTGCTTTACAATGGTGTTAGTTTCTGCTTTATAACAAAGTGAATCAGCTATACATATATCCCCATATCTCCTCCCTCTTGCATCTCCCTCCCACCCTCCCTATCCCACCCTCCCTATCCCACCCCTCTAGGTGGTCACAGAGCACCGAGCTGATCTCCCTGTGCTATGCAGCTGCTTCCCACTAGCTAGCTATTTTACATTTGGTAGTGTATATATGTCCATGCTATCTCTCACTTTGTCCCAGCTTACCCTTCTCCCTCCCAGTGTCCTCAGGTCCATTCTCTATGTCTGCATCTTTATTCCTGTCCTGGCCCTAGATTCTTCAGAACCTTTCTTTTTTTAGATTCAATATATATGTGTTAGCTTACAGTATTTGTTTTTCTCTTTCTGACTTACTTCACTCTGCATGACAGACTCTAGGTCCATCCACCTCACTACAAATAACTCAATTTCGTTTCTTTTTATGGCTGAGTAATATTCCATTCTATATATGTGCCACATCTTCTTTATCCATTCATCTGTCTATGGACACTTAGGTTGCTTCCATGTCCTGGCTATTGTAAATAGAGCTGCAATGAACATTGTGATACATGACTCTTTTTGAATTATAGTTTTCTCAGGGTATATGACCAGTAGTGGGATTGAGCAAATATTCTTCAAGGATTCCCTCACTAAACAGGTTTTATTGGGGGGGCTGGGAGGGACAGGATGGGACATTTTTTATGTAGAGTTGTCAATAAGTATTAGACAAAACAGTGTTTCAAAGTTATTGCTAAGAAATGATTTCTTATTTTGACAGCAATGGAGCTAGAAGCTTCTGGGAAACATGTAAATCACAAAAGCAGCTCAATTTTCTATCTGACAGAAGGGGAAAAAAGAGGGATACAAGAGCCACTGAAGAGACAGAATGCAAGGCATCTTTTCAATAGAAGGCTGTTCCCATCATATAACCTTTAAGGACAACTTCTAAATGCTAGTAACCTCATTTTTCAATTCTGGGCACCTGTACTTAAACTTGTTACATGCCTGGTAATTCAGATGATGTTAAAAGTAAGGTAAGTGAGTACCAAATGAAATTAAGCATACACATTCGAAGAACCTAGGGGCAAGACGGGAATAAAGACACAGACCTACTAGAGAATGGACTTGAGGATATGGGGAGGGGGAAGGGTAAACTGTGACAAAGTGAGAGAGTGGCATGGACATATATACACTACCAAACGTAAAATAGATAGCTAGTGGAAAGCAGCCGCATAGCACAGGGAGATCAGCTTAGCACACAGGGAGATCAGATCGGTGCTTTGTGACCACCTAGAGGGGTGGGATAGGGAGGGTGGGAGGGAGGGAGACGCACGAGGGAAGAGATATGGGAACATATGTATATGTATAACTGATTCACTTTGTTATAAAGCAGAAACTAACACACCATTGTAAAGCAATCATACTCCAATAAAGATGTATTAAAAAAAAAGCATACACATTCTAGTCTCTCAAGAACATTAAAGAGGTAGAAATTTGACAAAAGTCTAGCTTTTTCGAATGTGAACACATTTGAGTCATCCAACTGAAGATGTTAAATGACCTGCCACAGTCATAGGCTACTTTGTGGCATAAAACCATTATCACAGGATATCACAAATTCTGCTCATCACCAAGTGATTTTTTTTTTAAATAACATTTTTCAGTCTGGGAAAACAACTTTAACTTGGAACGTTTTAGGAAGGTGCCAATTTCAATTACAGGAAACATTAAGCCAGGTCTGAGACTGAAAGTATAAGAATCACACTTTCAGTTTGACTTATGATACTATGGTGCTGGAAAAAGCAATGTAAGTAGAAGGGAAGCAAAACAGGTCACATAACGTCAGTGCAAAGTCAGAAAAATAGCAGGATATAAAGAAAGCAGGCAGGTAAATTTTTACCTACAGTGAGAAAAACTTTGCGTCCATTTATATTAACTCAAGACAAATATCCTCTCATACTGCGTAGGAAAAACCAATTTTGTTTTAAAACTCAACTGCTGTGCGGAATAGATGAGTTAACACCCTATCACAATTTATTTAATCCACAAACGCTACTTAACTCGGGTTTTTTCTGAGTTAGTGTTTTACCCGTCACATTTCATCTTGGCTATTTTGAGTTGTATTTTCAAAAATTCGCCCATCTTGTGGAAGATGTCAGACAGGCCAAAGCTGGTCCTCAGTGCCAACAGGTGGTCTGTACTGCGTGCCCTGTCTTCTCGGCCACATGACCCTTTTCCTCCTAATCTCCTTTCGGAAACGTTATTTCCGGTGCCCCAGATGGCTCTACACACGCCTGAAGAAGCCACTCCAGAAATATTCAGAATACTCTGCTACGTTAGGCTTCCAAAGAGACGGTGGCAGAGATCGAAGGAGGGCAGGCAGAGAGGAAACTCGAGCCTAGAAAAGCAGCGAGTCAGGAAGGCACACGCTTTGCCCATCGCCCGACTCCTAAATGTCACTCGGTGATGTTCGTGGGGCACCACCCACCAATAGCTGGGCGGGCGGCCAGGCACTGCAGCCCGGAGCCGGGGCGCTGAGCACGCGGCGTGGGCCGGGCTGCCACAGCTCCAGCGTGGTGGAGGGTAGGGGGGTGGCAGGCTGGCCCCTCCGGCCCCTTGGCTGCTCCACCCGGCGGCGGGGAAGGGAAGTGAGGGCCGAGCGAGGGGCTCAGGCGGGGAAGGCGCGGGCGGGGCCGGGCCTAATCACATGGCGCAGACTGCGCAGGCCGCCCGGCATCTCTTTCTTTCTCCTTCTCGAACCTCCGCTCCCATCCCTCCCCACCGCAGGCCCCTCCCGGGCCCGGGCCCCACGCGGGACAAGGCCTCCTGCGCCTCGCGGAGACACTCACTTTTCGCCTGAAACCACCAGCTCCTTGCCCTCGCTGTTGCCGATCCCGTCTGTCTCCCCCGAGCCGTCCTTGGGGCCGGACGCCGGCGGGGCCGCGGGCGGCGACGCCCCGGGCTGCGGCTGCTGCGGAGGCGGCGGCGGCGGCTGCTGCTGCGGCTGCTGCTGCTGCTGCGGCGTGCCCCCCTTGCCCAGCTCCTGCAGGATCTCTGAGGGGGAGCTGGACAGGCCCCTCACGAGGGGTCCAGCCGGCCGGCCGCCCCCGCCCCACCACGGGTAGAGCCGCGCGGCGGCCGCCTGGCCAGCTCGTCCCCCGCCCCGGGGGCGCCGGCACAGGGTGGCGAGGGGCTGCGCCCGCCTCAGAACCGCGCAGGCGTCGGCGGGCGGGCGAAGGAGCAGGTCCCGCAGCATCGCCGAGCCTCGCAGCCGCATCATGCCGCCGGGTCCGTCAGTGCCCGCTCAACAGGGGAGGATGCTCCGGACGTGGGCGGCCGCTCTCCTCCGGGAACTTGGTCTCCGGCGGGACGGCCAGAGGGCAAAAGAGGGCAGGGACAGTGAGGTGGGTGTGGTCCCGGCTGCGGCTCTCACAGGCGCCGCCGCCGCCGCCGCCGCTACTGCTGCTGCTGCTGCTTCTGAGGCTGCCCGCGGCTACCTCTCACACCGCGGAGGACTCCGCACTGAGGCTGAGGCGCAGGGGCGGGCCCGAGACATTCGGCGCTCACCCTCCTAGGGGCGGGAGGACGCCGGCGGCCTGCCCCCTTCGCCTGCTCCGATTAGCTCAGATCACCGACCTCGCTTCTGATTGGTGACTGGAGCAGTCAAATTTCTCTCGGCGCCCGGTGCGCGGAGAGTGGTGCGGAAGAGTGGCGGGGGACTGGGGGGAGGAGTCAAACTGACGTGTGAGGCGGGGGAGCCAGGCAGGGCTTCGGAGTAGCCCCTTTTCTCTCGCTTCGTCAGCACCGAGAGTGCCCTCGTTGGGAACTGGGGCCTTAGTGGGCTCGTCATTTACGAAGCGGATGGGCTCCTGGACTCTGGGGCCTCGAACTGTCTCGGAGACTGATTGGCAAGAGCCCCTGCCGCCCAGGGGCCGACGGTCAGGGGGCTTGGCCGGGGCTGGAGTTTGGCCGTCGGAGCTCGGCTGGTCAAAGCTTGCCGCTGGTCCCCGGCTATCCGGTAAGGGCGTGTGGCGACGCCTCTGAGGGCCGCGGACCCGCGGCGGCAGCCCCAGACGAGCTTGTCCCTCTCCCAAATGTTACGTTTACTTGAAACTTTCCATGGTTGGCGACTGCCCAGATGTGAAGTGTTTTGGAAAAAATGAGCAAAATCCTTTCAGCTATGCGACTTAGCCATTTGGAGGATTGGAATTCGGGGGACCGCAAAGAGAGAGGGGGAAATTCCAGAACACGACAGCTTTCCTTTTTAAAAATTGCTTTTTAAAATGCAAAATTGTAGACACTCTCCTACTTTAAAGCTGCTTCATTGTTGTAAAATAGAAGCATACGGATACTGGTTCTCTAAATCGTTTTCAGCCTAGTATCACTTTATCCATTTATCCTTTTGGACCTGTAGGAAAAGAGTTCCAAGGAGGTGATAAACTCTGAATTTTTCTTTGAGCCTACATGTACAGTCCACTCCACGCCAAAAAAACAAACAAAAAAACGAAAACCACAGACTTTAGATGATATCCTGAAGCAATTAGGTTTTAATGCATGGATTCACAAAGGTTACTGGGATAACTTTTATGAAACGGGAAGAGTGTGTGTCAGGTGCATCGTTAACTGATCATCGGATTTAGTAATCATCATCTTAAAATATTGCACTAGATTAGTAATTAGGAAATCTGGTTGTACCTACAGGTTATGTGACCTTTGGCATGTCACAGACTTCCCATGTTTAAGTTTTTTCTATCTACTCTTTAACCAGAAGAACATGGAAAAAGCTGTATGTGTAGAGCACTTAACCACATTTTTTTAAGTTAAGACAATTGCAAATTATTTAGAGGGCTTTTATTACTACTTAATGTTACCTGTCACTAAAATTTGATAAAAGTCAAAGTAACAATATATTCAGGAAAAGGAACATTAAGTTTTGGAGGAAAGCTGACATACTACGTTTGCCTAGCATTTCCAGTCTGACTTACCAAAGACATAAACCTGAATATTGTTCCATCTCTTCGATATAACTAGTTAAAGGACTGCCTCCTTCCTCTCAGCCACATTCAAGCTATTGACAAATCCAATTATTATTCTCCTCCTGCTTTTTCTCTTAGTTTCTCTAATTTTCCTATGAAAATTCTTTCTAGTGTTTAAGGGTTTAAATACTTTATAGTATACTTAACAAATGTAGAAAATAAACCTAGTAAAAGATAATTTTTTAGAGTTTCTACTTTCAAGGATGAGCTGGTGAGAGTGGACTGATGTTACTCCTGACATTTAGAAGGACTTCGAGTCTGCTGAAATTTAACCCCTTGTTTGAGATGACCAATAAAAAGTTAGCAAATTGAAACTACTATAAATTGAATTAAAATGTGACTCATTAATACTTTAATTTGATTATTTTCTTCATCTTATATAATTTTTTAAATCTTTAGTGATTTTTTAAATCAAATACAACTTTGGAACTATGAGTTGGAGTTAATTACTATTTCCATTAGGTTAATTATTCACCTGTTGAGTCATATAATCATATAAAATAAAGTCTATCACTGTACAAGCATTTTATACACATACAATAGTCTACCAAAATTCCTACAAATAGAAAATGGCTCTTCAGATTAACATGTGGCTGGGTTGTCAGAGCTGCTCTTAGACTTCCTCTTTGCTACTAGATACGTGCAGCTATCCTACAATAGGTTGTGGTCTCATAGCCATTGAGAAGGTAGTCAATCATAGAAAGGAAAAATTGGAATTTTTGCACTTTGTATTTATTCTAACTAGAAGAACAGTTCCTGAGCTTCTGTGTTCTTTTGAAGATTAGAAAAGGCTGATGTTTCAAGATGGTAATGTAACCTACATATAAGTTCCAGATCTTGCCCTTCATAAAAACTAAAAGGGTATTATCACAAAAACTAAATAGAAAATAATTCTCCTTTGACTAACAGCTTAAAAGAGTTGCCTAAGTTTTTTAGGTTTGTTGGTTTGTTTGAAATTCTTCTGTTTAGAGAATACTACTACTTCCCTTTCTTTTCTTGGTTTCCTGCTTCAACTGGCCAACTTCCTAGCCTCGCTGATAAACCCTGCCAAACATAACTTATTTTTCCAAAGCTGAATTTAGATCTTTATTAAAGTATTATAAATCCCTCATCTATAAAATGGGGATAATATTGGTATCATATCTCATAGGGTTGTTGTATTAAATGAATCAATACATGTAAAGCACTTGGAACAATGCTAGTTGCATTCTATAAGTGTTAGCTATAATTATTATTTTTCCATGAGTGAATAAATTTTGTTGTGCAATGTGATTAGTTGCCACATCTATTATTGAAAAGGAAAACTGGGAATTGTTTTAAACCATCTAATCATAAAATAGCATTTAAGAAGAAGCTAGCTCCCTAAAATGAGATCATTTTCTTCATTTTTAGAAAACAAACCAATAATTTCCAAAGTATCTTAAAACAGAGAGAGACTGCTGCAAAGACAGTCAGATTAAGCAAAGCTGGGCTCAATGCCCAACGTACAAGCTACTTACAAATAACTAAAAAAAAAAGTAGTAAACAAAGAATTGCTAGACAAAAAAAAAAAGCTGGCCTGGATATACATGTCACATACAATTAAAGCTAAAAATCTATCCTTTGCCATCTATGTAAAGTAAAATGAACTTCTGTTCCTTGCAACATCACACAAAAATGGCAAGAGAGATTTTAATCACATCTGAAGAGACTATTTGCATGGTCTCATTTAAAATACTAACCATATGAAATTGTTTTTGAGGGTCCCCTGATGGCTGGGATGGAAGTGCAGTGGTGATCAGTCATTTTTCTTCATTCAGAGTGATACGGTAAAGATTTCAGTTAGTTCAGTTTATAAATTAATATTGTTTAGACTTAGATCACAATTACATGCTTGGGGCCTCCAGATATTTATTGATTTTTCAAAGTGATTTTAATTTTTTTGTAGATTCATAGAAAATATTAAATTGGACTAAATCCCATCCTAGATATCAGAAGGTCTTACTTGTATATTAGCAAAACCTAAAAAAGTTTTGATTTTACAAGTATCCTAAAAGTCAGTCAAAAGGATACCTATTTGACTATGAAAACAACCTCTGTGGTAGATTGTATTACTGTTCCCAAATATTTTTGTCCCTCTCAATGGGAGGTCTTTAATTCCTCACCTTGTTAAATGGCAGGCTTGGCCTTATGCCTTTGTTCAACGAAATGTGAATGGAAGTAATGTAGGCCACTGCTGAGCAGATAATGTGAGTCATCACTTGGTTCTATCATCTCTCTTTTCCTTTTGGTACATGAACAGCAGTTTCCAAAGACGGGATGATTCCTTTACCTGGGTCCCAGATTGATGGAACAAAGCTGAAGATGACTGTGATTGACAAACAGCATGAAGAGAAATAAACCTTACTGTAAGTAATCTCAACTTGGGCATTATTACCATAGAATGACTTAGGTTGACTGATATATCATCCAACTTGTGAAAATTCGGCAGCCATGAGACAAATATTGATAACAGAGTATTTGAGAACTCTGAAAGACAGGCAGTCATCTAGAGCAGTGGTCCCCAACCTTTTTGGCACTAGGGACTGGTTTCTTGGAAGACAGTTTTTCCATGTGTGCGGGGGGTCGGGGGGAAGGTTCAGGTGGTAATGTGAACGATGGAGAGTGATGGGGGGGCGGCAGATGAAGTTTCGCTCGCTCACCTGCCGCTCACCTCCTGTGCGGCCTGATTCCTAATAGGCTGTGGACCAGTACCTGTCTGCAGCCTGCGGGTTTGGGACCCCTGCTCTAGAGCAGTTGAAACTGAGAACCACTGAGAGGACAGTCAGAATAGGCATATTCAGAATAGGCATTCTCTTTCAGGGATGATTAAAACCAAAGTTCAGCTAGGAGATGTTTGATGTAAATATATATTTGGACACTTTGGGGAAAATTAACAGTGGTTTGAAGTATGAGCTCCATATCAATTATGCTATGTTGGTTTTATGCTCTGAAATCTAATGTTGGTTCCACATCTGAAATTTGTCACATTTTCTAAGCCCTGGAAAAGAAAAATGAACCTGGACTTTTGTCACTTTATGCTCATCAAATGGTAAGATCATATTACCAGTTTGGAAAACAGTTACTGAACTCTGCTGAAATCACTGTTTATGAAGCTAAATCCAAAATTCAGACATTTGGGAAAAAAGCATCAGAGTCCACAGCAATATATTTTGATGTTCTGGGATGAAGAGAAATCAGTATTCATTCTCTGTAAAGAGCAGGTTCCTTCAAATAATCTTTACTTTTCAAGCATCTGACATTTACAGTTAGCATGTGAGTCCCTCTGTCTAATTATAAGTCGCAAGAGGCACCTCTACAAAAGAAAGGTTGACCTATGATAGCTCTGCTTCTCATAGTGACAACACCATGTGGTATGTTCTGACGCAGAGCTTTATTCATATGCACCCCAGATAGTACAACAAACGAACGGTGTGACGTATAAAAAAATCTCTGTAGAAACAATCTAAACGTTTATCAGTAGGAGAATGGATTAAAATAATGTGATATTTCTACATAATGAGATAAAATATATTATTTAAAATGAATGACCCCCAGTATCATGTATTAAAGTGGATAAGTTTCAAAAACAAATTACAGATGGATATGTATTTTATGATACCATGATTATAAAATTGTAAAACGTGCAAAACAATATATTATTTATAGATGTATACATATATGGTTTCAAAAGTTTCAAATGTGCATAAGAATGATAAACATCTAATTCAGTGCAGTGGTTATTATCTCTGGGTATGTAAAATGGGGAATGGGATTGAAGAAATGTACAAAGAGCTTCAACTGTAATGAATGAACTGTCTGTAATGACTGAATTTTTAATTTAATTTAATTTATTTTTGGCTGCATTGGGTCTTTGTTGCTGTGCTCAGGCTTTCTCTAGTTGCAGCGAGTGGGGGCTACTCTTTGTTGTGGTACACAGGCTTCTCTCATTGTGGTGGCTTCTCTTGCTGTGGAGCACAGGCTCTAGGCTCGCCGGCTTCAGTAGCTGTGGCACGTGGGCTCAGTAGTTGTGGCTTGCAGGCTCTAGGGTGCAGGCTCAGTAGTTGTGGCACACAGGCTTAGCTGATCCTCAACATATGGGATGTTCACAGACCAGGGCTCAAACCCGTGTCCCCTGCATCGGCAGGCAGTTCTTTATTTTTATTTTTTTTTACTGTTGCGGTATGCGGGCCTCTCACTTTTGTGGCCTCTCCCGTTGCGGAGCACAGACTCCAGATGCACAGGCTCAGTGGCCATGGCTCACGGGCCCAGCCGCTCTGCGGCATGTGGGATCCTCCCGGACCGGGGCACGAACCCGTGTCCCCTGCATCAGCAGGCGGACTCTCAACCACTGCGCCACCAGGGAAGCCCGGCAGGCAGGTTTTTAACCACTGTGCCACCAGGAAAGTCCCTGTAATGACTGAATTTTTAAATAATAATTTTTAAAATCTGAAGTGAATATGGTACCGCGATAATTGATACACAGGTGTTTGTTATATTCTCTTTTTCTCTGTGGTTGAAATATTTCCTAATTAAAGAAATGCAGCTTTGTTATAATGTTGAAAGCCATTACTTTTCTCTAAAAATTATAAGTGTAGAAAATATTACAAATCCAATATTCAATTTTTAATGTTTCCTTTTAAACCTTTTTTAATTTTGCCTAACCAATGCTGGATGATACAAGTAGTAGGCATATATTTACCTTGTAAATATAGTTCAGGTGTGCAACCAACAAACCCTATCCTTGAACTAAAGGCTTTACAAAAGGTACAAATGACTAATACTTAACTGAAAAACCTATATAAAAAATTATCTGGTTCTTGACTATATCAAACATAAATATGAAAGCAATTCTTTAATTAATACAATATGAATAAAAGTACATCCTTTTTTCCTTTGAATTTAAAGAAGTTATTTATCTTTGTAACATTCCTGTTGGGGACAGGTGTTAATTGTTAAATTTTATGGCTATAGAAATTATAAGTTAATAAGATAACACAGCTAATTAATAATAGAGTTGGCAAAGACATGCCCTCCAGCAAGATGTGGCCCTTGCCCTCATTTCTTTTGAACCATTGAAGAAGTGCCTACAAAAGATATGCTCATTGGTGCAAAAACACCACATGGCTCTTAAAAATCTTTAAGAGTAATTTCCCCAGTGAGAGGCTCCTTAAGTAACTTGAGTAAAGCAGACCAGGTTAATATGTTAGGGAATGATGAAGCCCAGTAAGGTGGAATCGGAATGCTCTGTCTAAAGGGGCAGTAGTTAATCCACTCTAGCCAATTTTAGCTAAGTGGAATGCAGGCACATTTAGATAAACCTTCGGATTCTTTAAGATAATAGAGAAATATTATTTTAAGAAATAAACAAAATTATCTGACTTTTAAATGCAGCTCATTCAATTTTCTTTTAACACTGTGCTAGTCAAACAAAACATCTACAAGAGTAATTTGGCGCATGGGCCATCATGTTTCCAACTCTGCCCAGAACAATCAGATGAGGATAGCAATATAACATTTTTGAGGTTTATCCCTGGAGCAGATTCTACTCCAGACCATTAGTCCTAGCCAGCCATGGAAATTCCATTTCCCTTGAAATTGCTGCAGCTGTCTTAGTACCAGGAGAGAGCCAGCCTTAAGGCAAACCCAACACACCAAGGCCAACAGAGTGGAGAGATAGAAAGAATCTGGAATCTCCATGACATTCATGGGCTACTGACTCAACCAACTCTGATGCCTTCCCTCCTTAGTTACATGTGATACATTTCTTTAGTATTTAAACCATCTTGGATCTGGGTTTCCATTAAGACAACCTGACTGATTCAAAATCACATTATAGAAGACTCTTTCTCTGTGTTTATCTTTCTCTTTGCCCTGAGTGCAATTTATCAAACCTTTTTCTCTCTCATTTTTTAATCCCACTAAATTATATTATCTATGTTTTAACCTATTTACATATTATATGACTCCCCCAATTGTTTGGGGGCCATATATGATACCCTTGCATGATTTAAAATAAAGGGATGGAGTTAGAGACAGAGTAAGCATTAAGGAGCCTGCCCCAACCTTCAGTTTGGATCCTGAATCACTTCTATAACTCTAGATTTGCTTCCCTTCTATCCCAACAAAAAATACTGAGACATATTAAGACAACCAACTTTACCTTTTTGCTAAACTAGACGTCTCTACCTGTTTCTGACTGGTTAGTGTTTGAACCTTAACTTGCTGTTATTTATTCTTGCCAAAATGATCAATTTTCCTTGGCTTAACCAACTTTCCTCCTTGGAGTCTTTCCTTATACTATTCTTATCACCTTATATGTCCTAAGCCCCTTTCTCTATCCATCAAAATTCCACTGACCCTTCAAGGTCCCCATCTTATATCTTCATGGTGCTCTCCAATTTCTTACATAATAGCCTTTTGCCTCATAGCAAGCCATTTGAGATGGGCAGGTACATACAGTCTTATTTTGCAGGTGAGAAAATTGACACAAACATTAAATAATCTGTTCAACATTTTAGTGAGTTGCCTTAAAAGTACCACATATTTCTTGACTCTACCCTTATTATTACACCCTACCATTTGCATCTGGATATACCTTCTGTTTCCTAAGAACTCAGCTCAAATATTGTCTCCTCTTCAAAGCCTTCCTTGACCTCTCTGGGAAGAGTTCAAGGGTTCTTTCACTCTATATCAGGGCTTATTTGGTAATATCTTCATTTATTCTATTACTCTAATTATTCATGTTCACCTCTGTCCCAACTGGACAGGATAATTTAAACTTTTTAGCTTTTAGCATATCCACTATCATTTTGAATATCATTTTCAATAACATAATTGAGGCTGTTTAATATAACATAGGAGCTTATTAACTAGAAAATAAAAGAAATATATTAGAACAAATAAAACTTTCACAGTTTTATTTGAATCTTGAGTAAATTCCTTCCCTATTATATTATACAAAAAGGAGGATGCTTATTAAAAATTCAAACTGCAAAAGGACTTTATAAGCACCCTGTTTTTTAGTGACTGTCTACCTGTGCCAACCACCATACGGGAGCTTAGATTACACAGATGAATAAGGCATAGTCTTTTGGTCTAAGGAGATAGATGCAACCCAGATACATAAAGTCCTAATTAAAATACAGTATTCTGGATGCCATAAATATTATGTATATATGTATATTCAATGGATAAAGATGATATAAAATAAGTTCTTTCAGGGAGATTATGGAATATTCTAGAAAGTAGGTGATATTTGCCAGATAGAAACTCAGGTGTAAGAGGTTAACAAGGGCATTCTGTCAAGAACAAAAAAGAGTGAAGTTAAATGGTAGGTTCGGGTAATTACCAGAACAATCTGGTGTGGTATTATTAACACTCTCCACTAAATATTTCCAGTCTCCTCCTGTGTAGGACTGTATGTCCCTGCTCCCTAGAAGTTGGATGTATCCATGCAGCTTGCTTTGGCCAGGGAAATGTGATTATAAGCTTAAAAAGCCAATGCATAAAAAAAAAAAAAAGCCAATGCATAATTTTTTATTATCTCTTTCCCTATGCCATTCTAACTATTAATGCTTAAAGCTGGTGGCTGCTGTCTACCTAGGTCTCTGAGTTCAGAGAAAGAAACTGTTACATTAAGCTTCTCTGCTTTGGGGGCTGCCCTTTTCTCATTGATCCATCTAATATGAGAGGAAGGTAGGAGAAAGAGCTTTGGATCATAGAGAAGCCAGTCCTACTGGTAGCACATAGAAAGGTCAGCCTATAAAATGACTATTTACCTAAAAGTGTTTGCACAAAATATTTGAATCAGTGAATTCATGTAAACATATTTTATGCTTTTTCAGTTAAATTCCACTTCTGACTAGCTGTTCTTATTTCTGTAACTAACTCTGAAGCTGACAAATGTAATTTGAATCAAGAAATAGGTGTCTTCATAATCTATCTTTACTTAATCTCACAGTTACATAATAACTGACTTATTCCCATCAGTGTTCCAGATGCAGAAAAAAGTATCCAGAGGCATCTGCCGCCTTGATATATATTAGCTACACTTGGTGATTAGGACTGGATGCTAGTACATTTCTACTGCAAGAGGCATGGTACAAAGGAAAATGCATACCATTTCGGAGGGGAACAGGCTTATGTATTAATTCCAGCATGGTGTAGTGCCTTCACACAGTACTGTCTTCATGGATTTTACCTCCCAGCTAAAAGTGATTCATTTTAACAGGGGTTTGTAGAAATAATGTCTTAATCCAAGAGAGTGACTAAAATAGTGAGAACTTGACATCTTGTGATAGGCAAAAACAGGAGGACTTTGTGTTAGTTAGCATGTGAGTTTTGCTAACATACTACCTGAAAGGAGGAGCTAAGAAGGTAGTATATACTTTATAGGTAAGTTTATAGGCAGAGAAAATGAGGTCTAAAAAGGTCTAGATGTGAAGGGGTATCCTAAGCTGTAAGCACGTAAGGCCAAGGGCCCATGAATAGGTTGGGATACACATCTTAAGACACCAGAAACACTAAGAGGAAAACCAAAGGGAGAGGATGGGGAAAAAGACAATAACTCTGGAGATAAACTTAGTTTCCTTCATAATGTTGTTTTTCCTAAGTAATTTGTGACATAGGCCAAAGGAAATGCCTCAAGTGTTTATACTGGGGATCTGCCCAAATATTGAGAGGAAAATCAAGTCCTTGTACAGTAAGAAATACAATAAATAAATTCTAAGTCTAATTTTGAAGTCTAAATTTGTGGTTCTTTATTAAAAAGTGTAAAAATGTATATGGGTCTCTAAAGTCTTTCTGAACTGAGAGTCAGGCAAGTAGAATTTAGCTTGAGCCTGGCCATTGCATCCATGGTGGACCTAGGAAGTCCCTTGATCTGCCAGTTGCCTCAGTTGCCTCGTGGGAAGATTAGCCTAAGTGACCTTAAATGTGCCACCTGGGTCTGAACTGTGATTCTGAGCACTGGTTACAAGCAGTTGTGGCTTTTATCTAGAGATTATTAGTCACTTACTGATGAAATCTCATGTCTATTTTTTTTCCAACAGATATTATGGAAATTGCAGGTCATACATTATAAATATCAAACAAGGTTACAGAATGTTTCAAGTCCAGTCACCAGACAAAAGTTATAAGGAGCCTAACATATAGCAGTTTTGCAAGAGCAATGAAGGGTTCACACATTTTTGCTTAATAATCAAAGATTTTTAAAGGAATGGTATGAGAAGGGACAAAGGCATACACAGCTAAGAACCTCAGGGCCTGGGTAGGAACTTGTCCCAGTGTGTGGAACAGTGTCCCTGTAACCTGGTTGGTACAACTTCAATCTCGATGGATTTTCCCCCGGTGGTAGACATTATCAGAATGTAAAGGCAATTATATTCAAGGGTAATTCATGTACTGTGTAGCCGGCTGACATTCACACTTATGGCAGGGGGCTCTGTAGTCACTCAGTGTGCACGTGCTCACTGTCATTAGAGGCAGCTGTTGGCTCTAAGAGCCCTGCAGACTCCTCCAACAGTCTCCAGGACAGTATTTTGGTGCAAACCTTAGTGTGTGCTTTCAGAGAATCATTAGCGAAAGGAGATAACCAGAAGTAAATAGAAAGCAGGTGGACTGGTACAAATGGTGTTGCAAAAATACTTTTCAAGTCAATTACTGTAGGCTTTTTTTTTTGTACTTTTTAAGGGGATGGGATATCTAGGCTCCACTTATCTCTAAATAATAAAACTTTTCACTCCTAGCAACCACTTCCTGGAAAACAACCTGACAAAAAGATCAAAACAGTGAAAAGAGGTCTTTCGCATATTTAACAATGATAAGAGAGGTTTTAAGAGCAGAATCCTATAATAGCTCCAATCGTACAGCTATATCCACTATCTCTCAGATGAACAGCCAGGGTCAGGAATACCCTTGCTGAAAAAAAAACATGTATTAACCTTTCTGTGATCACTGCATTCTGGATATGACTATCAACTACCTACAGAATTTTATGAGAAAACAATCATTGGATTTTATTGGCTGTAAAGTAAGCCCTATGCATTCACTGCACAATAATAAAACAAATTGCACTCATTTCCTTGCTTCTCCCTGTGTTATGCTGGGCAGTTTATATAATCTCAAAGGGCCTCTCAGTTCCCTTACTTGTAACATGAAGATGCTAACACCCACTTTGGGGGGGCTGTTGTGAGAATTAAGTGAGTAATGCATGTGTATTGTTCAGGGACAGGCCCACGCAGAAATTCAACAGATGTTAGCTCCTTGTCCCTTGCAGTTCATTTCTATCCAGAAGCCAGAGTGATCTCCTTAAGCTATAAATCAGATCATGTTACTCTCCAGCTTAAAACCGTTAATGGCTTCCCACTACCCTTAGGATAAAATTAAAAATTTGCAATCTTCCTTAGAAGGCCTCCTTGGCTCTACCTAAATTGTAGCTGCATCTTCAGCCAGTCTCCCACTGAGGTTTATGCTCTGGCCACAACTGCCTTCTTTCAGGTCTTCAAATAAGCCAGACCTATCTCATGGCTCCTGCATGATAGTAGTACAAGGGGAGAGTTGGGGGGCTTTATCTTTTAATATTCTATTCATCAAGGCCATCTTTTCTTTGATATGCACAATTGATATTTTAAAAATCTATGTAAAATGCTATGCAAAAACAGCTTGTAGCCCGCCACTCAGAGTCAAATCGCTGCCTCTAAGGTCTTCCTAAATTGTAATTTGGGAACTGTCACTGCTTCTGCACGTGCTGTTCCCTCTGCCTGAAACCCTCACCTTTTGTCTTTGTTGCTGGTGAAATCTTACTCTTTAGGTCTCAGCTTAAATGTCACCTAGTCAAATATGCTTGCTTGTTAAGAACTCTCATAGCTCTTGTTCTTTTCTTTCAAGAAAATGGATAATCCTATGTGACTATTTCTCTCCTACTGGACTCTAAGGTTCATAAGGGCCAGGATAGCACGGCTGCTTCATTCAAGGCCATAGTCTGACATAGAGAAGGGATGTGGGAAATGCTTTTTGCTGACGTCAAAGATTTACTAACTAATAAAGTCCACCCAAAGGTATAGCAGAAGGTCTGACCCTGACATGAAAAATTGAAGAGCATTACTCCAGCCAGCCTGATGTCAAATTTTGAGGGTCCTTCTTGAGTCAACATGCAGGAGCAAAAGAGAAAGAAAATGCCTCCATCAAAGACTGTACCTTTGTATCCTGGGCTCTTTCTACTTCCTCTTTAACTCACTTCCTTTCTTTCCTTCTTTTCTCTTCTTTAACTCACTTCCTTCCTTTCCTTCCTTTCACTACACTTCAATAGATGGTTCTGGAGCAAAACTAAACTTTATGTAGAAAGAGGGATTTGAGAAGGAGCAAGTGCAGAGGCCACCAACTATGAACAGAAGAGATAAGCCACGAGTACTGCCTCAAGGCATTCCTTTTCCTGAGCTCTCAGCAGAAAAGACCCTGCCAGGTATTATCTTTGTACCTTGCTTCTAGTCTGTGTCACATGTGCTTTGGATCATTTATCAATGAGCTAAGCTACCTGTTTTAGTTTCCTGAGTTGTGCTTTTGCATAGGTCTCTGAAGAGAAGTAGTAATATCCTTTTCTGTTTGGATTCCAGATTTGGCCCCGTGTTTGTTTTAGTCATGATAGCACACTTTATAGCCTGCCACCTCTTCCAACAACTCAGGATGCTTTTATAGGAGACCCTGTCTTCCCTCCCTTCCTTCCATGATACTTAATGAAATGTCCCTAAGTGCCAAAGACAGTGATAGGTACTACCCCTTCTGCATTCTCTGGCCTTGGCAGTCTATCTAGATTGACAGTCTCTCCTGCATTTTCTTATCCATTTTGAGTCTTCCCTCCTATCTAGCTTTGATTTTTCTTTAAGGTTCCTCTCCCCAGCCTGGTCTCACATCATCCTTTAGACTATGCCTGTTTGGAAACTCCCAATGTGGAAGGTAGGTCCTAGGGAAGTTCTTGGAGAGATTTCCATGTCTGTGTTTAAATATATATTACCACTTAACCACCCGGTCTGAGGCTCCTCTGAGTGAGGACCCGAGGCCCTTCCTCTGAAGTATGAGAACACAGTGGCATCTGCTTTGTCGGGGCCCTTTGTGTTTTAAGTTTGCTCAGAATTTCTATCCTTCCATTAGTTGAGATGGCCACATATTCTGGTCTTTGTTTCCAAAATTCTACTGTGTGTCTTGCCTGCTGAATAAGATAAACAGAATCAGAACAGTCATGGTGTCAATGATCTATTTTTTATACTGTATTTCATTTGCTTTCTTTGCCCCCTTCACTCCAACTTCCTATGGCAGTTTTCCCTCGCTACATTAAAAATAGCTTTCTGGAAACTTTCGTGGAAATTCTTGTGTATAATAGTGTGAATTTAAGAAATCATCTTCCAGGCAGATATCTTTAAGTTTTATCTTTACAGAGTTTAAGGTTTTGGCATTCAACTGCTTAAACCCCTATAAAGAAATTTCATCCCATAGTGTCTTTGTCTCCTCTAAAAATCACACCCCAGAAGATCTGTCTGTTCCACCCATAAGTGAGCCCTGCCCTGTCCCGATGTTCCAAACCCCCCCCTTTGGGTTCTAACAGTCACCTCAATTCTCAGGGCACATTCCTCCTCTGCTCCTATTTACAGAAACTACCCACTTCAGTCCTAATCTTGTAAAACCAAGCAAACTGCCCAGGAGATGAGAATGGGGAGAGACCATAGTCTGTAGCCTGTGGTTTTATTTAGTTAGCAAAGACTAACTTCAGAAAGGTGTCAGTGCTTCTAGTCACACATTTTCTACACTTTGGCACAACCCCTCATCTTGCAGGAGCGTCAGTAGGGAGAAAAGAGGCCAAGAAATCTCTCCATACTGTGCCTAAACACCATGGATTCGGATGTATTATGTCTAGTCCAAAAAAGTACAGAAGTGTAGAATCATAGAGGTGAGAAGGCAGGGACTTGAGAAATATAGCCCACTCCCCTATCTGTTCATTAATCCCTCTAACATTCCTCAAATTGGCCATCCAACCACAGTTTTAAGAAAAAGATTTTTAAAATAATAATGAGCCTAATTCTAAAACCCTAATCAGTATTTCTCAAAGAATGCTTTGCAGACAGCCTGCATCAGAATCACCTGGGTGCTACTGATGGGTCCTTGGGCTCTACCATAGTTGGACAGTATCCTAGACTCGGGGTGGGGTGCAGAAGGAGTCTGTACCCCCAGGTGTTTCTTGTGCATGCTAAAGTCTGAGACCCTGCATTCTAACAGGGATCTGCCAAGGTGGATTTACCAGGGCTGGAGAAAGACTTTTTGTGCCTTGAGTGGAGCAGTCCGTGCCTGCAGGCATTTTCACAAGAATGTGGTAAAACAGCTGCTACAAACCTACCCTCAACATTTTTTTCCACATCACACTCAGGGCAGCCAAGAGCGGTTATGAAGCTGGCAGATGCATAGGTTTCTACTTCCCGATGAAGATGAGGAAAAGAAGCCATTCCCTGTACCAAGGAGAGGGAGACTGAGCAGAATATTAACATCGCACTTAGTGCTGGAAATCATGTTCCAGGCCCTCTGGCAGTATATCTAGGCAACCATACTAAGGGAAAAGGTTTGAACATTAATGACAGTCTGGAGAAACTGCGATTTATAAGGAAGCATAAGTAAATGCATCTAGGCCATGTGGAGCATATCATAGTTTGTTCAAAAAACCAGAACACAGGAAGCGAAAAGGAAAACTATGAAAGTAATTTAGCTACAATTCAAAGTATAGCAAAACAAGCCTTACTAGTTTAACCATTTCAACAAAACAGCATATTTTTAGAGCAAGGAGGGCAGTGCATCTCTCCCTATGGAGGAGGCCCGTGTTGAGCATTCCAGAAAACCACGGAGCCTCTGAGCTCAGTATACAAGGGTCGGCTGTGTTGAAAATGCAAGAACCAGAAATGACACATACCAAGGAGATGACCAAAAACTGACCAAAAGCTAACCAAGAGAGAACAGAGAAATCCATTCTTCTTTCTCCTACAGAGGAAAAAGTATCACACTACACCTCTCTTAACCTCCTTCCACCTCCCTCCCTGAAGAAAGAGCATTAGACTAGGAATCAGAAAACCTAGATTCTAATCCTGGCTCTGCTACTCTGATTTTAACCACCAAATTTAATATTCCCAGCTCTTCATTTCTTCACCTAGATGTAATAGAATGTCTTGGCTAGAATGTACTTTAAAATTTGTGAACGGTTTTTTGTGTGTTTTTGGTTTCTACAAATAAATATTCATTCATCTTTCATGTAAACTGTTTCTTTGTTTTAGGAAGAAAAAAACCAGAATGGTTTCTTTTAGTTACACAAGAAAAAGAGCAAGTACTGTTAACCTGAATGGGACATTAAACACTATGGTTTGGTAAGGGAAATGGCTGATTGTGTAGCCTTGGGCTAGATTTCTATCTCCAAGTCCCCAGTGTGAGTGTGTGTGTTCACGTTTACTTGTATTTCAGTGGTAGGGAAAGAAAACATTTTTCTTGGAAGCATATAAACAGAATAGGGAACTCACAGAGAATGCTGCTTCTCCCTTCTGTTGAGATAAGTTTTTGTTTAAAAGTGTTAGAGGAAGAAATTCTATTTTGAGAGACACTGGGTGCTAGCAATGCGGGTCTTGGAGACCAGTTGACTGTAGAGGGGGGCTTTCTCCCGCCTTCCATGGCTCTGCTGGGTAAAGGCAGAATTAGGAGTGGCATCCCTGACATGCAACATGCTTAACAGTCTTTAGCAGTAGTGGCAGCAGTTTTCTTAAGGAAGCTTCAGTTGCAGTGGACATTGGCAAGAGGGAACCCAAGTAGGAGAGGAGAGACTTGATTTGTCTCTCCATGTGAGGCACCCCGGTCGGTGACTCTCAGAAAATAACAGGGAGAAGATTTTCAAGTTGGTAGGAGTAGTGTGTGAAGTACAGCTATCATACAAGAGTTGTATTGGTGGCATTCGAGGTAAGCTTTGTATAGGCTAAGCAGCGCTGCTCAATATACACTGGCTGGCCTGCTGTGCAGAGCTGCCTGAAGAGAATTAGGGCCTGGGGACAGGATTATTTGACACCCAGATATGATGGTTTTGCTCATCTTACATAACTTGCTTGCCTCTGGGAATCTGGGGAGCCAACATATAAATCCTGTGATCCTCCCATCATCATAGGATTAACTCCTCTTTAAATTCTACTAGTTGCTGCCTTGTTACTTCTTCTGTTATAGCCCATTTAATAGTGAATGGAATGACCTGTGGCCCTTTCCTCGACTAGAGGGCAGAGGCTTGTCTTATGGAAGCCTCTACCTCCTGGTTCAATGCCTCACTCCTACCAGGCACTCAATAAATAAACCCAGGTCTTAGAGACCTAGATTTGCAGTTCAGTGCCATGTTATCCCAAACAAATTACTAACCTCTCTAACATCCAGCTTCTTTATTTGAAAATGTTGATAATAATGCCTGTGCCATGAGGTTGATTTAATAATCAAATGAAATAATGGTCATCTTGTGTCTGGCACACAATAAATGCATTATGATGCCTTGTTATTAACAATCAGAGTTTGTTGAATTGAATATGGTTCAGGGGAAGAATCACCAAGAGCTATGGCTATTACACTAGAAGAAAGGAATGAATGTTTTTCAACTCATCCACTCCTTCGAGGGCCTTCTATGGGCTAGGCACTGTGCTCAGGCACTGGAGATAGAATAATATCAACATGGCCCCTGCATTCCTGAACTCGAAGTAGAGTCACTTTATTTTCCTATGTTGGTATCCGACCAACACTTGGACCATTAGAGAAGAAATATAATTGACTTTCTTATCCACATAACCAACAATTTAACCACCTATATCACACCAGATCAGCAGCATTATGTCCCAAATGTCCAATATTTAAAGTGGAAGCCAATCTTAATCCTTAGTTCAGAAATAATCATTAATATTGTGAGAACATGTCCATTTTCTCAAAAGCCATGTCCCTACCTTCCATCCTCTTAAAGCTACCACAGATATTATATATTTTACTTTTAAATAAACTGTTTTAAAATTTATTTTCCATATGATTTTCTTGTCAGTCAAGTTCTTTGAGCATTATTTAATAAAATAGCACTATTGCCACTCACGAGCCTTCTACACATATATCTTACCTAAATGAAAACAAAAGGACTTCACTCCTTCAGTGAAACTCTTTAGGGCCCTGAAACTTTGATCTACCGACCATAAACTGGAAACGTATTTTGCTATGGTGTTATATAGTGCTTATCCTTACCCACATCTTTAAACCATTTAATCCTAAGATTGTGAAAAATTAATGACAGTAGTAGAAATTGACTTATTAAAACTGTGTCCAGTGAGAAATTTTTTAAAAAAAATCTATATTTTAGTGGGTTACCATGGCATTTGAGACAATGGTACTTCCATTCTTATTTTTCCTTATGTACTGATTCTTTTAAAATGATCTTTTGAATGAGACCAAATGTGACTCCAACAGTAGTTAGATGAAATTCTGAAGTTATGTTCCCCCCAAGGGAATAGTTTCTTCCAGGGATGCTGTCACAATATTAGAAAGATCAATGTCAAAGCACCGAACGACTCCTCACTAAGATGCCATCTGAAGAAAGCCTTGATTTTCAGAAAAATTTCCCATCCTTTTAGTCTGAATTTCTGAGTCATGTTAAGAGAGTCGACTGGCATTAGTCTGAGGATATTGAAGGGAAAGTTCATGTCAGCTTTTGCCCATTCACACACTGTATTCCTGAACAGAGATATGGTCGCTGGAGGTCCAAGGCAACTCGCCCCCTTGGAGGATGTTGGAGCATGTTGTATTTCCCATTAGAGAAGGTTCTAACGGACTCTAAAAAGGGTTGGCTAAAAGTTCTCACCAAGGTTGTTCCACACATTTGGAAATGTGTAGGAGGCATGTTGGTTGTCACAGTGACTGGGCAGGTGGGGTGGCAGGGGATATCCTTTTGGAATTTAGTGGGTTGAGACCAGGGATGCTAAAATAGCCTGCCATGTATAATAATATTTTATAAAACAAAGAATTGTCCTGCCCCAAATGCCACTTTCATCCCTTTTTTGAGAAATAAGTTTTCTTCCAGTAGGAACTGTGGAAAACTGGCCTGGGCTTATTGAAACAGAATGCTACAAAGGTGGGGAAGAAACCACCTGCCTCTCACAGATTTTGGTAAGCATGCTATTAGGAACTCTTCTAAGCAATGCAAACACTTAGCCCATTTCTTTTTTCCCAGCCCTCCTCAGGACAGGGGAACAATGTTGGCAGCCCCTCAAATGATGTATTTGATGGACACAAGAAGATTGATCAATCATGCATGTGGAAATCCCCACCATTAGAGTCATTTCTATGCATTTAGATATTGTCTCTAAAAAAAAGAGAGTAAAATGTAAATATGTTACTCAAAAGGATAAAATTAGAACATACCTTAATATGGATTAATTTACCAGATTAGCTAGTTGGCATTTTGGCAAATAGTCCTTAAGAATATAGATTATAAGCAAGTGATTTTGATACAGGTGTATTAAAAGAAGGAATTGGAATGCAGAGAATTTCCAGAGCTGAGCCATGAGACCTCTGAGAGATCAGGAGAGGCTATTGGGTGCCTCAAATAGAGATCAAAACATAGAAGACAGCTTAAACAATTTTGCCCATATTCTACCCATACTGGTGCTGCTATAAGCTTTCTGAAAAGAAATATTTCAATGCCAAAATAACCTTATTTGAGGGCAGAAACAGTATCTTTTCTTTGCTTAATTTCACAGTGCTTTGTACAATGAACACAATAAAATTTGACACTTAAGGAATAAAAAATAATGTGTCTTAGATTGGCTTGCTGGAAAGCTATCAAATTCCAGGTTCAAGAAAACATACACCCACACAAAGTTTTGTTTTGTGTTTTAAGTTCACAGTACAATTTTTATGAACCTGAGCATACAAGCTGCTTTCTTTAAGCATGAGGAATGCTTCCAGGTGTTTCAGAGCAAATTGAAACTGGATAAAAGTGAAGTGGACTTTAAACTCCACATCAGCACTCTATATTTGAAAAGATTAGGCCACTTTCTCTTATTTTATGTAGAATCACAAATTTTAAGATTTGAAACAATGTAAATGAAAATAATCCTGTCAAAATAATAAATGACCGCGGTTTACCCTGGAAGTTGGTGTTTTCCTCGGGTAAGACAATAATAGTAATAATAACAAGAAGTTATTCTTAAAATTCTTAAAATGTATTCTTAAAATGTTATAATATAAATGTAAATGAGACATGAGTATTTTGTTTTATTTAACATATTACATCTCAAATGTTCTTAAAGTACACTCTCGAAGTAGACCTTAAGCCCCGTGTTAAAAAATCTATTGCTATAGCTTATTGTAAACCCAAAATATATACCTGGAAGTCTTGAAAAATATGCTTTTGAATTCTGTACATGTGAGAAAATTGTAAAGAAGACCCTTGATTGAGTGCAGAGTATCAGCACTGCCAATTGTCACTTTCCTTAATGTTTTTAGTTTCAAAGGTACACATTTGGATCCAGGGACACAGCCTATGCAGTCTTTCCACAAATTAAATAAAGGTGCCTGTTTTTAGGGGCAGATGAAGTCTCCCCCACCCCGCAGAGAATGAATTTTGATAAGTGAAATTGGGTCTGGATTTCAGTTCCCCTAGCTGTTCCATCAAGTGTCTGCCTAACACTCACACTAAAAATCTGTCTGTGGCTGCCCTACTCACATCTCATAGTCTTAAGTCTTCTCACCTCTAAGGTCCATCTGCATTTTCTGTTAATCTTTATTTTTGCCTAGACTCTTTGTTGACCCCTTAGTATTCTTTTCCTGTTTCCTTTCCATTCCTTCCTACACTCACCTCTCCCCCATCCTGCTTTCTTAGGGAGAGACTTCCACAGAACCAGAGGAGACTGATGACATTTGATGGCAGGAACGGTGGTATTTCACCTGGGGATTCCCAGCACCTGGCATGTAGGTGGCATGATGGACCCCATTCATGTTTGATGGATGAATAAATGAACACATATGAGGGTATCTCACTGGTTAAGCAATCCAAGTTCCCATCATTTGATTCGTGGAAAATCCAATATTAAAACCCTGAAAAGAGGTAATTTCTATACCTCTGGAAGGATTTCAACTTCCACATTGGCTCCCCTTGACTCCTCTTCCAGAAACTTCCCCCATCAGACTAGTCCTAATACTAACCTGTGAAGAAAAAATTTTATTCAAACCTGCTGGGGGCAAAAATCCTACTTAATTTTTTTATTTTTATTTTTTATTTTTTGCGGTATGCGGGCCTCTCACTGTTGTGGCCTCTCCCGTTGTGGAGCACAGGCTCCGGACGTGCAGGCCTAGCGGCCATGGCTCATGGTTCCAGGACCGGGGCACGAACCCGCGTCCCCTGCATTGGCAGGTGGACTCCCAACCACTGCGCCACCAGGGAAGCCCACTTAATATTTTTAAACTTAAGAAATTATGTTTGGTTTATCTGCCTGTTGAGAATATCTGGACTGCATTATGGCAGTAATGCATTAGTGCCTCACTGCATTAGTGGCAACAATGAAATGTTGACTGCGAAGTTTCCTCTTCAATTCTCTGGGGCCAATTGAAAATGTTTTACACATTCAAAATTAGCTTTCATTCAATTTCAAAATGTTTCTCCTACCTCAAACACATATCAATTTCTTTCTTTTTGGGTTTAGTGTTAGTAACAAAATAACTTTAAATGTCTGTAGATCAGATGGAACAATGAAAACAACAGAATAATATAGGGACACTTTTACACGTGTTATACTGAAAGAAGAAAAATGAATATTTCAGAATTTCATCTTTCTGACAGTGGTAAATTCCAGTATTCAGGGCTCTGAGCCCCATGTACTTTCTTTGTTTGGGAACTGTACTAACAGGGTTGACTCAAAAGTACATCATGATCATTAAAAGATTTTCTTCTGAATCTACTTTACTGTTAATACAAACCTGCCTCCATATGCTCTAGTGTCAAGAAGTCATCAGTTATGAGTGATGTCAGTTAATAAATATAGAAGAAATAATAGAAACAGAAAATTACCATTTGGCAGTCATCACTATAATAACTTATTTAGGGAGGGGTGTGTGTGTGTGTGTGTGTGTAAAGAGAGAGAGAAAGACTGCAAACGTAGCAAAATGTTAACAACTGTTGAATTTAGGTGAAGAGTATATGGGTACTCTTTTATTTTTCGTTCAACTCTTTTATAGGTTTGAAAATAATAAGTTTGAAGGTAGTTGATTAGAAATTTTATATGGAGCTTGGTAGAAGGTAGTTGATTAGAAATTTTATATGGTAGTTGAATTAGTTGGTACCTTCTACCAAGGTACCAACTACCTTGGTAGAAGGTAGTTGATTAGAAATTTTATATGGAGCTTGGGACTGTGAACTAGGGCCCAAAATATGAAATTTGGTCTATAAAATGCTTTTTTTTTAACCCGCTAAACCAAGGATAATATAACAAGGTGACAAGCCTGAGTCACTGGGCCTCTAAGTTTTGGGTGAAATTGAGAGATATGCCATCTTGAAAACAGAATCAAATTTTGTTTTCATTTATTCATTCAGCAAATGATTTTTGAATCCCTATCATATGCCGATATGTTCTTTGTGCTGCAGAAACAGCTGTCAACAAAACAGAAAGGTCCTGCTCTTAGCTCACACTGCATGGAGGTAGAAATATCAACAAACATATAAACAAAGAAATGAACAAAGTAATTTTAGAGAATGGTAACCATGGAGAACATCAAACATGATGTGATAGTGGGTGACCAAGGTGGAGGAGTGTTACCTCTGACTGCAGGCTTCTTTGAGCCGGCAACATTAAACTGAGGCCTGGGATGACACAAAGGACATGCCACACAAAGAACTCTCAAGGCAGAGGGAGAGCAAATGAGAGACATACACAAGCTTAGTGTATTCCAGTAGCTGCAATAAGGTGACTGGGGCCAGAGCAAGGAAGAGAGAGGAAGAGGCCCAATAGGGAGTTGCGGAACAGGAAGCTTCTGGAGGATTTTCAGCGGGGGAGTCATGTGACCTGATGGGCTTGCTGGGTGGAGAATGTGATGAAGAGGGCAAAAAGTGGAATTAGGAACACTAGTTAGAAAGCTATTGCTGATGCCCCAGGTGAGAGATGGTAGTGGAGTAGACTCAGGTACCAGGGGTGGAAATGGAGAAAGGTGGACAGACACTTTGAAGTATGAGTCAGTATAGGTCGGATATTAGAGGAAAAGAAGAATAAAGATGAACAATATAAATGAAATATCCAAACCAATTTCAAGGCTTGATCAACGAAAGATACAGTCACAATTTTGGTTCTACTAGAAGAATGAATTGGATTTGAAGAGCTGATATTTTATCTTTACAGGAGTGATCCCCTGGGGGACAGGTCCAAGCAGAGCAGAAAAGGCTGAACTACAGTAGACGTCCTGCAAGGAGTCCTATGAGCTAGGCTGACCTCTGCCTTTCCCAGTCCTTGACTGTGCTGAGAAAAGGATGGAGGACCCAGGGAGATAGTGCAAAATCCTCCATCACATTGGTCCACCTGTCTCATTTTTGATACCTCACTGACATGAAGAGCTGTTTGATATTTTGAATTTCCAAAGAGATTATGTTATTTTCCTAATTTTTTCCATTTAAATGTACAGATTTTTCCAGAAGCTGGCAGACTTCCCAGATTCTGGAAATCAAGATTTTTGAGTATCTCAGCAATAACTTTTGGATACTAGCTTTGCCCACAGAACTTGTTTATGACACATCATCATATTTTACCCTATTATGAGATGGCATGTTTCCATTTCCTTATGCATTTAAAAGGGGAAAGGGCGGGAGGAGTAATTAGTAGTTCCGAGCAATACTAACAAAATATGTTTTGCTATGGCTTCATTTTGAAATCCCTAAATGTATGATTACAAATTAATATAATGCAAGAGAAGCTTTATTTGTTTGATCAAAAATCTAACTAAGGGCTTCCCTGGTGGCGCAGTGGTTGAGAGTCCGCCTGCCGATGCAGGGGACACGGGTTCGGGACTCGGTCCGGGAAGATCCTGCATGCCGCGGAGCGGCTGGGCCCGTGAGCCATGGCCGCTGAGCCTGCGCGTCCGGAGGCTGTGACCCGCAACGGGAGAGGCCACAACAGTGAGAGGCCCGCGTACTGCAAAATAAATAAATGAATAGCTAAAGAAACATTCTAAATAGAAAAGACTGATTATCCTATTTTTAAAATCCTGAACCATTCTCTCTTACTTTATAGCACTCAAGTTTTAAGTTTGGTTATGGTGGAACTGATAGAGATTGTATTTAGAAGTCCATATTTTAAGGTTCAGTTTGCTTATTCAATTATTGATCAATGAAAGATTCCAAATGACAAGGGAATCCTATGGTCTGGTATATTTCAGAGTCTATGTCTTTCTATAAAGTTAAGACCACATAATTGGCAGAATTTTAAGGACTTGTTAACTCTTTTTTTTTTTTTTTTTTGCGGTACGCGGGCCTCTCACTGTTGTGGCCTCTCCCGTTGCGGAGCACAGGCTCTGGACGCGCAGGCTCAGCGGCCATGGGTCACGGGCCCAGCCGCTCTGCGGCATGTGGGATCCTCCCGGACCGGGGCACGAACCCGTGTCCCCTGCATCGGCAGACGGACTCTCAACCACTGCGCCACCAGGGAAGCCCTCATTAACTCTTTATTATTAGTAGTATCACTATTGTTATTTTATAACAGCTTTTTTGAGATATAATTTACATACCATATAATTCTCCTATTTAAAGTGTGTAATTCAGTTTTTTAGCATATGTCACAGAATTGTGCAACTACCACCCCCAATCAACTTTAGAATATTTTCAACACCCCAAAAGGAAACTCCATTACCCCTAACATTCCCTAGGCCCTCATTATGGATTTTTTTCCAATTTTTTATTGTGGTAAAATACACGTAACATAAAATTTGTCATCTTAACTATTTTTAAATATACAGTTCAGTGGTATTAAGTGGTACTGTTATGCATCCATCACTATGTATCCACTCCAGAGTTTTTTTCATCTGTGAAACTGAAACTCTATATCCATTTGGCAATAACCCTCCATTCCCCCCTTATCCCATCCCCTAGCAACCACAATTCCATTTTCTGTCTTTATGATTTTGACTTCCTTAAGTACCTCATGTAAGTGAAATACAACATTTGTCCTTTTGTGGCTGGCTTATTTCCCTTAATGTAACATCCTCAAATTTCATCTACATTGTAGCATATGTCAGAATTTCCTTTCTTTTTAAAGTTGACTGATGAAGGACTTATTGTGTCATTCGCTATTTGTTTTCTATATGCTTTCTGGCTTTTTTGTCCTTCATTTTCTGCATTTCTGTCTTCTTTTGTGTTTAGTTTTTTTTGTAGTGAAATGTTAAATTCCTCATTTTCTTTTGTGTATATTCGGTATCATTTTATTTATAGTTACCATGGGAATTACATTTAATATTCCAAAGTTATAACACTCAAATTTGTTTTTTTTTTTAATTTATTTATTTTATTTTTTGGCTGTGTTGAGTCTTCTTTGCTGTGCGTGAGCTTTCTCTAGTTGGGGCGAGAGGGGGCTACTCTTCATTGCGGTGCGCAGGCTTCTCATTGCGGTGGCCTCTCTTGTTGTGGAGCACGGGCTCCAGGCACGCGGGCTTCAGCAGATGTGGCCTGCAGGCTTCCGTAGTTGTGGTGCACGGGCTTAGCTACTCTGCGGCATGTGAGATCCTCCTGGACCAGGGCTCGAACCCGTGTCTCCTGCACTGGCAGGCAGATTCTTAACCACTGCGCCACCAGGGAAGCCCAACACTCACATTTGGATTTATGCCTCTTAACTTCAATAACATATAGAAGTTCTGCTCCTGGGCTTCCGTGGTGGTGCAGTGGTTAAGAATCCACCTGCTAATGTAAGGGACACAGGTTTGAGCCCTGGTCCGGGAAGATCCACATGCCGCAGAGCAACTAAACCCATGCGCCACAACTACTGAACCTGTGCTCTGGAGCCCGTGAGCCACAACTGCTGAGCCCATGTGCCACAACTACTGAAGCCTGCGTGCCTAGAGCCCGTGCTCTGCAACAAGAGAAGCCACCACATTGAGAAGCCTGTGTGCTGCAACGAGGAGTAGCCCCTGCTCACCGCAACTAGAGAAAGCCCGCACGCAGCAAGGAAGACCTAACAACAGCCAATACATTAATTAATTTTTTTTAAAAAGCAGCTCTGCTCCTTTGCATCTCCATTCCTACTGCTTTTAGTTGTTGATGTCACAAAAGTACATCTTTATACATTGTGTGTCCAAACCATAAAATAATTTGTAAGTTATTAGTCTCTTGAACAATGCAGAAAAAAAGGGAGTTACAAACATTGTAGCAAAAACACTAGCTTTTATAATTGCCCATGTATTTACCTTTATTGAGATCTTTATTTCTTCACATGGCTTCAAGTTACTGCCTAGTGTTCCTTCATTTCAATCTGCAGAACTCCCTAGAGCATTTCTTGCAGGACAGGTCCAGTGGTCATGAACTCCCTCAGCTTTTGTTTGTCTGGGAATGTCTTAATTTCTCCCTCACTTTTGAAGGATTCTTGGTTGACTTTGTTTTTTCTTTTATAACATTGAATATATGAGCCCACTGCCTTCTGGCTCCAAAGTTTCTGATGAGAAATCTGCTAGTAATCTGATTGAGGATCCCTTTTATGTGATAAGTTGCTTCTGTCTTGCTGCTTTCAAGAATCTCTCTGCCTTTGGTGTTTGACAATTTGATTACAGTGTGTCTCAGTGTGTGCTTCTTTGAGTTCATCCTGCTTGAGTTTCATTGAAGTTTTGAATATTTATATGCATGACTTTTATCAAATATGGAAGGTTTTTGTCCCTTATTTCTTTAAACATTCTCTCTACCCCTTTTGCTCTCTCTTCTCCTTCTGGGACTTCCACTATCTGTATGCTGGTCTGCCTGATGGTATCCTACAGGTCCCTTATGTTCTGTTCACTTTTCTTCAATCTTTTCCTTTATGTTCCTCAGGCTCAATAATTCCCATTATCCTATTTTGAGTTTGCTGATTGTTTTCTCCACCTGCTCAAATCTGCTTTTGAGTCCCTAGAGTGAGTCTTTCATTTCAGTTATTATACTTTTCAGCTCCAGAATTTTGGCTTCTTTTTAGGTTTCCATCTCTTTATTGATATTTCCATTTTTTATGTGTTTTCTTGACTTCCTCTATGTCTTCCTTTAATTCTTTCAGCATCTTTAAGACAGTTGTTTTTTCTTTCTTTTTCTTTCCTTCTTTCTTTTTGTTGAAATATAGTTGATTTACAATATTACATTAGTTTCATGTGTACAACATAGTGATTCATAGTAAAATAGTGATTTTTGTAGATTGTACTCCATTTAAAGTACTCTGGGGACTTCCCTGGTAGTCCAGTGGTTGGGACTTCACCTTCCAATGCAGGGGGTACAGGTTCGATCCCTGATCGGGAAGTTAAGATCCCACATGCCTCCCACATGCCTCGGGGCCAAAAAACCAAAACATAAAAACAGAAGCAATATTGTAACAGATTCAATAAAGACTTTAAAAATGGTCCACATCAAAAAATCTTTAAAAAAATAATAAAGTTATTATAAAATATTGGCTATGTTCCCTGTGCTGTACAATATATCCTGGTAGCTTATTTATTTATTTAACATCTTTATTGGAGTATAACTGCTTTACAATGTTGTGTTAGTTTCTGCTGTATAACAAAGTATATCAGCTATATGTATACATATATCCCCATACCCCCTCCCTCTTGCATCTCTTTCCCACCCTCCCTATCCCACCCCTCTAGGTGGTCACAAAGTAGCTTATTTATTTTATACATGCTAGTTTGTACCTCCTAGTCCCCTACCCCTATGTCACCCCTTCCCTCTGACCTCCTCCAGCTGGTAACCTCTATATCTATGAGTGTTTGCTGTTTTATTATATTCATTAATTTGTTTTATTTTTTAGATTCCACATATAAGTGATAACATACAGTATTTGTCTTTCTCTGTCTGACTTATTTCACTTAGCGTAATACCTTTCAGGTCCATCCATGTTGTTGCAAATGGCAAATTATCATTCTTTTTAAATGGATGAGTAATATTCTATTGTATATATGTACCACATCTTCTTTAACCATTCATTTGTTGGTAGACAAGTAGGTTGCTTCTCTATCTTGGCTATTGTAAATAATGATGCTACAAATATTGAGGTGTATGTATCTTTTCTTTTTTTAAAAAATATATCCACTCTTTTAGATTCTATTCCCATATAGGTCATTACAGAGTATTGAGTAGAGTTCTCTGTGCTATACAGTAGGTTCTTATTAGTTATCTATTTTATATATAGTAGTGTGTATATGTCAATCCCAATCTCCCAGTTTATCTCTCCCCCCACCCTTGCTCCCTTGGTAACCATAAGTTTCTTTTCTACATCTGTTGCTCTATTTCGGTTTTGTAAATAGGTTCATTTGTACTATTTTTTTAGATTCCACATATAAGTGATATCAAATGATATTTGTCTTTCTCTGTCTGACTTACTTCACTCAGTATAACCATTTCTAGGTCCATCCATGTCGCTGCAAATGACATTGTTTTGTTCTTTTTTTATGGCTGAGTAATATTCCATTGTGTGTGTGACACACACATATACACACACACACACACACACACACACACACACACACACACACATATCTTTTCATATTAGTGTTTTTGTTTTCTTTGGATATATACCCAGGAGTGGAATTACTGGATCATATGGTAGTTCTATTTTTAGTTTTTGAGGAGCCTCCATACTGTATTCTATAGTGGCTGCACCAATTTACATTCCCATCAACAGTGTACAAGGGTTCCCTTTTCTCTGTATCCTTGCCGACATTTGTTATTTGTTGTCTTTTTGATGATAGCCTTTCTGACAACCATGAGATGATATCTTATTGTGGTTTTGATTTGCATTTCTCTGATGATTAGCAGTATTGAGTATCTTTTTATGTGCCTGTTGGCCATCTGTCTGTCTTCTTTGGAAAAATGTCTATTTAGGTCTTATGACCACTTTTTAATTGGGTTGTTTGTTTGTTTGTTTTTTAAAGCACTTGAGTATCTTTTTTTTTAATTAATTAATTAATTTATTATTTTTGGCTGGGTTGGGTCTTCATTGCTGGGCACGGACTTTCTCTAGTTGCAGTGAGCAGGGGCTACTCCTCGTCGCAGTGTGCAGACTTCTCATTTCAGTGGCTTCTCTTGTTGCAGAGCACGGGCTCTAGGCGCGCGGGCTTCAGTAGTTGTCGCATGCGGGCTCAGCAGTTGTGCCTTATTGGCTCTAGAGCACAGGCTCAATAGTTGTGGTGCATGGGCTTAGTTACTCCATGGCATGTGGGATCTTCCTGGACCAGGGATCGAACCCCTGTCCCCTGCATTGGCAGGTGGATTCTTAACCACTGTTCCACCAGGGAAGTCCGGGTTGTTTGTTTTTTTGATACTGAATTGTATGAGTTATTTATATATTTTGGATATTACCCTTTATCTCTCATATAACTTGCAAATATTTGTTACCATTCAATAGGTTGTTCTTTTATTTTGTTGATGTTTTCCTTTACTGTGCAAAAGCTTTTAAGTTTAATTAGGCCCCACTTTTTTATTTTTGCTTTTGTTTCCTTTGCCTGAGGAGACAGATCCAAAAAACAATATTGCTATAATTTATGTCAAAGAATGTATTGCTGAGATTGGTTCAAGATGGCAGACTAGAAAGACGTGCTCTCACTCCCTCTTACAAGAACACCGGAATCACAACTAACTGCTGAACAATCATTGACAGGAAGACACTGGAACTCACCAAAAAAGATACGCCACAAACAAAGACAGAGGAGAAGCCACAATGAGACAGGAGGAGGGGCACAATCACAATAAAATCAAATCCTATAACTGCTGGGTGGGTGACTCACAAATGGGAGAACACTTATACCACAGAAGTCCACCCACCGGAATGAAAGTTCTGAGCCCTACACCAGGTTTCCCAATCTGGGGGTCTGGCAATTGGAGGACGAATTCCTAGAGAGTCAGACTTTGAAGGCTAGTGGGATTTGAGTGCACGGCAATGACAGGACTGGGGGAAACAGAGACTCCATTCTTGGAGGGCACACACAAAGTAGTGTGCTCATCGGGACCCATGGGAAGGAGCAGTGACCCCATAGGAGACTGAAGCAGACCTACCTGCTAGTGTTGGAGGGTCTCCTACAGAGGCAGGGGGTGGCTGTGTGTCACCGTGAGGACGCAGAAGTTGTGGGAAGTACCCCTTGGCGTGAGCCCTCCCAGAGTCTGCCATTAGCCCCACCAAAGAACCTGGGTAGGCTCCAGTGTTGGGTCGCCTCAGGCCAACCAACCAACAGGGAGGAAACCCAGCCCCACCCACCAGAAGACAAGTGGATTAAAGTTTTACTGAGCTCTGCCAACCAAAGCAACAGCCAGCTCTACCCACCACCAGTCCTTCCCAGCAGGATACTTGCACAAGCCTCTTAGATAGCCTCATCCACCAGAGGGCAGACAGCAGAAGCAAGAAGAACTACAATCCTGCAGCCTATGGAACAAAAACCACATTCACAGAAAGATAGACAAGATGAAAAGGCAGAGGGCTATGTACCAGATGAAGGAACAAGATAAAACCCCAGAAAAACAACTAAATGAAATGGAGATAGGCAATCTTTCAGAAAAAGAATTCAGAGTAATTATAGTGAAGATGATCCAGGACCTCGGAAAAAGAATGGAGGCAAAGATGGAGAAGATGAAAGAAATGTTTAACAAAAAGTGAGACGAATTAAAGAACAAACAAACAGAGATGAACAATGCAATAACTGAAATGAAAACTACACTAGAAGGAATCAATAGCAGAATAACTGAGGCAGAAGAACAGATATGTGACCTGGAAAACAGAATGGTGGAATTCACTGCTGTGGAACAGAATAAAGAAGAAAGAATGAAAAGAAATGAAGACAGCCTAAGAGACCACTGGGACAACATTCAACGCAACAACATTCACATTATAGGGGTCCCAGAAGGAGAAGAGAGAGAGAAAGGATCTGAGAAAGTATTTGATGAGATTATAGTTGAAAACTTCCCTCACATGGAAAAGGAAATAGCCACCCAAGTCCAGGAAGTGCAGAGAGTCCCATACAGGATAAACCCAAGGAGAAACACACCAAGACACATAGTAATTAAATTGGCAAAAATTAAAGACAAAGAAAAATTATTGAAAGCAGCAAGGGAAAAATGAAAAATAATATACAAGGGAACTCCGATAAGGTTAACAGCTGATTTCTCAGCAGAAACTCTACAAGCCAGAAGGGAGTGGCATGATATACTTAAAGTGATGAAAGGGAAGAAACTACAACCAAGATTACTCTACCCAGAAAGGATCTCATTCAGATTCGTTGGAGAAATCAAAGCTTTACAAACAAGCAAAAGCTAAGAGAATTCAGCACCACCAAACCAGCTCTACAACAAACGCTAAAGGAACTTCTCTAAGTGGGAAACACAAGAGAAGAAAAGGAACTACAAAAACAAACCCAAAACAATTAAGACAATGGTCACAGGAACATACATATGGATAATTACCTTAAACCTGAATGGATTAAATGCTCCAACCAAAAGACACAGGCTTGCTGAATAGATACAAAAAGAAGACCCATATATATGCTGTCTACAAGAGACCCACTTCAGACCTAGGGACACATACAGACTGAAAGTGAGGGGATGGAAAAACGGATTCCATGCAAACGGAAATCACAAGAAAGCTGGAGTAGCTATACTCATATCAGATAAAATAGACTTTAAAATAAAGAATGTTACAAGAGACAAGGAAGGACACTACATAATGATTAAGGGATCAATCCAAGAAGAAGATATAACAATTATAAATATATATGCACCCAACATAGGAGTACCTCAATACATAAGGCAACTGCTAACAGCTATAAAAGAGGAAATCGACAGTAACACAATAATAGTGGGGAACTTTAACACCTCACTTACACAAATGGACAGATCATCCAAAATGAAAATAAATAAGGAAACAGAAGCTTTAAATGACACAATAGACCAGATAGATTTAATTGATATTTATAGGACATTCCATCCAAAAACCGCAGATTACAGTTTGTTCTCAAGTGTGCATGGAACATTCTCCAGGATAGATCACATCTTGGGTCACAAATCAAGCCTTGTTAAATTTAAGAAAATTGAAATCATTTCAAGCATCTTTTCTGACCACAATGCTATGAGATTAGAAATGAATTACAGGGACTTCCCTGGTGGCGCAGCGGTTGGGTATCCGCCTGCCAATGTAGGGGACATGGGTTCGATCCCTGGTCCGGGAGGATCCCACATGCCGCAGAGCAGCTGGGCCCATGCGCCACAACTACTGAGCCTGTGCTCTAGAGCCCGCGAGCCACAACTACTGAAGCCCACACAACTAGAGCCTGTGCTCCACAGTGAGAAGCCACCGCAGTGAGACGCCTGCATACCACAACGAAGAGTAGCCCCCGCTCTCTGCAACTAGAGAAAGCCCACACAGCAACAAAGACCCAATGCAGCCAAAAATAAATAAATAAAAAATAAATAAATTTATAAAAAAAAAAAGAAATGAATTACAGGGGAAAAAAACGTTAAAAACACAAACACATGGAGGCTAAACAATACATTACTAAATAACCAAGAGATCACTGAAGAAATCAAAGAGGAAATCAAAAAATACCTAGAGACAAATGACAATGAAAACACGATGATCCAAAATCTATGGGATGCAGCAAAAGCAGTTCTAAGAGGGAAGTTTATAGCTATACAAGCCTACCTCAAGAAACAAGAAAAATCTCAAGTAAACAATCTAACCTTACACCTAAAGGAACTAAAGAAAGAAAAACAAACAAAACCCAAAGTTAGCAGAAGGAAAGAAATCATAAAGATCAAAGCAGAAATAAATGAAATAGAAACAAAGAAAACAATAGCAAAGATCACTAAAACTAAAAGGTGGTTCTTTGAAAAGATAAACAAAATTGATAAACCATTACATTAGCCAGACTCATCAAGAAAAAGAGGGAGAGGACTCAAATCAATACAATTAGAAATGAAAAAGGAGAAGTAATTAGAGACACTGCAGAAATACAAAGCATCCTAAGAGACTACTACAAGCAACTCTATGCCAATAAAATGGACAACCTGGAAGAAATGGACAAATTCTTAGAAAGGTATAACCTTCCAAGACTGAACCAGGAAGAAACAGAAAATATGAACAGACTAATCACAAGTAATGAAATTGAAACTGTGATTGAAAATCTTCCAACAAACAAAAGTCCAGGACCAGATGGCTTCACAGGTGAACTTATTCAAACATTTAGACAAGAGCTAACACCTATCCTTCTCCAACTCTTCCAAAAATTGCAGAGGAAGGAACACTCTCAAACTCATTCTATGAGGCCACCATCACACTGATACCAAAACCAGACAAAGATACTACCAAAAAAGAAAATTACAGGCCAATATCACTGTTGAATATAGATGCAAATATCCTCAACAAAATAATAGCAAACAGAATCCAGCAACACATTAAAAGGATCATACACCATGATCAAGTGGGATATATCCCAGGGATGCAAGGATTCTTCAGTATATGCAAATCAATCAATGTGATACAACATATTAACAAATTGAAGAATAAAAACCATATGATCATCTCAGTAGATGCAGAAAAAGCTTTTGACAAAATTCAACACTCATTTATGATAAAAACTCTCCAGAAAGTGGGCATAGAGGGAACCTACCTCAACATAATAAAGGCCATGTATGACAAACCCACATAAACATCATTCTCAATGTTGAAAAACTGAAAGCATTTCCTCTAAGATAAGGAAGGAGACAAGGAAGTCCACTCTCGCCATTATTATTCAACATAGTTTTGGAAGTCCTAGCCATGGCAATCAGAGAAGAAAAAGAAATAAAAGGAACAAATTGGAAAAGAAGAAGTAAAACTGTCACTGTTTGCAGATGACATGATACTATACAGAGAATCCTAAAGATGCCACCAGAAAACTACTAGAGCTAATCAGTGAATCTGGTAAAGTTGCAGGAAACAAAATTAATGCACAGAAGTCTCTTGCATTCCTAATACACTAATGATGAAAAATCTGAAGGAGAAATTAAGGAAACACTCCCATTTACCATTGCAACAAAAAGAATAAAATACCTAGGAATAAACCTACCTAGGGAGACAAAAGACCTGTATGCAGAAAACTATAAGACACTGTTGAAAGAAATTAAAGATGATACCAACAGATGGAGAGATATTCCATGTTCTTGGATTGGAGGAATCAATATTCTGAAAATGACTATACTACCCAAAGCAATCTACAGATTCAAGGCAATCCCTATCAAATTACCAATGGCATTTTTTACAGAAGTAGAACAAAAAACCGTAAAATTTGTATGGAGACACAAAAGACCCCGAATAGCCAAAGCAGTCTTGAGGGAAAAAAACGGAGCTGGAGGAATCAGACTCCCTGACTTCAGACTACACTACAAAGCCACAGTAATCAAGACAATATGGTACTAGCACTGAAACAGAAATATAGATCAATGGAACAGGATAGAAAGCCCAGAGCTAAACCCACACACCTATGGTCAACTAATCTATCATAAAGGTGGCAAGGATATTCAATGGAGAAAAGCCAGTCTCTTCAATAAGTGGTGCTGGGAAAACTAGACAGCTACATGTAAAAGTATGAAATTAGAACACTCTGTAACGCCATACACAAAAATAAACTCAAAATGGGTTAGAGACCTAAATGTAAGACCGGGCACTATAAAATTCTTAGAGGAAAACATAGGAAGAACACTCTTTGACATAAATCACAGCAAGATCTTTTTTTATCCACCTCCTAGATTAATGGAAATAAAAACAAAAATAAATCATAAAAAGAAACAAAATTGGGTCATTTGTAGAGACGTGGATGAATCTAGAGACTGTCGTACAGAGTGAAGTAAGTCAGAAAGAGAAAAACAAATATTGTGTATTAACGCATATATGTGGAACCTAGATAAATGGTACAGATGAACCGGTTTGCAGGGCAGAAATAGAGACACAGATGTAGAGAACAAATGTATGGATGCCAAGGGGGGAAAGCAGTGGGGAGTGAGGGTGCTCTTGTGATGAATTGGGAGATTGGGATTGACGTGTATACACTGATGTGTATAAAATTGATGACTAATAAGAACCTGCTGTATAAAAACATAAAATAAAATAAATAATAAATAAAAGGGTGTATTGCCTATGTTTTCTTCTAGGAGTTTTATGGTTTTCTGTCTTACATTTAGGTCCTTAATCCTTTTCGAGTTTATTTTTGTATGTGGTGTGAAATAAATACTCTAATTTCATTCTTTACATTTAGATATCCCATTTTCCCAGTGCCACTTATTAAAAGACTGTCTTTTCCTCATTGTATATTCTTGCATCCTTTGTTGTAGATTAATTGACTGTAAGTGCATGGATTTATTTCTAGGCTGTCTATTCTGTTCCGTTGAGCTTATTGTCTGTTTTGTGCCAGTACCATACTGTTTTTTTTGGTTTGTTTTTTTTTTGGCTTCTCACTGTTGTGGCCTCTCCTGTTGCGGAGCACAGGCTCCGGACGCGCAGGCTCAGAGGCCATGGCTCACGGCCCCAGCCGCTCCACGGCACATGGGATCTTCCCAGACCAGGGCATGAACCTGTGTCCCCTGCATCGGCAGGCAGACTCTCAACCACTGCGCCACCAGGGAAGCCCAACCATACTGTTTTGATGACTGTAGCTTTGTAGTATAGTCTGAATTCAGGGAACATGTTACCTCCAGCTTTGTTCTTTTTTCTCAAGATTGCTTTGGCTGTTTGGGGTCTGGGAGGTGGGGAATGATAGCTGCTACTGCACAAAGAGCTGAAATTTTCCAAAATTAACCAAAATTTACCATCCAAGCCTTCCCCTGGAAGTCGTAAATCTTCAAAGGTCTCCAGAGTTTCAAAATTGTTACATCAGACAGATTCCACGAGTGCAATTGTTGTTTCGCTGGAGAGACATTCCTAGCGTTTCCTACTCTGCCGTCTTCCCCAAAGACTCACTAACTTTTGACTAAAAGTCTCTTTCACTATGAGGATCTTGTTCATCTGCATCCTAATTATTAAACCATCAGGATTAGAAGAACAGCCATCTTTGGCCTCCAAAGCATTTTCCAAACTGTAATATTTTGTATAGTGTTCTACACTTTGTTTTCATCATATGTATTATTTTGATTCTTCACAATAACATGGGGGAAGTAGTAAGGGCAAATAGTGTTATCCCTATGTTATAATCAAGAAGATTAAGCCTTAGGGTACGAGTAAATATTAATGATTACTCAGTGAGCAATAGAGTAACAATTCGAACCAAACTTTTTTCACTCAAAGCTAGAGCTCTGTCTGCCACCCCAAACTACCTCTATAGAGCAACCGTACCTTCTCTATGAAATCAGAAAGTTTGGCTCTGAATAGTGAGCACAGTCTAAAAAGAAATATCCTCGCCGTCAAAGCTATCACTGACCTTGGAAACCATCACTAGCTCTCTCTGCATGTTCTGATTGTGAGTGAATTCACAGAAGAGTGAAAAGAAGGCAAAAAGGAAGAGGATGCTATCTTTCTTATCTCCTCCAGCAGTTTTTTCCACTTGCTAGAGAGAGAATGAGATAGGTAAGAAGTTAGGAAACTGTGTCTAAGCAAGCTCCTCATGGCAGCTGTGCAATTCTTTTTTTTTTTTTTTTTTTTTTTTTTTTTTGCGGTACGTGGGCCTCTCACTGTTGTGGACTCTCCTGTTGCGGAGCACAGGCTCTGGACGCGCAGGCTCACGGGCCCAGCCACTCCGCGGCATATGGGATCTTCCCAGACCAGGGCACGAACCCGTGTCCCCTGCATCGGCAGGCGGACTCTCAACCACTGCGCCACCAGGGAAGCCCAGCTGTGCAATTCTTGCTTTTACTTGAAACTAAGAGAATGATCAGATGCCAAATTGGTTTGAAGTAACAAAATATATAGCCTCTCTAGGAGGGCCCTGATTCCTTCAGGATGTGTATTTAGGATGAATATCCAAATTTCTGTTTCAGTGAGAGGATAAGAACAGCGTTAGAATAAGGTAATTTAAAGTAGTTAAGCATTAGTGAAAAACATATAAAATTATACCTAAAATTTGGTCATTTAAAAATACGTTGATCTCTGTATTAATTTTCAATTATTGTATTCCTTGATGGTACAATGTTGTTTTTAGCAACAAAAGTTAAAATTTTTACTTAAAGAAGTCTAGAAGGTTAATGCATATAATCTTTCTTGTAACCATACTTCCTGCCTTAGCCCTATAATTCGGATGAAGAGTTCACACACTAAAATGCCACAGAGGCCAGGCAGGAAACCTGAAGCAGGCTGGGTGTAAGCACATGTGCATATATTATATGAAAGATGGAGTGCTGGAGACAGCCTGGCTCTCCAAATGGGGCAGCTGGAGTCAGCTACAACCAACTGTTATCTTGAGGAGACACAGAGCCAGTAATTGCTAGATATTCTGATTTTTTCCAGAAAAACTGAAAATCTATATTTTTATGTGAACACTCCTGATTTTTAAATGTTGACTTAAATTTAAAGTGAACAAGCCAACAAACCACTTGAACTAAACAAAATATGGCTGCTGGCCACTAATTTATCTCTGGTTCTGACCATGTGATATTTGTTGCCACCTGGTGGTAGCTTTCCTCAATTCTAGCTTTAATTTTAAAGGATGATGTGACAGCAAATTTCAGTGTTTGGCTTACTTGTGTGAGGAGCATGGTCCTGCTGGGTGGGCGAATTGCCTACTTCCAATATCCATGCCAATGCTTCCTTATATTGGCACAAATGGCCAAAGTGAAAATCAGCACTGAAATAAGAGTTGGTGATTAAAATACTGAAAATAAATGTTCATTAACACAGATATTTATGTGATAATCAGTACAATATGGAGTTATTTTTATGCCTGTATTATCAAATATTCAGGGTGTATGTTGGGCACAGCTAAAGCAAGGGGTCAGAAATGTGGGGTTATTGTCTTGGGCCCTTGCGGCTGCAAGACTGAGCATCAGGACCATGACTCACTCAGGCAGTTGGCCAATTCCCCAAGTATACTAAAAACGACCTGAAATACAGTTTTCTCATCTGTAAAATATGGGGATGATAATACCACCTGCCTCATAGGGCTATAAAAACTCAGTGTCCTCAGCACACTTTTTTTTGGTGGAGGGGGAGCTTTTCTTATATATGAATGCAGTGAGCCCAACCTACTACCATACCCTTGGTCAGCAAGGCAGGCAGGTAAGACTGGCTTATCTTCTAAGCACACCCTCTGCCCAAACTGGGTGTGGCTCTTCTGAGACTTCCTCATTCTCTTCTTTAAGGTTGATTTCTTTTAACCTGATATTCCCATATAAAAATGTTTGGAGCAGAAAATGGGAGAATACAGTGTGATTTGGGCTGGTTTCCACTCCCACCTCAATGTCAACCATGTAGTTAGAGCATATGAAAGATGTGTCTGCTTGAAGGGATCTTGAATACTAATTTGTGATGGAAAATTACAGGAGCCCATCAGAAAAGAATTATTATAAAATACCACCTTTCACAGGGGAGTTGAGAGTGCCTTCATCTTCACTTTGCTTACTTTTTTTTTTTAACAGGGAGACTGGAATAGTAGAGAAGTTCCTAAGATTCCAAACAAATAATTTAAAACCATGAATTACTAGGCCCAGGAGTTTTTTTTTAAACCAATATAATACAAGAAATTCCTCTAATTAAAAAAAATCTTATAGACACTCACTTTCATGTCTTTCATATTTAAATGTGAGGATGTATTGAAGGAAAACAAGGGCTGCTAAAAATTAAAATCTACCCAGTTCTGAGAGTTATTAACATGAATATTAAAACAAGAAGGTGTCATACTCCAAAGAGAAAACAGACAGCGTATTAATACCAAATATAAAGTGAGAGTAAGAACAGTGTGAATAACTTTGTAAAAAAAATACTACAGGACTTATATATTTAAAGGATTCAGCAGAAAAGAAGTTATGTGCTTGTTCCAATGCTAAGACTTGTGGAGTTTCTTTTCTTGCACTATCTTCAGTTTTTGTTTATTTTGAAAATTCCTCACATTGGCTTATAGTCATGCTTCACATTGAAATCATTTAGGTGATGGTTAGGTTTTGTGTCTACATTACATAAAGGTGATAATATTTTGAAGGTGACCTTCATGAGCGGGGTGGGGGAGCAGGAATAAACAGGAAGTGACACAGGGATTGAAGGAGGTTTATCAGAGAGGCAGAGAAAGCAGATGGAATCCAAAACAATCTAAAACCAATCAGTCAAGGCATTTTAAAAGTTACATAAATATTTTTATAGCCATAGAGATATCATGAAATATTTCTTTGTGACAAAATATTTTTTCTACCCTAAAATAATACTGTAAGCAATAGAGCAGGGTAAATTTTTTTCAAATAAATGTGGTATTTTAATAAAAGGGGGAAATGAGAAAAATATTTCATCTCGTGCAACAACTCTGAAGTCCTGATAAAGAAATATGAAACAAAGCAGAGCAAGTTAAACTATTAAAGAGAACAGATGGAAGCTTCCCCCTGAGATAATCCTGAGCAGAATACTCAGTACCTTCCTGGAAAATTTTGAGTCTATCCATCTCATCAATTTTCTTTTTTTTTTTTTTTTTTTGGAAGAGAGAAATGTTTATGAAATGAGTTTGTACGAGACTGGCTGCAGTTCAGCTTTTGCAGGAACAAGCTGCTTATCTAATTCCTGTCTGAATGGCATTTATTTTTATTAGTGGACATTGTACCAGCTATCCAATGCCTTTCCTTCTCAATGAGGGAAAACGGATCTTGAGAGCCTCCTGAAGACTTTTTATTATACCTTAGGTAATTACGTATTTGTATTGCCGAATGTACACACACATGCACAATAGTGAGAAAATGCATGGAGAAAGAGGTACACACATTTTTATAAAAACAAAAAGGAAAATTTATTAGCACATTTATAATAAAAACCTTTTAGGACTTCCCTGGTGATGCAGTGGTTAAGAATCCACCTGCCAATGCAGGGGACGTGGGTTCAAGCCCTGGTCCGGGAAGGTTCCACATGCCGCGGAGCAACTAAGCCGTGAGCCACAGCTACTAAACCTGTGCTCTAGAGCCCATGAGCCACAACTGCTGAGCCCACATGCCGCAACTACTGAAGCCTGTGTGCCTAGAGCCCGTGCTCCACAACAAGAGAAGCCACCGCAATGAGAAGCCCGTGCACCTCAACGAAGAGCCACAGCTAGAGAAAGCCTGCACGCAGCAATGAAGACCCAACGCAGCCAAAAATGAAAAATATAAATAAATAAATTATTAAAAAGATAAAAACCTTTTAAGTAGTTCTATGTGAAGAATAATAAATTTAGGTTTTAAGACCTTGTCTCAATTACAAGTATATATGGAAATATTGACTGAAGGTAAAATCTTGCTGTCTGAAATTTGGTCTTTTAAAATTTTTTTTTATCGAAGTGTAACCGATTTACAATGCTGTGCCAATCCCTGCTGTGTGGCAAAGTGACTCAGTTACACACATGTAGACATTGTTTTTTTATTATTCTTTTCCATTATGGTTTATCCCAGGATATTGAATATAGTTCCCTGTGGTATACATTAGGACCTTGTTGCTTATCCATTCTAAATGGAATAGTTTGCATCTATCAACCCCAAACTCCCAGTCCTTCCCTTCCCCTCCCCACCTCCCCCTCAAGCAACCAAAAGTCTGTTCTCTTGAAATTCAGTTTTGAAATTCAAGCATCCGGTCCTTCACTGAAAAGAAGAATGATTTTAACGAAGTTAAAGAACTTTAGTTCAAACATGCAAAAGATTCCAATAACATAAGAACTATAAATAGGAACTGTATTTCATGTGCAGATTTGTACCTTTCTGAAGCCCGTTCTTCCAGAGGGTCATGGCCATACCCTGGAGACCATTACCCTGACAATGGTGGTTGGATTTTTGTCCTGAAAGCATCTTCTATCTTATCTGTCACTTCTCTGCCCACGACCCCCGCCTACATCTTTCTACGGTTTATCCTGTTGACTTGGCATTTTACTAATTGGAAGTTTCATGTCATATGCCACTTTGGAGATTTCACACATACGCTCACCTCTGAATCATTTACCAAACTGTTTTCATAAGAATGCTTTAGAGCCAATCCCTGGCTTACCCTGATGTTTAAATCTCTTCATCCAGGTGGAATGGAATGTTAAAGTGGAAGTTTCAGCTGAGATCCTAAGGTATCAGGTACCTAAGGGAATTGTTAATTGATGAATTTTAGATTTACAACACTCACATCAAGGGCATAAAATGGTGGTTTTACTCTGCATTTGTAGAAGTATTTTTTTTTAAGAGCGAGAGAATTGTGAAATATTACTTCCCCCTATATTTCAAGTCAAGAGAGAATCTTAAAATGAACGAGCAAAGTGAACTCTTCTTACATAAGAATAAGAAGAAAAGCCAAGTTTTTACAGAGAAGCAGGGGAAGGACCAGACCCACTGAATAAATGTAAGTGGGCAATTGAAGAGAAAAGGAAAATTGTTTTTCTAAGTACATTCCACAAGTTAGTGCTTGTTCAGTGTACTAATACATGCAAGTGCCCATTTATCCTTATCCTTTGTTTAGTGCTTTTAGAGCAGTTCTTTACCCACAAAATATTTTCCATGATGATTTTTGGGTTTTTTAAGTGTTTTTAGTATAGAATCTTATCAAAGTGTACTAAAACATTACATTTGTTGTTGTGCTCTAATTAAGATATTTAATTTTGCTTTCAAAGGAGTCTAACACAGTATTTAGATATGATTTCCCCTTAATGAAATAAAATACATTTTCTATCAATATGTAAAGTTTGTGCAAGTTTTCAATGATCTTATACTCCGTGGTAAATTATATCAATAAAGCTTAGATAGACATAAGACTGTGCTGCTCTTCCTGCCTTTTAAAAATCAAAAGACAGAATAATAAGCTAAGAAAGAGAAGTCAGAGAGGTAGAGGTCTCCGAGAAGCCAGTGGCAGAAACATTTAAAGAAAGTCAATAGAGTCAAATGACGCAGAGACATCAAGAAGGACAAAACCAGAAATTATTGTGATTTAGGGAGTCAGGACTGACCTTTTTTGAATGTTTTTGAGTGGAGTGGTAAGATGAGATACAACAGTGAAAATGCTGAGGAGCAAATGAGGGGTGAAGTAGTGAGGATAAAGATGTACGTATAGTGCTTTTTCCAAAAGTTTGGTGTTGGAGGACAGAGTAAAGAAAAGGTTTAGTGTTTTTTAAGTCAGGAGACTTGAGCCTACATGGCAGCTGAGGAAAACAAGCCGCAGAAAGCACAGGAGTAATGGTGTGAGCATGTAAATGGGTATAACTGGGCCCTGGAAAGGGAGAGGAGGAAGTGCCCAGGAGGATGGAGCAAGTCTGGAAACAGTATGTCTTCTATACACGAGGGAATATGCAAAGACAGAGTTAAATCTGAGGTGGAGAAGATGGAAGGTGAAGTTCACAACTCGTGGTCTTAATTTTCTTTGAGATTTGATGGTAAGTTCATCCACTGAATGGGTGTGTGAGTGGATTAAGGTTGTGCTCTTCACAGGGTAGAGTGGAAGCTGAAATTCCTGAGGGGATGCCTTTTTCTAATTCTTACAAAGGTACCATAAAGACTAACCACAGCCTTTGGTAAGAGCCTTAGTAAGAGTGGTGAATTATTGGAAAAATATGTTTCTAAGGAGTTATCCTATAAGTTGTTGGTTAATTAGTTGTACAAGATGTAAACATTATCACAATTTGACCTAATCATTCTAATTTAGTTGTTCAGAAGAAAATTTGGGCTTGGAAATCCTCTGATGCCTCCTAAAGGGAGACAATTAAATTTGTACTTGTTATATATATATATTTTTTAATTTTATTTATTTATTTTTGGCGGTGTTGGGTCTTCGTTTCTGTGTGAGGGCTTCCTCTAGTTGCGGCGAGCGGAGGCCACTCTTCATCGCGGTGCACGGACCCCTCACTATCGCGGCCTCTCTTGTTGAGGAGCACAGGCTCAGTGGTTGTGGCTCACGGGCCTAGTTGCTCTGCGGCATGTGGGATCTTCCCGGACCAGGGCTCGAACCCGTGTCCCCTGCATCAGCAGGCGGAGTCTCAACCACTGCGCCACCAGGGAAGCCCCTGTACTTGTTATATTTTAACTGGACTCTGTCATTTAGGGATTTTAAAGAGTCTCTTAGTATTGGTTTTTGAGTCTCTCTAGACGCTTTTTTCTTGAGTTCCTTTTTGACAGCTAGATTTTAGTTGATACGTTTAGCACCCGTACTTCTGTGATATTTTGTGAAGGCAAACGTTGCACTTTTTGAAAGTTGCCTTTCCTCCTATAGCAGCCACTTTTGTATTGCCAGTTGGGCATTTAGGTTTTGTTTTGTTTTTTAATTCCTGAAGAACCTGATCTTTCTATCCATGGTTTAATTTTTTTTTGTGTGCTTTAAGGTTCTTTCAAATGCCCCATTGTTTTCATTTTTTTGACTTTTCTCTTAAACAATGCCCGTATACTGTGTTATTTTTTTTTTTCTTGAAGTAAATTACTCCATATGGAACAATTGGAATTGTCCTTTTCCTACCAGGATGTTGAATCATTCAAGATTTGTCTGGTAGCTTGAGACATCAAGTAGGCGAGTCATAGGGTTGGGCACTTTTTTATGAGCTCACTTCTGATCTTCTCCTGTCTCACAAAAGGTGTAGCAGATACTACACAAAAGGTGTAGCAGAAGGCAAGGAGAAAACAGGCTAAAAGTAAAAAGAAAACAGGACTTTAGGCTTGATCCCCTAATGTAAAGTCCTTACCTCTGCATCTTGGGTTACTCTGACAATTCCACTCATCATCCTTACTTTAATGGTAAACTTTTATTAACTCAGTTTTCTTAAGATGAGTCCATTTTTTGTGCTGAGGACTTATGGAGAAGAGAGGTGGGGTGAAAAAGAGTTGCTGATCATCTGAACTACTGGTCCAGTTCAGAGTATGTGTATGTTGTTACATATGCAGTGGTTGAAAGGGATTACAGAGGGTATGTTAATCCAGGTCTCTTGGGAAGCAGACAAGAAGAGACTGGATGAAAATTTTTATTTAAAAAAAGGCCTGTAAGGGAAACAGTGAGATGGGAGTGGCCAAGAGAGCCATCAGACCATAATGCAGGTCTACCTTTAGATAAACTGAGAAAGAGAAGGAAGGGAGGCAGGTAGAAACATCTTAGACTGCAGTGCAGTTCTAAGAAAGTTAGGTAAGGCTGTCAGGAGTCCTTAGGCAGAGTCACCTTATGGGGAGTCCTGTGCCCTTCTGGAAATGGACCTGCTTCACTCAGTCATTGCCTAGGAGCAACCTGTGAGAAGCGTGGTTTCAGCGCAAATGCAGTGATATTCAGAGCACAGCAGCTAGGGCTGCCAGTCAATTATGCTTCCCGGGGTTAGAAATCTGAAAGTCAAATTTTCATGGCTATTACTTATCCACCCCATTCACCAAACAGATCCAATTTTCCACATAGGTTCAGGGAGCAGCAACTTCATGGTTATCATGGACCCATCTTCCTAGGGGGAAACAAAGAAGAGGGAGGTTAGTGAGATGAACTACAGACCCTGTTACTGCAGTAGATCTCAGAAAGGCAACTGGTACTTATTCTCTCACTCCTCCAGATAGTGGTGATAGCTGAGGCTCTGTGATCAGGAAAGGCAGACCCTAACCTAGACTAGGTATCTATCCCTTGCACATGAACCAAGTCCCCAACGTAGTCAACATTAACCATCAAATAGCCATCTGGTTTCTTTGAGAAATAAATAGTGCCTTACTGGGGGCTCAACGTTGGTCTCTGTTGCTAACAGGCTGGACATTCAGAGACAGCAGTTGCTAAATTAGTCTCCATATATGGTAGGCCATGCTACTGGGCCCTTATATAGCCTCCATGTCTGCCACCATGGTTATTTCATTCATGTACCCATTGTGACAGTTGTGTGATGACCAATGACAAAGACTGGGTAACATGAACTAACTAGTCATTTTGTCTATTTAGTTGCTGAGAACTTCTTTCACGGTAGATGCTTTTTCATGAGCATTAATGTACAATACACTTCATGTCCCCTCCCACATGTTTGCTCACATACCTTCTAGCCTATACCCCCGTATCTCTAATCTTCCAGTGTTTTTCTTTCCAGATCTCTGATGGCCAGGCCATTGGCTACTACCCAGGAACTTGTACATATTCTCACCTTCTACATTAAGTAGATGCCAGGTGTACTGCTTACAGCTCTGCCCACTGGAAAGATTTTCCCTCTCCACTGTCTTTCAGGGCCACCCTCAATATGGCTGAAACGAAACCTATTTTTGGTTCACTCTCAAGTATGAAGCCAATCTTAACCAAGCTCAGACTTTTTCCTTCTCTTTCAGCTGGTCAAATAGACTCCTCCATAATGCTATATGGTACGGAGGAAGGGGTATGGTGCAACTGTGATGGGTAAGAAAAAGTCTGGGCTACAAAATCATGGCCTTATTCCATATTTCAGGGTCCCAGATTATGAAGGTCTGTCATAAACACCATCCTGCCTATTTTCTCACTACTGTCACCTCCAACATCATGGGTTTTGCCAGATCATATGACTTAAGCAGCAAGCCTTCAATCACAGCCTAGGCTTCAATCAGAGCCCTTTTCTGCTCTGGGCTCCACTTAAAACTGACAACGTTTCATGTCACCAGGTCAATATTCCTAGGTGGTGAATGTGTTGCCTGCAGAACACAAAGAGGCCTACCAGGTACTGTGCTTTCCTCTTTGTGGGAGAGTATGCAAGATTCAGCAATTTGTCTTTTGCTTTGGAAGGCATCTCCCAGCATGTCCCTGACCACTGGACCCCTAAAACTTTCACTGAAGTGGCAGGTCCTGAGTCTTCAGATGGTTTATCTTTTACCCTCTGGAGCATGTGTCTTACGTGCTTTTACCCTCTGGAGCACATGCCTTCAGTGTATTAGTCACCTCTTCTCTTGTCCAATCATTATGATGTCATTGATGTAATGAATCAGTGTCTTACCAAGGCCTTTAGTGTATTAGTCACCTCTTCTCTTGTCCAATCATTATGTCATTGATGTAATGAATCAGTGTGATGTTCTGTGAGTGTGCAGGGGATTCAGATCTTTTCAAGCAAAATTATGACAGAGAGTAAGAGTACTAACATAACCCTGAGACAAAACTGAAAATTAATTTCATTGTCTATCTCACATGAATACAAATCATTTTGATCTTTTCTAAGTGGAATGAAAAAGAACACATTGTTCAAATCAATGGCTGCATACCATGAACTTGATTTCTTATTAATCCCCTTAGCGCAATACCATGTCTGGCATATGATCAGGTTTGCTGCTTGATTAAGTCTGTAACAATCCATAGTCATTCTCCAGGATCCATCTGTTTTCTGCAAGGGGCCGCACTGGTGAGTTAAACAGAAATAGAGAGCTCACCACTTCTGCGTCATTTAGGTCTTTAAGAGTAACAACAATTTCCACTATATTTATGGGATATGATATTGTATTTTATTTACTATTTTGGTTGGGGGCTGGGGGCAGTTTCAGAGGTTCCCACTTAGCCTTTTCCATTACGATAGCTTTCACCCACAGCCCAAGGACCCTATGTGGGGGTTAGTCCAACTGCCAAACCAATTTTAATAATACTTTCAGGAAATGGCTAAATGACCAGTAGGTGGATCTCTGGATCCAGTGGGCCAACTATGAGCCAAACTTTAGCTGACTTATTTATTTCCTGGCCCCTAGACCCTCACACTAGCAGGGGGCCATGATGATACTTTGGGTTTCTGGCTATCAACGTCAACTATGTTTTTGTGTAATAGTTCTAAAAATGTTTAGTTATTTGTAGGCATCTTTCCCTCCCCCCCACCTCCCGCTGCCATACATTTCAGGTGTCTGCACCATTGTACTTGCCACAGCATTCCCCTTCACCAGGATAATTTCCCAGGTCACCAAGAGTGGAATCTTTAGCAATCTTGAGCCACTACTGCTTAGTGCCAGGGACCTGCCAATCTGGATGATATCTTCTTCATCCCCCAAGTGACTAGTAAACTCCCATTTCCTCACCTATTTTCTCAATCCATTCTAAGTACCACTTGTGTTAATCTGGGTCGTCCAAGATTCAGATTCCAAGATGGGATTAGAGGAGCAAGAGATTTATTAGAGGCAATGCCTGTGAGGGAAAATTAAGGCAGGAAAGGGGTAGGGAATGAAGGCCAGGAGAGTCATCGGATTACAACACAGGTCAATACGAGAAAAAAAGAAGGAAAGTTGAGGAAAGCATCTTAGACTTCATTTTAGTTCTGAGGAAGTTTGGCAAGGTCATTGGGAAATCCTGGAGTCAAAGTTGTCTGTCAGAAGAGTCCTGTGCCTCTCAGGAACAGGCCTGCCTTAGTATTCCCAACTTGCTCTGTCACTGGCAGAAGATAGCCCATAGAAAGCATGATTGTGGCTCAGATGCAGTGATGGATTTCAGAGCACATTAATGAGGGTGCCCACAGTCAGGGATCTGGCAGATACATTTTCATGGCCACCACAAAGTAGAACGGTTGGAGAAAAGTGGGGAAGAATGATCATTCTCTATGCAGGAAAAAGAAAAGAGATAATGGATACAGAATAAGAAAAAAATGATGATCTCTAGTGAAACAAATTATGTTCTCTTCCCCTCTAGTTGACCTGTCAGAAGTTAACTAATGTGGAACTAGTGGTTGAAAGCTGGTAAATCAGCAAATGTTCACCCACACATATGGATACCCAGAAAGCAGCAAATATAGATACTTGCACCAGTCCCCAACAGGAAAGTAGGTGGAAGCAGAGAGCAGCTCTGCTGATTCAGATTAGATGAGACTGTCCACCTATCATCAGGGTTTGGTTTATGTTCTAGAATCTAGACAGTGAAGAACAACATGTCCCAGTAAGTGGGTGCTCTGCTGAAATTGAGCTCTGAGGTATTTCTGGAAACTCTGATGTCCATGAAGAGGGAAAACTTCCCATTTTAAGTGACAAGAGTGTTTTTGTGTCCCTAAATGTGGAGTTTATGATTTAATTTTGGAGCAAATCGCTACTCGTTTTGAGAAATAATCACTGTATCAGACATTTTATGCAAAATTAAGTGTGACCCAGTTTGGAACTGAGATATTTGAGACACTGAGGCATTAAACTGTCAAAATGAAAATTTATCTTCATTGAGGATAGAGATACATTTCTGCAGATTGTATCTTTTAGGAAAATGTTGCTTTTGTAAACATGAAATTTAGATTTAATTGTCTCTGAAAACTGTTCTTGAGTGATGCTTTTGCGTCATTCTGAGCAAGCATTCAGAATGCAGGTTAGGAGTGGAGAGCAACTTTGGCAGAAAGGATCTGGAGATACACATTTACCTTCTTCTAAAGAAGAGACCCTAGAGAGGAGCCACCTGGCCTTGCAAATTCCCATATTAGACCAGGCTTTTCTGGGGTTATACTGAAATAAACAAACTCTGGAAATGTACCCATTATTGAGTCTTGATTAATTTTTTTAGAAAAACAAACCGTTTAATTCAATCCTTGAATTATTATTGAAGGCCTACTATGTCAAGGTACTGTTTCAGTCACTTGGAATATGTCAGTGACAAAGCAGACAAAAAAAGCTCTCTGGAGCTTATGTCTTCTCTGCTGATGTCCTGTCACTGGAGAAATGAGTCTTGGAGTAGGAAATAGAAGAAGGAGAAAGAGTTTCCTCTCTCTTGGCCTTGGGCATGCATTAGGGCCTCAGCTCTGGGAGAGAACAGAGTCCTCAAGAAAACTCTCAATGGGGGAGTAAGCCAGCCCTGTACCATGTGGGCAGGCCAGGAGCCAAAGTGAGAGATGTCCAGTAGGAAACTCCTTTGGAAGGTCCTTGGCTTGTAGATGCTGAGAACTACTATAATACACCTGGCCTAAGGTTTTAAGCTATTAGGGAAGTTCCCCTCTATTATTTACTAAACCTCTAGGCAAGACTTGTTAAGGATTACATCCTGGTCTTAGATACTACTGTGTGGATTTGAATGAAGGGCCTGGTATCTCCATGGTGGTAAAGTGGTACAAGAGGAAGTTTCACTGGCTGACAGTAATGAACTTTGACCTGCAGAGGAATAGAGCAGCAGTCCAGCTAATGGGCTGGGATGTCAAGTCAGGGTGTATTTGTGGAACAAGAAATCCCTTTCAGGGAATTTTCAGGGATACTTGGGAAGCAGAAGCTGGTAAAAATTGGACCTCCTGCAGTCAAGCAGAATTAGAGGCTTGAACTATTGTTGATACCCTAAAGAGAAGAGTGACTTCTAGGCTGGAAAGGACTGGGACTTCTGTGTTATGGCCCCTGCAGTCTTCAGGGAGCAGTAAAGATGGTGTTTGTGTGAGAGCTCTAAGAAAGGTTAGAGGCCATATCACAGAATAGGGTATGAGTCAAAGTTTTCAACACAAGCATAGTGAATAGGATTTTACATTCAGGGCACTTAACAGTTCTGTGTCTAATTATATCTGCACATGCTTTAATTAATAACTGATATATGTGCTACCCAATATTTCTATTTATTGTCTTCCTTCTGGTAAAAGTGGCCAACATTTCAGGTCATCTTAAGAGTAATATGGAGTAGAATGCATGCCCCAGAAACAATCTATGTAGCTAATTTCCCTGAAGAAATGCATCTACTTTAAGAGAGATTTCCAAGATGAAAACAGTGAGAAATGCTGTTATATAGTGTCCAATCCTCATCCATCCTTTCCTGCCTCTCAGATATTTGTGAAAATACTGATACAGCCAAACACATATTACCACAGAAACAAATACACCAAGCACTTATAGTCATATATGCTATATAAAGTATATCACCCGAATGATAGGAGTGGGAAACTCACAGAACTACCTAAGGTACATTATTATGTAGCATTTTATGTTCACATCATTAAAGTTTGGTACTCCCACAATGTAGAATGTAAAATGTAGGGGACTACACCTGGACTGTATAGATCAATAAGCACTGACAATCTGCTAAAGGTGATGCACCTATAGAAATGAAGTTTATATGAAGTTTATAATGCTGTAATCTTATACACTATAGAGCCTAAATTCTGCAGCATAGGGGCCTGGACCCTAAACTTCCGTTCTGTTTCTGTTGCTTTTATTATAATTCAGGTGTCTGCTTTTAGATATAAGAGTCTTTCATAAAGGTCACATAAAACTCTGAAATTGGATCAGGTGAACTGAGCAATATTATAATGTTCACTAGAATAGTGAAATTTTACCAAAGTTTGGAAGAGTAGTAAGAAAGGAGTTAGAGGAGCAATCTTCTTTTTCCCTTCCTCCTTGTGGTTGATTGCAAAAAATATGTGGGAAATACAGTGAACAAGCAATACTTTGCAGCTCCTACATCAAGAGGTAGAGTCTATTTCCCCATCCTCAAGATGAGGTGGGAAGCTCTTGTAATGAGGTGATATTTTGTGAGTTTTGAACCTAGGCCTTGAGAGACCTCTCAGCTTCCTCTTTCCTGCTCTTGAGACTCTCCTGGGATAGCCTGAACATCCGAAGAGACCATGTGGATCAGAAGGCTATTCTAGTTGAACCATCTTAGACCAACCAGCCCTAGGTGACCTGCCAACTGACCACACACACATGAGCAAGCCCAGCTGAACAATCAGCTGAGCCTGGTCAAGGCTAGAACCTTCAAGCCGAGCCCTGTCTAATTTGCCAAATTGCAATTTGTTTTAAGTTACAAAGTTTTGGGGAAGTTTATTAAATAGCAAAAGCTAACTGATAGCTCTACATATCTCTATGTGTCATACAGCTTAGAAATGTTTTAAAGTAAATACTTTCCTCAAAGTAAGTTAAAGTTTTATTGTCACTTAAGCCAGTGTCACTAAAATGCTGATCCACAGAGAGATACAGAGCTTGCCTCAGAATGTAAATCTATCCACTGCTTCCTTCATCAACAAAGTCTTGGTGCAAAAAGAACATCAGCTTAATTCAATAATGTGCCTATGACCTAGTTGGTTTCTATTTATAGTTCATGCAAGCTCCTCATATTACTGAAAATTGGTAATAAATAAATAGTACATAGACTAATTATAGTCTGTAAGCCACACTCTTTTTTTTTTTTTTTTTGCTGTACGCGGGCCTCTCACTGTTGTGGCCTCTCCCGTTGCGGAGCACAGGCTCCGGACGCGCAGGCTCAGCGGCCATGGCTCAGGGGCCCAGCCGCTCCGCGGCATGTGGGATCTTCCTGGACCGGGGCACGAACCCGTGTCCCCTGCATTGGCAGGCGGACTCTCAACCACTACGCCACCAGGGAAGCCCGAAGCCACACTCTTGATAGCAATGACCTAAGGCTTAGGAATAAGCAAAAAAAAAATTTTTTCTATAAAGAACCAGATAGTAAAAAATTTAGGGCCATACAGTCTCCGTCAACTTTGTCATTATAACAAGGAAGCATCCATAGGCAATATGTAAATGAATGGGCCTGGTTGTATTCCAATAAAACTGTTTTAAAAACAGGCAGCAGGGCTTCCCTGGTGGCGCAGTGGTTGAGAGTCCGCCTGCCTATGCAGGGGACACGGGTTCGTGCCCTGGTCCGGGAAGATCCCACATACCGCGGAGCGGCTGGGCCCGTGAGCCATGGCCGCTGAGCCTGTGCGTCCGAGCCTGTGCTCCGCAACGGGAGAGGCCACAACAGTGAGAGGCCCGCGTACTGCAAAAAAAAAAAAAAGAAAAAAAACAGGCAGCAGGCTAGATTTGGTTTGTGGGCCGTGGTATGCTGACCCCTGAATCCTAAGTCATTTCTGAGTCTCAGCCCAATCAAAGCTCATTATCGGGTCTGTTTTTGGTCAGTTTTTTATTACTGTCAAAAGAATATAGGCAAAGGCAAAAAGAGAATTGGAGATAGCCTTTATTGGAGAGAGGAAAAACCAATGCCTTAAATAGTTATTTCAGATGTTCCAATGCAGAGCCAGCCAGAGGGATAAAACGAAAGGTGGAAATAGGTACATAATTATTTTTTAAGTAATTTTAAATAATTAGGAAAATATAAATATAAATATATGGGAAAAGCAGTGAGCAAGTACTGCCAATCAAAGCCCTTGGCTAAATCTTGGGAAAAATAAATATTCTAAGAAGCTTTCATTTCAAAATTTTGACATCTCAAAGATACAGAACTGTTTAACAGTAGAGAGCCAAAGTATTCCTTCCTGCATTTTTTTCCTCCCCACCCTCTCTTCCTGTCTGCTTCCTTTTTTTTTATTAAACTTTTTTTCTTTTGCTGTTAACACAGAGGAAAAGATTTCTAACACCATTAAAAGCAACCAGTATTACATTCTTGAAGAGCAGGTTCATAAGAGCAGCTATTAATAATTTATGGTTGCCTCATTTGATTCTCCTTCAGTGTAGTCAGGAAGAACATATTTCTGTGTCATTGAAGTATTAGACAACAATCTGTCTTTAGATTTACCCTGAAAATGGTCAGGGTATGCCCCCGTGAGGGAGTTTCAGGAAGAGGTGCAAAAAAAGAGATGTCAACCATCGCCATCCATTTCTCAGATAGCATGCTGGGCAGATTTCCAAATTCCTGTTACATTCTGTTTTTTTTTTTTTTTTAATGCAAGATGATTAGCTGCTTTGACAAATATGCTTCTCCCCAATTAACAACAGCCGCAATCAAAATTATTAGAGTGAAAGAAAAATCTGAAGTGCTGTGTGTTCTGTTTATTTTAATGAAATATGAAATGCTAAACTATTTCTTAAGGATCTCAAGCTCCTTAACCCATAGTGTGGGTTAGCTTTGCAAATGGTTTCCTTTATTTAGTTTTTAGTATTCACTACACCTTTTGATTAAGCCACTGAAAATCTCTAGCAGAATGCATATTTGGAAAGATTAACACATTAAGAACCAAAGCCATTGTCAGTCATTAACAGTTTGGTTCAGCTCTTCCCTTTTACAGCCATCGCTGAAGCATCAGCGGCCAAAATGAAGTTCAATCCTTTTGTGACTTCTGACTGAAGCAAGAATTGGAAAAGGCATGTCAATGCACCTTCCCACATTCACAGGAGGGTTATGTCTCCCTCTCTTTCCAAAGAGCTGAGACAAAATTGCAATATAGAATGATAAGTGCAAACTGGAATTATGTACAAGGTATTGTTTTGTTCAATGGAAGTAGTGAAGGACTCTGTTAGGCTGAGGAAGAAAAGAGTTCCCTGAGCGGGAGAGTTTGAGCTGAGTGATGAGACATAATGGAATTCACAACAAAGGGAGAAGCAGGAACAATCACTCTAGTAAAATTTGCTGTGAACAGGGAGTTCATGTAGAGGATTGTTAGGAGATTTTAGCCCTAGTGGCAGCAGAACTAAAAATAGGAATGGCTAAGTATGAGAGATGTTGAGGAAATGAAATGACAGGTAGAGTTTAATTATACAGAAGAAGAAGGTGAACATGACTTCCAAGTCTCTAAGTGTAGAAAGAACCTTAGGTCTTATTTATTCCATTTCTCACTCAACACAGGAGTCTCACCCACAGTGTTCCCAAGTGGTGGCCCACTAGCCTCTGCTGGGACTCTTCTAAGGGCGGATGCTGTCTGCCTCACAAGACAGCAGTCTGCTCCATTCTGGACAACTTGGATTTTAGAGAGAGCTTCTTTACATTGACCTGAAATCTGCCTGCCCTTAAATTCTACCCATTGGTCTTAATTCTTTATTCAGCAAAGACTAGGTCTGTTTTCTTAGGTCTAAGTCCAAGTCCTCTATATTCTTAGAAACAACTATTTTGTCTCTCTTTAATCTCCTCCAGTCTTCTTCCCTCAAAACATTTCCAAGGCTTCAGGAAAATCCTGACAAAATCTCTGTTAGTCACAATGCTGACATATATAAAAGGCAGCTTTTCATATTTCTCCAGAGGTTGGATTTGGTGTCAGAAACATTTAGTGCCATCATCTTAAAATATGAAGCTCTCTGACTGAAGCTGTTAGCATATCAGCCTCTTCAGCAGCCCCAACAAAGGAATAAGAGGACAAAACAAATGTTGGAGAAATAATAGCATATATTCTTAAAATATTATTCATCAAGGGGTTGTGCCCTTTTCCACTGCCTTAGTCATTTGAAGTAACAGTCTGGTTTTATTACTGCAGAAGAAAACAAGATATGGCTTGATTCAAATAAAGTCAACATTAGACCAAGAGAATAAATTAATGTTAGAATTGAAAGTTAAGATGATCTTGTCTAACCCCTTCATTTTATGGACCAGGAAACAGATGACTACATGATGATGACAAATAGTAAAATCATTTGCTAAAACCATTAGGAGAATAGTTGATGGGTAACTAGACATTCCTATCATGCCACCAGATTATTTTCTAGTCACAAAGGAAAATATCACTGTATAAGGGAGGGATCTGGTAGTTATCACACTAAAATGAATAGTTAAGTTTCACATTGCTAATGATGGTTCACCCAGAAAATATCTTCTGATGGGATTTAACATCACCTATGATGTAGTCTAGGCAAAAGTATGTAATTGGAATATGTAAAGTCCAACAAATGGTACTGGGACAACTGGATATCCACATGCGAAAGAGTGAATTTGCACCCCCTTCCTCATACTACATACAAAAATTAACTCAAAGTGGATCAAAGACTTAAATATAAGCACCTAAAACTATAAAGCTTTTAGAATGAAGCATAGATGTAAATCTTTGTGGCTTTAGGCAATGGTTTCTTTTTTTTTCTTAACATTTTTATTGGAGTATAATTGCTTTACAATGATGTGTTAGTTTCTGCTTTATAACAAAGTGAATCAGTTATACATATACATATATCCCCATATCTCTTCCCTCTTGAGTCTCCCTCCCTCCCTATCCCACCCTTCTAGCTGGTCACAAAGCACCGAGCTGATCTCCCTGTGCTATAGGCAATGGTTTCTTAAATATGACAGCAAAAGCACAAGAAGCTCAAGCAAAAAAAGAAAAAAATAGATAAATTGAATTTCATCAGAACTAAAACCTTTTTTGTATCAAAAATCATTACCAAAAAAGTAAAAACATAACCTACAGAATGCGAGAAAATGTTGCAAATCATATATCTGATAAGGTTATAGTATCCAGAACACATAAACCACCCAATTTTAAAATGAGCAAAGGATTCTAATAGACATTTCTACAAAGAAGATATACAAATGGCCAACAAGCACCTGAAAAAATGCTCAACATCATTAGTTATTAGGAAAATGCAAATCAAAATCACAGTGAGATACTTCACACCCTCTAGGGTGAATAAGAATTTTTCAAAAGTGGAAAGTAACAGGTGTTGCTGATGATGTAGAGAAATTGGAACCCTCATACATTGCTGGTAGGAATGTAAAACAGTACTGTGGAAAAGTTTGGCAGCTCCTCAAAAAATTAATGATAGAGCTACCATATGATGCAGCAATTCCACTCCTAGGTATATAGCCAAAAGAACTGAAATCTATGTTCACATAAAAATATGTACAGGAATTGTCATATCAGCATTATTCATAATAGCCAAAAAGTAACTCAAATGTCCGTCAACTGAAGAATGGATAAACACAATATGGTACCATGGAATATTTTTCAACCGTAACAAGTAATAACATACTGATACATGCCACAACATAAATGAACCTTGAAAACATTAAATGATGTGAAAGAAGACGAATACAAAAACACAAAAGAGCACATATTGTATGATTCCATTTATGTGAAATGTCCAGAACAGGCAAATTCATAGAAACAGAAAGTAGATTAGTGTTGCCAAAGGATTGGGGGAGGAAGATATTGGGAGATTTGTGATTTCTTTTTGGGGTGATAGAAGTATTCTGTAATTAGTAGTCACAGTTGCACAACACTGAATACACGAAAATCCACTGAGCTGTACACTTTAAAATGGAGGATTTTATGTTATGTGAATTTTATCTCAGTAAAGAAGTTTTTTTTTAAAAAAGAATACAAGTTTTAGATGTGACTTTCATTTTACGGTTAGTTCAGGCAATAGAGAAACAAGCTAAATGATATCAAGTGAGTTATGGGACAAACCCAGAAAGTGGCCCAATCTGTAGGACAAATGGACTGATGTTTTTCAAAAAATAATAACATAAAAAGGTGACTGTGCTAGCATGTGAAATATATGGCAGAATATCTTATGAGGTGTGTGATCTTGAGTGATAAGAATATGCTGTTTTAATTGTTTTGTTTCGTGGTATTTTATTATTTTCTAACAAGCACCTGTACTACTTTTAGAATGAAAAGTGTATTAAAAGTACTTGCCTGAGGTCATATAGCTAATTTAAGGAACTAAATTAGTTATTAGGAAAGAGTATTTTACTAAAACAAATCAGAAAAAGACTGAAAACCATAGGATAAGACTTAAACCTTAAATATTAGCTCCAAGGGAGAAGTTCTAAATGGCTGGGTTTGTAAATGGGAATAATGTCCATGTGTTGGTATCACATGAAGATTTTACTGGTTTCCCCCTACATTTCTATTTCTTTAAATATTCCTTTTTTTTTTTTGCTTCTCTTTTTTGCTCCTTCCCTCCCCACCACACACACCAATCATTGATCCCCACCCCTTTTCTATATTAATATTCCCTACCCATCTCCTTTTTGTTTTCTGGGTTTCTTGCTTTGGCTCTTCTTTAAAGGTCTGAGTCTTCCCTTGTCTCTTCCCTGACAAACTGTTCTTTACTCAAGGAGCAGCAGTAGTTCCCAGGATCAGAACTTGGTTTGTCTCTGACATAGTTCACAGAGGAAGTTACTCTTTCCAAGCACAGGCATGGGAAGTCAGTGTTGCTCTCTTAACCCTGAAGGCATCAAAGTTTGTAAGGAAATGTACTGTAGGAAATAGTGGGTGAAACTCCTGGCTCCATCTATAGTTTGGTTGAAACCTTAAACACACTGGGGAGAGGAAATTGGGGAATTTGGAGTAAGCAGATTCTTCTTGCCTTTTGTTTATTTGAAAAGGAGATCTATAGCCCTACAGGTAGAATTGGACTAGACTCAGTGTTTGCTCCTTGGTTGATCTGGCATTGTCTGGTATCATAATTTACCTACAAACTGCTGCCTTTGAGAGCCTGTGTGCCAGGTCAGCAGTCAAAGGTGGAAGTTAGAAAGATGTGGGAGAACTCAGGGAGACTGATAACTTTGATAATTTTGGGTATTTGATAAATGTATATTAATTAAAAGATAAAAGGAAATTATTATATGATGAATTTGTTGACTGGCACATATATATTTTTTTAACATCTTTATTGGAGTATAATTGCTTTGCTTTTTTCTGCTTTTATAAAGTAGAAACTAACACAAAATGGTGTGTTAGTTTCTACTTTATGACAAAGTGAACCAGCTATACATATACATACATCCCCATATCCCCTCCCTCTTGTGTCTCCCTCCCACCCTCCCTATCCCACCCCTCTAGGTGGTCACAAAGCACAAAGCTGATCTCCCTGTGCTATGCGGCTGCTTCCCACTAGCTATCTATTTTACATTTGGTAGTATATATATGTCCATGCCACTCTCTCACTTCTTCCCAGCTTACCCTTCCCCCTCCCCGTGTCCTCAAGTCTGTTCTCTATGTCTGCATCTTTATTCCTGTCCTGCCCCTAGGTTCTTCAGAACCTTTTTTTGTTTTAGATTCCATATATATATATATGTGTTAGCATACGGTACTTGTCTTTCTCTTTCTGACTTGCTTCACTCTGTATGACAGACTCTAGGTCCATCCACCTCACTACAAATAACTCAATTTCGTTTCTTTTTATGGCTGAGTAATATTCCATTCCATGTATGTGCCACATCTTCTTTATCCATTCATCTGTCGATGGACATTTAGGTTGCTTCCATTGTCCTGGCTATTGTAAATAGAGATGGTGCATAGATTTTTAAAATTCTATTTACTTAACTACATAGTCATCTCTTACTTGAGTTTCCCTAGGTCTCACCAGCCTTTGTGTTTATAAAAGGAGTTAAAAACTATATTCTATTTTTTTTTAAGTATATTACCCCAAATTTATCCCACTTGCCCATGTAGGACCTCAGATTCCTGAAATGCTTGACCCAAAGTATTTCCGGGAATCTACAGAGCATCCAGTCAGCTATAAGGCATTCTTCTGCGGGGTGCCTTTCCTGGGAGAACTGCTATTTCCACCAGTCTTGCCTCATTCTCTGCCGGGCACTGCTGCCTTCCTGGCTGACACCCCACTGCTTCTCAATCACACCACCATCTGCTGGTCAGTACCTGAGTCTCTGTGATGGTTAATTTTGTGTGTCAACTTGACTGGACTAAGGGATGCCCGAACAGCTAGTAAAACATTACTTCTGGATGTGTCTGTGAGGGTGTATATGGAAGATACTAGCATTTGGATCAGTAGGTTGAGTAAAGAAGCTCCGCCCTTGCAGGGCATCATCCAAAGCATTGAGAGCTCTAATAGAACAGAAAAGCTGAGGAAGAGCAAATTTGCACTGTCTCTTCTTGAGCTGGGACAGCCATTTTCTCCTGCCCTCAGACATCTGAGCTCCTGGTAGTTGGGTGTTTGGACTTGGACTGAATTGCACCACCAGCTTTCCTGGTTCTCCAGCTTGCAGACAGCAGATTGTGGGACTGCTCAGCCTCCATAACCGCAGGAGCCAATTCCCATGATAAATCCATATATCACACTGGTACTGTTTCTCTGGAGAACCTTGACTAATAGAGTTTACTTCCCTTCGGAGGCCGAACTTATGCTGTGATCTGTGGCAAAGTGGGCGGGGACACATCTCTCCATCTTACTTTACAATCTTAAGAGGGGAAGCTGCCTGTGCCCAGAATGTCATACAGCAGGTTAGGAAACAACCCTTTCAGCTTTAACAGATAGAAATCCGAGTGGCTGGACCAAGGATAAATGGCTCAGAATCACCTCTTCCCTCATTATTCCTTTTTCGCTGATTATGTGTGAACATAGAAAAAACATTAAAATAATAACAGAGAAAATGGACTAACAATTTGGCACACATTTAAATGTCTACATAAACATATAATTTTTACATAAATGGAATCATCATATTCTATAAACTTATTTCAAATTAAAATCTACTTACTATTTTTTGCATGGTCATGTAGTATTCTGTTGTTGGAGGTGCCATAATTTAATTAGCCAGATCCCTTTTAATGGACTTCCATGTTGTTTATAGTTGCCTGACTATACACAGTGCTGTTGTAAACATCTGTGTACATATATCTCTTAGCTCTTTAGGAGAAATTCTAAGAAGAATTCGTGAATCAGTGGTTAAGTAGACAGTTTTGATGAATATAGGAGAGAATGATCTCTACAGATTTTGTACTAGTGTGGAGGACGGTTGAAGAGTCTAAGACCCTCTGTCAGCTGTAAATAAGACTAGCTATTTTCTCTCATTTTCACTAGATAATATCCATATTACTAACTTTTTTCATCTTTGCCAGTCTGAGAGACTTAAACAAATGATTCTGCATTCTTGTTTTAATTTGAAAATTTAAAAAATTTTAGTGAACATTCCATATTGTTAATTCTTCTGTAATTTTCCTGTTCATATAATTTGGACATTTACAGTGGGGTATTCATTTTTTTAAATTAATTAATTAATTAACTTTTGGCTGTGTTGGGTCTTTGTTGCTGCGCAGGCTTTCTCTAGTTGTGGCGAGTGGGGGCTACTCTTCGTTCTGGTGCACGGGCTTCTCATTGTGGCGGCTTCTCCTGTTGTGGAGCACAGGCTCTAGGCACGCAGGCTTCAGTAGTTGTGGCATGTGGTCTCAGTAGTTGTGGCTCACAGGCTCTAGAGCACAGGCTCAATAGTTTTGGCACACGGGCTTAGTTGCTCTGCGCCGTGTGGGATCTTCCCAGACTAGGGCTCAAACCCATGTTCCCTGCATTGGCAAGTGGATTCTTAACCACTGCACCACCAGGGAAGTCCCTGGGGTATTCATTTTTTTATCTGATTTTTAAGGGATATTTATATATCAAATAATAATAATATATGTCAATGTTTATTGACATATATGTAACATATGTCAATATTTAATATCTAAAATTTCCCCCATAATTTCCTTGCTGAGGGTAGGCTTTCTCTATGAAGCTCTTACTCCCACTGAACAGACATCTTTTAGATTATCCTCACCAATTTAAAAGCCATGCCCATGTATGCCTGAATTTCTGCTGGGATCCCTGCTGGATATCCTATATCATATCATAATAGATATGTCAATAAAATGTGTACATATAAAAACACATTTATTCAAAATGAAAATTACAGTGTTAGATATTGCAGTTTATTTTCTAATGGAAAGACATTCAAAATAAGAGGAGTATGCAATGTAAGGTAATAAGTGGCATAATCAATTTAGAAGACTGGCACATATGTACAGAAATTTATTAACCTAAGAGTGGAAGTTTGGAGGAGACTCCTTTGGTGAGATTGTCAAAAAGAAAAAAGCCACGTACAATCTGCCTGTCTTCCTGCCCCTCTAACCCTCCTTTGATTGTAGCTGAGCCCCTTCCCCACCCACATATCACAGTGGTTCTTAAATTGGCTGTGCATTGGAATTATGTGAAGAACTCTAAAAACTACTCATTCCTGAGCCCTACTCTAGAGGTTCTGAAGTAATTGGTTTGTGATCAGGATTTTTTTCAAAGCTCCCCAGGTGATTTTAATGTGCAGCCAAGGACTCAGCACCTCCCATAACTTTGGGAGTAATTTAAGCTTAGACTGGCGAACTATAATGACTTCTAATTCAGAGCACGCTAACTTTGCTGGTTCTTACCTACTTTTGTAATTCCAAAACCTGGGCTTCTGCCTTTTTCCCAACACAAAGTGCCTTACCTTACGCTTCTTAAAAAATGGAATCTTGCCTTCTTGTTTCTATGGGTGCTGCTACATAATAGTGTTTCCTTTCTGTATTTCCACAAATTACTTAATCTTAGATCCACACATCATCTTCACACATCAAGTAGTACTTCTTGGGACTACTGTGATGCTGAACCCTACCTTGGGTTACCTCTTGTTGCTCTTCATTATACTCTTCATATCATGCTCTACCTACCCAGATAGTTATTCACTTGTTTGCAGCTGGATTCTTTCTCCTGGTGCCTGACTTATCCCTGGAGACATGACCCACTCCAGACCTCAGCCAGCACCCCTCTCTCCCAAATGTGCAGTTTGTTTTTTTTTGCCTGATGATGTTATTTTATAAAATCTATAGTTAATGTTGTCAAGGAGTATATGAGAAACTGCCTAGGCCAATGGAGGTTATGAAAGTTTCCTTTTTAAAAGCAAATTAGGGAGTGAGACTTTCAGAGTAAGGAGTTTAGCAAACTCTCTCCCCAGCAAAACAACTATATAACTGGTGAAAATTATTTTTTAAAAAATTATCTAGTATCTCTGGAAATTAGATAAGTGCACAGAGAAAATGGAGAAACACTCATTCAAGAAAATCTACTAAATCTCCATACAAATGTGAGAGTCTGTGGCATTTGAGCCATGACCTGCTCCCTCCTCTGCCCCATCTCCATGTTATGGAAACTCTACTCTAAGTGATCTACTCCTCGATGGTGTGGACGAGAAAATGGTAACTCATTCTCTCCATAGCTCACAGTCTAGAGCTGCAATTTCACCCCAGCAGAGGCAAGCCATCAGCATTTCTCACACCCTCATCCCTGTGTTTTAGAAGCTCTATTTTGGACAATGCAGCTGAAAGGACTGATACTTCCTTCATCCACTCAGCCCCTAGTCATAGGGGAGAAGCTCTTCTCCAGGCTTGGCAAGCCCAAAACACTGGGACTTTGATTACGCCTTCCAGAGCTCACTCATAGAGCAGAGATTCTACACTGGGAGGGCCAAGCAGAGATGATCAGCTTACCATCCTCCACTTCCAGCAACCACACATGTTGCTAGATTGTCATTCTGGGGGAAACAGGCTTCTGTCCCTGCCCCCAGCTCTTTGCAGTGCTTCAGAGATTATGTTCAGGGAGAGAGGCAGGCCATAAGAACTACTGATTTGTTTGGAACAGAATGTGGAAACTCCATGCTTAAGGGTGTTGTTCAAAATAATGAAGATTTTGGTGGAGAACAATTGAGAGAGTGCTGTTAGTTCCATGACACTAGTATCAACAAGCAAAATGCCAAAGCAGCCAGATATTTAACAGAGAGAAACAGGGAAAGAGACAGCCAAGAAAAGCCCTCTTGGGACTGCAGTCAACCTCAGAGATCAAGAAGACTGTGCAAATGTGCTAAGCTGCACCCATTCAGGAGCAATCAGAGCAGGATGTGGGACAGAATTGAAAGCATTCCCAAGTCACACAGAGATCCATCAACAAAGGGCAGAAGCATCACTGGCACAAAGGACTTAAATGCAATCTCTGCATAAACACTGACTGAACAATAAGCTACTCTGATTCAGGAGCAACTTCCATGAAGCCAGAATTGAAAATAAAATCACATCCTTGGCAGTCTGGAAGACTGTGCCTGCCCAAGGCTGCACTTTTTCAAGAGTGATACGAAAGGGAATTTCTAAGATTCTAAGCCCTGGTTGAATTTGAGTAAAAAATGTAAACTCACTGAACTACAGTAGCAGCCTCCAAGCCACACACACATCCAGTAGTAAAGGGTAAGAATCAACTAGCTAAGAGTGTTTAAGCACAACATTTAAACAGTAAGTGACCTGTGCTGACTCAGGAATATATTCTAGATATCCAGGATAAAAAGCAAGGATAAAATATGGAAACAAGAGAGAAAAATCTGAGCAGGGGTATCAGAAATTACAAACTGCATGGAAAATAGACTTCACAGAGTTAGTTCAGTCAAGTCATTGAACAAATAAACTAATGACCAAGCAAAAACCAAAAACAACATCAATCCCTAGGGTCAGGGAAAACCTGTATCCAGAGTAATTACAATATATTTTCTAAAATGTCCAGATTTCAGCAACAAAAACAAATAGACATGCAAAGAAACAGGAAAGTGTGACCTATACACAGGAACAAAATCAGGCAAATAGAAACTGCCTTGAGCGGGGAGCACACAGATCTTGGACTTAGCAAAGACTTCAAAGCAGCTATTATAAACATGTTCAAAGAACTAAAGGAAACCATGCTTAAATTATTAAAGGAAGCTATGATGACAATGTCTCATCAAATAGATAATATAAAGAAATGGAAATTATAAAAAAGAACCAAATGGAAATTCTGTAGTTGAAAATTACAATAACTGAAAAGTACAATAACTGTTAACAGCATATTTGAGCTGGTAAAAGAAGAACCTGGATACCAATTAAATTTGAATTTAAGATAAACAATTAATAGATTTTTAGTATAAGGATATACCATGCAATATTTTGAAATTATTCATTGTTTGTAAGATATTCTAATTTAAATGGGTATCCTCTATTTTATCTGGCAACCCTACCACCAGGGGACACTTGGCAATGTCTTAAGACATTTTTGGTTGTCACAACTGAGAGTGTGTGGGGAGAAGTGCTACTGGTATCTAGTGAGTAGAGGCCAGGGATGCTGCTAAATGCCCTACAATGCACAGGACAGTCCCCACAACACAGAATTATCCAGCCGAGGTTGAAAAACCCAATGGACTCCCCAGGAAGGAAAGAAAAACAAGTAACTCCATGATGGATTTCCCACCCCCTCCCTTTTTCCCTCTGTATTTCTTCCTGTGAATAATTGCACAGTTGTTTTTTTTAAGTAAACTTTTGATAAAAGCATTACATACATTCCAAAAAGTGCCCAAACGATAAGTGCACAGCTGGACGAGTTTTCACAAACTGCACACAGCTGTGTAACCAGCCCCCCAGATGAGGAATCAGGCCACCCATCAGTGTCCCAGAAGTTCTGGTGCCCTTTGCAATCACTATCCCCTGCCCACTCAAGGGAACCCACTGTTCCGACTTCTTTCACCATAGATTAATTCTATCTTGGTTTTGAACTTTGTATTCATGAAATCTTACCATGCATACTCTTTTGTATCTGACTTCTTTTGTTCAACGTTATTTTTGCATGCACATATTTTAATGGTTGCCACATAACGTATATGTATGTATATGTGGATGTGTATATAATATCATATTCTATTTTCCACAATTTTATATCATCAAAAGTGTTCCATGTACCATAGTCTTCATAGTTATTATTTTAATTATAGTATATTTCATGGGATAAGTGTGCCATACCTTATTGAACCCTTCCAATATTTAGAATATTAATAATGTAATAAACATTTTCATTCATATAAAAAAAAAGAAGAACTTGGGAACTTGAACTTGAGATTGTGCTATCTGAAGATTGTGCTATCTGAAGAACAGAGAGAAAAGAAAGAAAATGAGCATAGCCACCGAAGAATGTGGGGTACCACTAAGTGTACCAACATACATGTAATGGGAGTACTAGAATATGAGGAGAGAGAAAAAGAAGCAGAAAAAAAAATATGGGAAGATATAATGGCTGAAAACTTCAAAATTTGATGAAAAACAATCTACACATCCAGGAAGCTCAACAAACTCCAATTAAGATGATATAAAACAATCCCCACCCATCATAGTCAAAATGTTGGAAGCCAACAGAAATTCTTGAAAGCAGTAAGAGAAAACAACTCATCATATACAAGAAAATCCTAATAAGAGTAACAACTCATTTCCCATTAGGAACAATGGGGGCCAGAAGGCAGTAGCATGTTTAAAGTACTAAAAGTAAAAAATTGTCAATTAAGAATCTTATATTCAGCAAAACTATCTTTCGAAAATGAAGGCAAAATATATTCCCAGATAAACAAAAGCTGAGAGATTTCATTGCTAGCGGATGTGCCTTGCAAGAAAGATAATTATGTAGGTAATTATAATAGTGTAATTGTATATTTATTCTCCTTTCTTCATTTAAATGATTTAAAAAGCAGTTGCATAACATATAATATAATATGCTTATATATGTACAATATGTATATATACAATGTATTGTTGGGCCTATAGCTTATGGAAATGTAATATATTTGCCAAAAACAGTACAAAGTGGAAACAAAGCTGTATGGTGTAAGGAAATGACACCAGATGGTAATTTTCTATAAATATATACTTGCTGTCCTTTCTTCTCTCAGCTTCTTTAAAATACATCAGATTATACAAAGTAATAATTATGATAATGTATTGTTGGGTTTGTAACTTATGTAGACATAATAACTATAACCATGATAGAACAAAAAAGGAGAAGGGCATAGGCTATATAGGTGTAATGACAGCACTTATTTCCATATTTCACTAGAATTTGGTTAGTATAACTCTGAAGTAGCTTTTGCTAAGTTAAGAAGTGTATTGTAATCTCTAGAATAATTATTAAAAAGTAACTAAAAAATATACTTTAAAAAAACATTAAAGGAATTAAAACATTACATTATAAAATACCCACTTAATACAAAAGAAGACAGTAAGGACGAAGAGAGGAACAGAAATACATGAGAAATACAGAAAATAAAAAGCTAAATGGCAGATGTGAATCTAAACATATCTAACAAAATATAAGCATACAGATGTGAATGTGAATGAATCTATAGAAGAGTCCATCCAACAACAACAGAATGTTTTTTTCCTGAAGTGCACATGGAACATTTTTCAGGATAGACCATATGCTAGGCCATAAAACAAGGCTCAATAAATTTAAAAGGATTGAAATCATACAAAGTATGTTTTCCAACCAAATGGAATGAAATTAGAAATCATAACAAGGAAATTTGGAAAGTTCACAAATATGTGGAAACTAAACACACTTCTAAATAACTAGTGCGTCAAAGAAGAAATCACAAGGGTAACTAGAAAATACTTTGAGAAGAATAAAAATAAAAACTATGAAAAAGTGTATGTCAACAAAATAGATAACTTAGATGAAATGGACAAATTCCTAGAAAGATACAAATTACTGAAACTGACTCAAATAAAAACTGAAGATCTGAATAGATCTATAACAAGATATTGCATTAGTTATCAAAAAAAAAAATCCTCACAAAGAAAAGTATAAGGGCTTCCCTGGTAGCACAGTGGTTAAGAATCCACCTGCCAATGCAGGAGACACAGGTTCGAGCCCTGGTCTGGGAAGATCCCACATGCTGCGGAGCAACTAAGCCTGTGTGCCTCAACTACTGAGCCTGCGCTCTAGAGCCCACAAGCCACAACTACTGAAGCTCATGCGACCTAGAGCCCACCCACCACAACTACTGAGCCCATGCACTGCAACTACTGAAGCCTGCACACCTAGAGCCCATGCTCCATAACAAGAGAAGCCACTGCAATGAGAAGCTCATGCACCACAACAAAGGGTAGCCCCCACTCGCTGCAACTAGAGAAAGCCCGCATGCAACAATGAAGACCCAACATAGCCAAAAATAAATAAATAAATGAATAGAAAAGAAAAATCTAGAACCAGATAGCTTCTCTGGTGAATTCTACCAAATATTTAAAGAAGAATGAATGATAATGCCTCGTATACACTTCCAAAAAAAGAATACAAGGGAACTTGGTCCAAATCATTCTATGAGACCAGTATTAGCCTGATACCAAACTGAGATGAAGACATTTCACAAAAAGAAAACTACATATCAATATCCCTTAAGAATATAAACACAAAAATCCTCAGTGAAATATCAGCAAACCAAATCCAGTGACATATAAAAAGGATTACACTCCGTGACCAAGTTAGATTTATTCCAGGAATGGTTGGTTTAACATTTGAATATCAATTAGTGTAATGCACAATAGCAATAGAGCAAAGGACAGAAATCAAACAATCACCTCATAGATGCAGAAAAAGCATTTGACAAAATCAACATCTTTTAATGATAAAACATTCAGCAAACTTGTATTAGAAGGGAACTTCCTCAACTTGATAAAGGGCATCTAAAAATATCATACTAAGGTTAAGAACAAGACAAGGTTGTCTACTCCTGCCACTTACATTAATCATTGTACTGGAGGTTCTAGACAAAACAATTAGGCAAGAAAAAGAAATAAAAGACATCCACATTGGACAGGAAGAAGTAAAACTATCTCTATTTTCATATCACATGATATTAAATGTAGAAAATCTTATGGCATCCATTAAGAGACTCTTAGAATTAATAAGTTTAATAGGTATACTCTTCCAATTCCCTGACATAAACTGAGTGTCCAAGAATTAAATTCAATGCTGACACTAACCACCCAGAGTTAGTACAGACCCCACAAGTTAACAGCTCCGTCCCACAAGACTGCCCCCACTTTAGACACCAGCTTCAAGTGGGATTCCCTGGCTATCCACACTTCTGCCCAGCTGACTAAAAATTTGGGGGTTACTATGACCCCCTCAGATTTGGTAATTTGCTAGAACAACTCACATAACTCAGAAAAGCACTATACTTACAATTACATTTTTAAAATAAAGTTTTAAATAAACTCAGGAACAGACAAATGGAAAAGATGCATAGGACAAAGTATGGAAGTGGGGATACAGAGCTTCCATGCTCTCTCCAGGAGCACAACATGCCCAGCACATCAATGTGTTCATGAATCCAGAAGCTGCCCAAACCTCATTGTTCAAGAGTTTTTATCAAGGCTTCATTATGTAGGCATGGTTGATTAAATCACTGGCCACATGACTGAACTCAATCTCCAGCCCCCTCCTCCCTCCAGAGGTCAGGGGGTATGGCTGAAAGTTCTAGCCCTCTAATCACTGTGTGGCCAGTTCCTTCCTTGAAACTATCTGAGGGTCCACCATGAGTCACCTTGTTGTCAAAACTCAGTTATGGTATGGTAATGAATAACAAAAGACACTCCTATCACTCAGGAAATTCCAAGCATTTTTGAGCTCTATGCCAGGAACTGGGGGAAAGGACTATACATAGTCCTTATTATTATTGTTTTTTTTCAATTATACTACAGGTAAGGAATCCACTAAAGGACTACTAGACAAGTTTAGTGGAGTTGAAGGATACAAGATTAATATTCAAAAGTTAATTGTATTTTATATGGTAGCAATAAGCAATCTGAAAAGGAAATTAAGAAAAGAATTCCATGTACAATAACATTCATAAAAATAAAATAGTAAAAATTTAACAAAATTAAGTACTTGTATACTGAAAACTACAAAACATTGTTGAAAGAAATTAAAGAATATCTTAATAAATGTAGACACCTCATTTTCATGGATTGTAAAACATATTATTGTTAAAATTGCATTACTGGGCTTCCATGGTGGCGCAGTGGTTGAGAATCCATCTGCCAAGGCAGGAGACACGCATTCGAGCCCTGGTCTGGGAAGATCCCACATGCCGCAGAGCAACTAAACCCATGTGCCACAGCTACTGAGCCTGCGTTCCAGAGCCCACAAGCCACAACTACCGAGCCATGTGCCACAACTACTGAAGCCTGTGCACCTAGAGCCTGTACTCCGCAACAAGAGAAACCACCGCAATGAGAAGCCCACGCACCACAACGAAGAGTAGCCCCTGCTCACCACAACTAGAGAAAGCCCGTGCGCAGCAACAAAGACCCAACACAGCCAAAAATAAATAAATAAATATTTTTAAAAAATTACACTACTTTCCAAATTATCTACAGATTCAATGCAATCCCTATCAAAATCCCAGCTAGATTTTGTGCAGAAATTGACAGGCTGACTCTAAAATTCATATGGAAATTCAAGAGACCCCAGAATAATCAAAGCAGTTTTGAGAAGGAGGGACAAAGTTAGAGGACATAATACAAAGCTGCAGTAATCAAGACAGTGTGGCATTAAGTTAGAAATATAGATCATTGGAATAGATGTGAGAATCCAGAAATTAAATTATTGTCAATTTATTTTTGACAAGCATGCCAAGACAATTCAATGGGGAAAGAATAATCTTTTCAACAAATGGTGTTAGGACAACTGGATATCCACAAGTAAAAGAAAGAAGTTGGACTCTTACCTCACAATTATATACAAAAATTAACTCAAAATGGACCAACAAACTAAATTAAGTGCTAAAACTATAAAACTCTTACAAAAAACACAGGAATAAATCTTAGTGACTTTGAATTTGGCAGTGATTTCTTATGTATGACTCTAAAAGCACAAGCAACAAAACATAAAATAGATAAGCTGTATCTTATCAAAACTAAAATCTTTTGTAAATGAAAAGATACTGTCAAGTAAGTGAAAAGATAACCCACAGAATGGGCGAAAATATTTGCAAATCATATACATGATAAGGATTATATCCAGAATATATAAAAAACTCTGAAAACTCAACAAAAAGAAGACAAATAATCCAATTTAAAAATGAACAAAGGACCTGAATAGACATTTCTCCAGTGAAGATACACAAATGATCAATAAGTACATGAAAACATGCTCAATAAGAAATGCAAATCAAAGCCACAGTGAAATACCTTTTAGACCCACGAGTATGGTGTCATAGGTAAAATTGTATCTCCCAAAATTCATATGTTAAAGTCTTAACTCCAGAATGTGACCTTATTTGGAAACAGAGACATTGTAGATGTAATTAGTTAAGATGAGGTCATATTGGAATAAGGTGGGCCTCCTAATCCAATATAGCTGATGTCCTTACAGAAAGGGGAAATTTGGACACAGACTGCACAAAGGGAGAACACCATGTGAAGACTGAAGTTATGCTGCCACAAGCCAAGGAATTATCAGAAGCTAAAAGAAAGGTGTGGAACAGATAACACCCTAGGATCTTCAAAGGAAACATGGTCCTGCAGACAACTTGATTTGGACTTCTAGCCTCCAGAACTGTGTGACAAGAAGTTTCTATTGTTTAAACCACTCAGTTTATGGTACTTTGTTATAGCAGCCTTAGCAAAACAGTACACATGGGTGTAATTAAAAAGATGGACAATAATAACTGTCAGTGAGAATGCAGGGCAATTGGAACACCCAGACATTGTTGATGGGAATGTGAAGTGCAGTCCTTTAGAAAATAGACTGCAGTTCCTCAAAATGTTAAACATATAGTTGCCATATGACTTGGCAATTACACTCTTAGGTATATACCCAAGGGAATTGAAAACAGGTATTTAAATAAACACTTGTACTTAAATGTTTATGGAATCATTATTCAAAATAACCCAAAGATGGAAACAACCCAAATGTTCATCAAATGCTGGGCAAATAAAAAAAATGTGGTATATCCACATAATGGAATATTATTCAACAGTAGAGGTAAAATATTGATACATGCTACAACATGGATTAACCTTCAAAACATTATGCTAAATGAAAGACGCCAGTCACAAAAGGCCACATGTTGTATGATTCCATTTATATGACATTCCCAAAACAGGCAAACCTATAGAAACAGGCAGTAGATTAGTGGCTTCCCAGGACACAGTAGTGCATGGTAGGTAGGGTTGAGGGCATGGGAAAGGTTGGGAGGAATGGGGTGTGACTCAGCAGATACAGAGTTCCTTTTTGAGATGATAAAAATGTTGTAAACTTAGATTGTGGTGATTCTCATGCAACTTTGTGGATACAGTAAAAACTATTAATTGTACACTTTAAATGAGTGGATTTTATGATGTGTGAATAAAGATATTTTTTTAAAAGCAAACCCTGATCCTGAACTACCCACTTGAGCTTTTCCTGGAATCCTGACCTAAGAAACCAAGAGAAAGAATAAAATAATGTTAATTTTAAAAAAGAAAGCTAATTAGAAAATTTCCACAATATACTAGTTATAGGATGTCTGAATTAAGTAGATATATATATGGCAATGGCAGTCTTTTAAAACAGGACATTATTGTCTTGCCTTGATATTTTTAGAAATGCTCCTCATCCACCAGAGGGCAGACAGCAAAAGCAGGAAGAACTACAATCCTGCAGCCTGTGGAATGAAAACCACATTCACAGAAAGATAGACAACATGAAAAAGCAGAGGGCTATGTACCAGATGAAGGAATAAGATAAAACCCCAGAAAAACAACAAAATGAAGTGCAGATAGGTACCCGTAAGGAAAAGAATTCAGAATAATGATAGTGAAGATGATCCAAAACCTCGGAAAAAGAATGGAGGCAAAGATCGAGAAGATGCAAGAAATATTTAACAAAGACCTAGAAGAATTAAAGAACAAAGAAACAGAGATGAACAATACAATAACTGAAATGAAAACTACACTAGAAGGAATCAATAGCAGAATAACTGAGGCAGAAGAACAGATACGTGACCTGGAAGACAGAATGGTGGAATTCACTGCTGTGGAACAGAATAAAGAAAAAAAATGAAAAAAAATGAAGGCAGCCTAAGAGACCTCTGGGACAATATTAAATGCAACAACATTTGCATTATACAGGTCCCAGAAGGAGAAGAGAGAGAGAAAGGACCCGAGAAAATATTTGAAGAGATTATAGTCAAAAACTTCCCTCACATGGGAAAGGAAATAACCACCCAAGTCCAGGAAGCACAGAGAGTCCCATACAGGATAAACCCAAGGAGAAACATGCCGAGACACATAGTAATCAAACTGGCAAAAATTAAAGACAAAGAAAAATTATTGAAAGCAGCAAGGGAAAAACGACAAATAACATACAAGGGAACTCCCATAAGGTTAACAGCTGATTTCTCAGCAGAAACTCTACAAGCCAGAAGGGTGTGGCATGATGTAGTTAAAGGGATGAAAGGGAAGAGCCTACAACCAAGATTACTGTACCCGGAAAGGATCTCATTCAGATTCAATGGAGAAATCAAAAGTTTTACAGACAAGGAGAAGCTAAGAGAATTCAGCACCACCAAACCAGCTCTACAACAAATGCTAAAGGAGCTTCTCTAAGTGGGAAACACAAGAGGAGAAAAGGACCTACAAAAACAAACCCAAAACAATTAAGAAAATGGTCATAGGAACATACATATCAATAATTACCTTAAACGTGAATGGGTTAAATGCTCCAACCAAAAGATACAGGCTTGCTAAATGGATACAAAAACAAGACCCATATATATGCTGTCTACAAGAGACCCACTTCAGACCTAGGGACACATACAGCCTGAAAGTGAGGGGATGGAAAAAGATACTCCATGAAAGTGGAAATCACAAGAAAGCTGGAGTAGCAATACTCATATCAGATACAATAGACTTTAAAATAAAGAATGTTGTAAGAGACAAGGAAGGACACTACATAATGATTAAGGGATCAATCCAAGAAGATATAACAATTATAAATATATATGCACCCAACATAGGAGTACCTCACTACATAAGGCAACTGCCAACAGCTATAAAAGAGGAAATTGACAGTAACACGATAATAGTGGGGGACTTTAACACCTCACTTACACCAATGGACAGATCATCCAAACAGAAAATTAATAAGGAAACACAACCTTTAAATAACACAATAGACCAGATATATTTAATTGAAATTTATACGACATTCCATCCAAAAACCGCAGATTACACTTTCTTCTCAAGTGTGCACAGAACATTCTCCAGGATAGATCACATCTTGGGTCACAAATCAAGCCTTGGTAAATTTAAGAAAATTGAAATCATATCAAGCATCTTTTCTGACCACAACGCTATGAGATTAAATATCAATTACAGGGAAAAAAATGTAAAAAACACAAACACATGGAGGCTAAGCAATACGTTAGTAAATAACCAAGACATCACTGAAGAAATCAAAGAGGAAATCAAAAAATACCTAGAGGCAAATGACAATGAAAACACGATGATCCAAAACCTATGGGATGCAGCAAAAGCAGTTCTAAGAGGGAATTTTATAGCTATACAAGCCTACCTCAAGATACAAGAAAAATCTCAAATAAACAATCTAACCTTACATGTAAGGGAACTAGAGAAAGAAGAAGAAACAAAACCCAAATTTAGTAGAGGGAAAGAAATCATAAAGATCAGAGCAGAAATAAATGAAATAGAAACAAAGAAAACAATAGCAAGGATCAATAAAACTAAAAGGTGGTTCTTTGAGAAGATAAACAAAATTGGTAAACCATTAGCCAGACTCATCAAGAAAAAGAGGGAGAGGACTCAATAAAATTAGAAATGAAAAAGGAGAAGTTAAAACAGACACTGCAGAAATACAAAGCATTTTAAGAGACTACTACAAGCAACTCTATGCCAATAAAATGGACAAATTCTTAGAAAGGTATAACCTTCCAAGACGGAACCAGGAAGAAATAAAAAATATGAACAGACCAATTACAAGTAATGAAATTGAAACTGTGATTAAAAATCTTCCAACCAACAAAATCCAGGACCAGATGGCTTCACAGGTGAATTCTATCAAACATGTAGACAAGAGCTAACACCCATCCTTCTCAACCTCTGAAAAAATTGCAGAGGAGAGAAAACTCCCAAACTCATTCTATGAGGCCACCATCACCCTGATACCAAACCAGACAAAGATACTACCAAAAAAGAAAATTATAGGCCAATATCACTGTTGAATATAGATGCAAAAATCCTCAACAAAATACTAGCAAACAGAATCCAACAACACATTAAAAGGATCATACACCATGATCAAGGGGGTTTATCCCAGGATGCAAGGATTCTTCAATATATGCAGGTTAATTAATGTGATACACCATATTAACAAATTGAAGAATATAAACCATATGATCATCTCAATAGATGCAGAAAAAGCTTCTGACATAATTCAGCACCGATTTATGATAAAAACTCTCCAGAAAGTTGGCATAGATGGAACCTACCTCAACATAATAAAGGCCATATATGATAAACCCACAGCAAACATCATTCTCAATGGTGATAAACTGAAAGCATTTCCTCTCAGATCAGGAACAAGACAAGGAAGTCCACTCTCGCCATTATTATTCAACATAGTTTTGGAAGTCCTAGCCATGACAATCAGAGAAGAAAAAGAAATAAAAGGAATACAAATTGGAAAAGAAGTAGTAAAACTGTCACTGTTTGCAGATGACATGATACTATACTTAAAGAATCCTAAAGATGCCACCAGAAAACTACTAGAGCTAATCAGTGAATTTGGTAAAGTTGCAGGATACAAAATTAATGCACAGAAACCTCTTGCATTCTTATACACTAATGATGAAAAATCTGAAAGAGAAATTAAGGAAACACTCCCATTTACCATTGCAACAAAAAGAATAAAATACCTAGGAATAAACCTACCTAGGGAGACAAAAGACCTGTATGCAGAAAACTATAAGACACTGTTGAAAGAAATTAAAGATGATACCAATAGATGGAGAGATATTCCATGTTCTTGGATTGGAAGAATCAATATTGTGAAAATGACTATAGTACCCAAAGCAATCTACAGATTCAATGCAATCCCTATCATATTACCAATGGCAGTTTTTACAGAACTAGAACAAAAAATCTTAAAATTTGTATGGAGACACAAAAGACCCCGAATAGCCAAAGCAGTCTCGAGGGAAAAAAGCGGAGCTGGAGGAATCAGACTCCCTGACTTCAGACTATGCTACAAAGCTACAGTAATCAAGACAATATGGTACTGGCACAAAACCAGAAATATAGATCAATGGAACAGGATAGAATGCCCAGAGATAAACCCACACACCTATGGTCAACTAATCTATGACAAAGGAAGCAAAGATATACAATGTAGAAAAGGCAGTCTCTTCAGTACGTGGTGCTGGGAAAACTGGACAGCTACATGTAAAAGAATGAAATTAGAACACTCCCTAACACCATACACAAAAATAAACTCAAAATGGAATCAAGACCTAAATGTAAGACCAGACACTGTAAAACTCCTAGAAGAAAACATAGGAAGAATACTCTTTGACATAAATCACAGCAAGATCTTTTTTGATCCACCTCCTAGAGTAATGGAAATAAAAACAAAAATAAACAAATGGGACCTAATGATACCTCAAAGCTTTTGCACAGCAAAGGAAACCATAAACAAGATGAAAAGACACCCCTCAGAATGGGAGAAAATATTTGCAAATGAATCAACGGACAAAGCATTAATCTCCAAAATATATAAACAGCTCATGCAGCTCAATATTAGAAAAACAAACAACCCAATCCAAAATTGGGCAGAAGACCTAAATAGACATTTCTCCAAATAAGACATACAGATGGCCAAGAAGCACATGAAAGGCTGCTCAACATCACTACATATTAGAGAAATGCAAATCAAAACTACAATGAGGTGTCACCTCACACCAGTTAGAATGGGCATCATCAGAAAATCTATAAACAATAAATGCTGGAGAGGGTGTGGAGAAAAGGGAACCCTCTTGCACTGTTGGTGGGAATGTAAATTGATACAGCCACTATGGAGAACAGTATGGAGGTTCCTTAAAAGACTAAAAATAGAAATACTATATGATCCAGCAATCCCACTACTGGGCATATACCCAGAGAAACCATAATTCAAAAAGATACATGCACCCCAATGTTCATTGCAGCACTATTTACAATAGCCAGGTCATGGAAGCAACCTAAATGCCCATCGACAGATGAATGGATAAAGAAGAAGTGGTACATATATACAATGGAATATTACTCAGCCCTAAAAAGGAACGAAATTGTGTCATTTGTAGAGACGTGGATGGATCTAGAGACTGTCATACAGAGTGAAGTAAGTCAGAAAGAGAAAAACAAATATTGTATATTAATGCATATATGTGGAACCTAGAAAAATGGTTCAGATGAATGGGTTTGCTGGGTAGAAATTGAGACACAGATGTAGAGAACAAACATGGACACCAAGTGGGGAAAGCCATGGGGGGTGGGGGTGGGGGTGTGAAGAATTGGACGGTTGGGATTCACCTGTATACACTGATGTGTATAAAATTGATGACTAATAAGAACCTGCTGTATAAGAAATAAATAAAATAAAATTCAAAAATTCAAAAAAAAAAGAATGGATAAACAACAAAGTCTTACTGTATAGCACAGGGAACTTGTGATACACCATAATGGAAAATAATATGAAAAAAATAATGTATACATAGGTATAACTGAATCACCTTGCTGTATACCTGAAACTAACACAACTGTACATCACTAAAATAAAAAATTTTTTAAGTAAGGAAAAAAAAAAGAAATGCTGTGTATGTTAGAAAAACAAATACTTTGCAGTTTAAGCACATTTTGTGGGTGAGAAATTCCTTAGCTCTTGGAACCCCTCAGAAGTGGTAACATATCCAATCTGAGTGACCCTGGGCCATTCCTTCTTCTAGGGATCTCCTTGTCCTGTGTATGAAGGGGAGGTACCCTAGATAATATCTAGGGCTGCCTCTCATCCCAAATATTTGTAGCCAATACCTTGTGTCCTATACATCACTCTGAGAAATGAGCCAGCGGAAGGAGAGCTGGGGGCACTAGAATCACCTTTGGGGAACATGTTAGACATGGAGATGCTAGGTCCTACTGAAACCATGCACCTCAGATTGGGACTTGAAGCCACGTGCCGGGAGTCGAACCCAGCCTAAACCCAGATTGGGACTTGAACCCACAAGGCCGGGACTTGAGCCCGTCCAAAACCCAGATTGGGACTTGAACCCATGCACTGGAACTTGAACCCAGCCAAAACCCACAGTCTTCCAACTGAGATCACACACCTGGTTTCAGGACTTAATGAAGCTCAGGTTCTTGATGTCTCACTGCAGAAAGTATTCAGTGAGAGACAAAGTGATGGGTAAGAAGTGGATTTATTTAGAGAGAAACACACTCCACAAACAGAGTGTGGGCCATCTCAGAAGGTGAGAAAGGCACCAGGGTATGGGGTTGTCAGTTTTTATAGGAGTGGGTAATTTCATAGACTAATGAGTGGGAGGAGTATTCCAGCTATTTTAGGAAGGGGTGGGGATTTCCATGAATTGGGCCACCACCCACTTTTTGATCCTTATAGTTGGTCTTGGAACTGTCATGGCACCTGTGGTGGGTGTGTCATTTAGCTTGCTGATGTGTCACAGTGAGCATATACTGAGGCTCAAGGTCTAGTGGAAAGTCTACTTGTCCACCGTCTTGGACCCATTTGGTTGTAATCAGTTTATGTCATGTCCTTGGGCTATGTCATTCTTTCAAAGGTTGTACCCTGACTCCTTCCCTCCTGTTCTACCACCCCCAGAATCCTATTTGCTTGGGTGAACTCTAGGAATCGGCATTTTATAGAAGCATGCCAAACAATTGAGAAACACTAGCAGGAGTCTTTGGAAACTATTTGCCTCCACAAATCAGAGGCCGTCTTTATCTCCTGTGCTTAATGAGGTAAGATAGACACCTCAGTTGCCATGTGTTACCTCTATCTCCAACTCTTGGACTAACCCTCTTTCTTTTATTTACTCATCATGTATCAGGAAACGACCCTTAGTAAGTATGGATTTTTAGCAGAATGCATTTAACACTAACCTGAACGCTCCCAGTTTTAATCATATATTTTTCCCTCCCTGTTCAGGGGCTCAGAGATTCAGAACTGACCTGATTCCAAAAAGTGAATCCAAAGTGCTAGAAATTTGTTGGCATTGAAATGACTACACATCCATTGTAAGACACCTTTTTCACCTGGTGCTTTTCATTCAAGGACTCTTAGGAATGAGCAAGTTTTTGGACTAAAGATGTAGTCTATCAAAAAAATTTTATGTTGCTTTCCTATATTTAGTTTTTGAATATACGCAACCATTTAGCAGTGTGTTTTAAGCACGTACTATACAGAAAGCAATATGGTAGGTATTATGAGGATATGAAGATGAATCTTGTCCCCAAAGTGTCTAGTATGGGAGATGAGATTAAAAATTGTAAAACAAGACACAGAGTAGATGATGGTACACGAGTAATGTAACTAGTGACTCTGGTTGTTCAGAGGAAGAGGATTTAGGTGATAAAGGGAAGCTTCTGGCTGATAGTTCCATTTGAGAGGACACTGAATGCAGGGTAGGATTTAGATACATGGAATTGGAGAGAAAGACTGAACTTTTTTAACTGAATCCTCAGAGTGGGTGGAAGCTCTAGCAATAAGTGATATAAAGCAGGGACTTTGTCTCTTACGTGATCATGGATCCCTATGCCCGGCACGGACTAAAATGAGAAAGGAAGGAAGGATGTAAAGAAGTAAGAAGCCAGTCAGTCTGATCTGTAGGGAAAGAGAACACATGTACCACTTGACCTGATGGACCACTCTGGTCCATCAAGCTCTCAAGCTTTGTACTTCATTCAGGATGAAATATGGTCACATCTAATGAATGCCAAAAGAATGCATGCAAGTGGTGAACAATCCCCTTTCCCTTGTGAATTGACACTACCATTCTCAACTAAGAGCGAAGTGTCAAATATGTAGAGGTGTAAAATTAAACCATAAGATTGTTGAAATGACAAAGGTAGTATCTGAAAACATCAAATTGTTAAATAATGTTCAAATGATGAGGTGTTGAAAAAGTAATGGTATCAATGATGGAAACAGAAGTATATTTCGTTTTTCTAGTAAATATTGCCATAGTATCTCAAAATTTGTCTCTCTGTGCTCTTCTTAGAAGACTGTAGCATGTTGTGTTTACAGATTTGTCCTAGGAAGCCTTAAAATCCAATATCTGAATCTAATATGGCCACCCAAAAGAACAAGAGCTGCCTCTTATTCTTCACCCTTCATTGAAAGCACTGAAATGAACTAGAAACTCAGTTTTCCTCTTTAACTAGGAACACTGCCTTTAAAAAAATTTTTATTGCAAATGATGAACACTATGAAATTGGATGTCAGTTCTCACTAATGATTTTTTTAAGCTACAGAAATTAGTCACTGCTATATATATATTTTTACTTTTGTTGCTTGTTTCTATCAAATGCTTTCCCCTGGCCAGTGTGACAAATGTGTCCCCAATCCTCTGTGCAGACATTTTTCATCTCTCTGCAAGCTGAGACAAGATCAGTCCTTTGACTTAACCCCTCCCTTGGTAAATAGAACCAGAAAAGCATCTTTACACATGCCATTCTGGTCTCAGCATTTCTAATGTTAGAACGGAAGGAAAGGAGGTCAGAAGTAGTCTAATGACAATATGAACTTTTTGGACGGTTTACCACAGGTTAGAATACCTTTACACACTGAGCGCCACCATGGACGCAGTCAGGCATTTGTCTGTTGAGCTGTACATTGACTTGCACCTTCTTCTGGGAGAGAAGTTGTTTGTTGGCCAGCATGGATGCTTCAAGTAAAATGAATGGCCATTCAATTGGTGTGATTTAAGAAACTATGAGATGTTTCCTCCACCTAAGATTATTTTCTCCGCCTTCCCCCCACCCCTTATACTGCCTGAGATTGCATCCTTATAGACTTGTTCCTATGAATTAACAAGCATCTGGGCCAAATCCCATAAGACACATTGTGATGGTGTCAGTCAGTACTCTTTGGCTTGACTTTAGCTGATTAGATCTTAGTTCTTCCCTGCTAACTCACTGAGGTGCAGGCACTTTGGAAATTAGAGTTTTGTTGGGTGGGTACTTGAGGCACTGCCCACGACTGCAAGTCTAGGTGGGGCACCATACAAGGGCACTCAGTGACTAGGAAAAAGGGAAGAGAGCCTACAGTTTGTATTAGTTTTCTAATGCTGCCGTAACAAAATTATCTGCAAACTGGGTGACATAGGACAACAGAAATTTGTCTCACAGGTCTGGAGGCCAGAGTCCAAAATCAAGGTGTCAGCAGCACATCCTCAAAGGTGCGCTAGGAAAGCATCAGTTCCAAGCCTCTCTTCTAGCTTCCGGTAGCCTCAGGTGTTCCTTGACGTGGATGGCTATCTTCTCCCTATGTCCCTTCACATTGTCTTCCTTCTGTGTGTATCTCTGTGTCCAAATTTCAGATTTTTATAAGGACACCAGTCGTATTGAATTAGGGCCTCACTTAAGCTTGATTACTTCTATAAACCCCTATCCAAATAACGTCACAGGTACTGAACATTAAGACTACATTATGTGAATTTGGGAGAGGACACAATTCAATCTGTAATAAAAGTATGTGTATGTGTTGGGCAGGGTCTGAAGGAGAAAGTATGTGAAGATACTTGAATACAGAACTTAACTAATTCACATTATGCCTTTGGTTGGCCCTGCCTGTTCAGTGACCTTGTGCATGAAGAAGCTTAGCTAGTTTAGGTGTGACCCGTGAAATCAAGAAAGTTAGCTGATCAGGAGGATCAGGTGAATGTCAGAACTAAGAGAGTCAGGCAGCAGTCATGTTCAGAGCAGTCAGGAGGTCAGGAATCCAAGCAGATAAGACAAGGGTAGAGAAACAGAGCTTTTAGAAGCCATGAGAAGGCAAGAGATAAGATATCTAAAGAAGCATTTTTTCTCAGCTTTTATTATAAAAATGTTCAGACATATAAAAAAAACTTAAAAGAATTGCACTGGAAACACCCATACACCCAACACCTAGATTCTACAATTAATATTTTTCTATATTTGTTTTATCACTTCTCTATGCATCCCTGTATCTATACTAATCGTGCCTTTTTATTTTTTGTATTTCTGATGCTTTGACTAACAAATTCCTAGAGATGGTAAGTGACTAGTCTGCAAACTTGCCTTTCGTTTACTAACTAACCAATCTAGAGTCCACATCCCCACCACCTCCTCTGTGGGGCTTTCACCCTCAGGGCTGCTATTTCCCTGTCATAATCACCCCAGGGCCAGGTACCAGGCGATTAGAGCCCCTACATCTCAGAGCATGCTGAAATTAATCAAACCAGCCAATCCTAAACCTGCTTACCCTTCCTCGCAATTCTTTTCCATGGAAGCCACAATCAAGGCTCTTGCCCACGTTTTCCCTGGCTCTGTCTGCCACCTAACCAGCCCTGGTACTTCTCCTTGTGGCCTGTGTGGCATGTCATGTCCCCTCCTCTTAGGAACTGTAAGGAGCAAACTATTTTTTCAGTGGCAGTTATCTCTTGGTCTATTGGCCTCACCATACCTGAATAACAATAAAACTTACATTTTAAAACACTATTCATTAATCTTACTCATTTGATACATTTGCTTGTTTTTTAAGTCATCTTTATTGAAGTATAATTTACCTTCAATAAAATTCACCTATTTAAAGCATACAATTGAGTTTTGTTAAAAACAAAACCAAAACCAAAAAAACTGTCCAAAACTACCACAGCAATCACAATATAGAACATTTATGTTACCTAAAAAAATGTCCTCATATTCCTTTAGAGCCAATCTCATCTTCCCCATCAGCCCCTGAAAACCACTCATCAACTTTCTGTCATTTATAGTTTTGCATTTTCTAGAATTTTATATCAATGGTGTGTGCTCTTTTCTGTCCAGCTTCTTTAAATGAGCACAATAACACTTTTGAGATTCATCCATTTTGTTGCTTGTATCAACAATTCATTCCTTTTTATTGCTGTGTATTATTCCTTTGTATGGATATACCGTAATTTATCCATTCACCAGTTGATGGACATTTGGATTGTTTCCAATTTTGGGTTACTATGAATAAAGTTATAAACATTAAGTACAAATCTTTGTATGGACATATTTTTTTTCTTTTCTCGTGAGTATATAAGAGTAAGATTGCTGGCTTATATAGTAAATGCATGTTTAATGTTACCTGAAACTGTCCAGAGTAGCTGTACCATTTTGCGTTTCCACAGCAATATATGAGTTCCAAAGACTCTGCATTATTGACAAGATTTGGTATTATTTGTCTTTGTAACTTGGGCATTCTGATGCATGTGTAGTGCTGTCCTGTTGTGGTTTTATTGCATTTCCCTAATGACTAATGATGTTGAGCATCTTTTAGATGTACTTATTTTCCATTAGAATACTTTTTTGTGTGAAATATGTCCATTTCTTTTTCCATTTTTAAATTTGGCTCTTTGCCTTATTAAGCTGTAAGAGTTCTTCGTATATCCTGGGTAAAAATCCTTTATCAGATATATGTTTTCCAAAAATTTTTTCCTAGTAAAGAAGCAATTCTTAAGTAGGAAATATCTGAGTTCAGAGGCGACAAAGAGTCCCAAGTCCAGTCAGTTGGGTGACAGAGGTCAACAAGTCAGTAATGAGAGTGCTGAATTATGAATCTCATTCAGAGGCAGAAGGTCTGGCCCTGCCATGGTTCTTTAACATACTTCTGGTTAGGAAGAACCACTTGCAGTGTATGAACAGCCCACTGTACATAGTTTGGGGTGACTCTGTCTGGAAGGAAAGAAATTATATGGAAAGGAAGGTAATGTCCATTTGCAGCAACATGAATGGACTTAGAGATTATCATACTAAGTGAAGTAAGTCAGAAAGAGAAAGACAAATACCGTATGATATCACTTATATATGGAATCTAAACTATGACACAAATGAACCTATCTACGAAACAGAAACAGACTCACAGACATAGAGAACAGACGTGTGGTTGCCAAGGGGGAGGAGAGGTGGAGGAGGTATGGATTGGGAGTTTTGGGTTAACAGATGCAAACTATTATGTATGGAATGAATGGGCAACAAGGTCCTACAGTATAGCACAGGGAACTATATTCAGTGTCCTGTGATGAACCATAATGGAAAAGAATATAAAAAAGAATGTATATATACATATGGCTGAATCACCCTGCTGTGCGGTAGAAGTTAACACAACATTGTAAATCAGCTATACTTCAATAATAAATAAATAAATAAATAAGGAAAGCAATGTCATTTCTGGCCACCAGCAAGGAGTAGAATACCCTTTTATGGCATTTGCTGCAGGGCATTTGGGGAGCAAGGAGAAAGAAGAAGTCAGGAAAAAGAGGGGATTGGTAAGAAACTAACAGGAACTTGGGGGAAATGGGAATGCTGGCCACAGTATCCATGGAGAAGGTTAGCTTTCAGAGAGCAAGTCCTAATAAGAGAAAAGCAAATTCAGACCCATTCTGGGCAAACATTGGTAGTCCAAGGAAAGGCTAAGTCCAAGGTTAATGGAATGGTAAGATGAGGGAACATATTCAGAAATCTAGAGCAGAGAGGGTAGAAGGATCAAGGAAGACAGGATACTTCCTGGAAATCTGGGGGGAAACAGAGCAGGAAGGAAGAAGAGGAAGACTTAGCTTCAAGGCACTAAAACACTGGTAGAAGGAAGAAGTGTGTCAGGTGACTCAGAAAAGAAAGGGCCCCTCCTCGGGTACCTGTGATCTTGACAAATACAGAGAAACCCCTGGCAGAAGATCCTAGAGAGGTAGCTTTACCTTCCCACAGTGGTATTAGGGTAGGTGCGGAAGCCTGCTTCTCAGTTAAGTCACTGCCTATTATGACTGTTTCCAAACCCCACTACTTTGTGAGATTAAAGAGAACTATCAGTGTGCAAATTTACTGACTTTTTAATTCCAGGAGAGGGGCAGCAGCAGGCTATTTGCCTGTTAGAAACATCAAGAATGAGGCCAGGGTCTGGGGCAGAAACTGAATGGCAGGTTGGGACAAGGGGAGCAAATCCATGACAATGTGCTGGCCAACCTGGTCTTTTATTATGATGTCAAGGAAGGATGGAACCTGAGGGGTCATAGCTCTGTGACTAGCATTCGCATACTACTTGTATGTTTTGATTCACCTTCCAGAAATGTTTTAATAGAAAACTTAGTGAGTTTTGTAGACAGACCCTTAGCAAACATCCTACTCTGCAGCGTCTTAGGGCTGACTTTGTACACATGGAAGTCAGCCAGATCTCATGGGTGGGTCATGAAACTAGAATTATTTTCTTGGCACACTAGTACCTTAATGTGTGACCTTGACCTAAGGCAAGCCATCCACCTGTCAAGAGGAATGACCCCAGGGGTAAGGCCTTGCTGCCTCCACTTAAAAGACTATTCTTCAAGAAAGAGGCAATATAATCCCTTCTGGTTTCTACTTGTTTAAAGAGAATATTATGAGGATTCTAAAGATAATATCTGTGGAGGACTTTGAGCTGTTTCAATACAAATTTTGTATAAATATAACTGAAGGAATTGTGGTAGACAAACATTGCGATATTGTAGATCAGCTTTGTATCTATATTCAGATTTTTTTAAAACTTGGTTTGTGTCCAGAGATCTGCACAGGTATAGATAGCAGCAAGTGTGTATTTAACTCAATCCCATCCTTTAAAACAAGGGCATGGAGCAGATTTTCATCAAAGCTCAGGGACCTGAACTGTAGGCTTCCCTCACAGTGAGAAGTAAAGCTAAGTGATTCCTGTGTGACAAATATTCTAATGAGAACTTTATATGTAGTTTGAATTATTATATTACATCTTTCAGTGAAATGATTGTCAACCAATATTATTTCAAGTGTTATTTCAATGTTACTTCAAGTTCTATAGGTTTTACATAATTATCAATATAAAGGGCTTGGAATTTTCATGAAACATTCTAAGACATGATTTTGGTTCTAACAGTTTATCCTTGACATTAGTATTTAACTCAGAGAATGAGATCAAAGTGCTAAAACGGGATGTTAATGAACTTTGAAGGAGAAAAGATCATTGGGATTTCAAGTGTATGTGTGTGTGTGTGTTTCCTTTAAATTTTAAACATGAGGTGGTTATATAAAGGGGATTTCTAAAAGAGGAAAGGATGAAAATGGGCTGAACATTTCAAACAAAGTTCAGTGTAAAACCAGTAGTATATTCAGTGGGGCTGACAGGGAACAAAGTTGTGGAGGAGAAAGGAGAACAAGAAAATCAAGAAGCAGTAAAAATAATGATTGGGGTCAGGCGGTAACAATAAAATCAAAAAACTTGAATCTGACGGAAAAAACCATGGGTAGCTATAAAAGGGGCATTTGAAATAGGAAATGATGTGAGAGATGAAGATAATTTTAGTATAGTTAAATGAGGTAGCAGCTATGGGTGTGAAGAGAGAGGATTAATTTTAAATGTGTTTCAGAAGTAAGAGAAAAAATGTTTTGAGGGGTGGGGGAGGATTGATGAGAAAAACCTGGTTGAGTGTTGTATGGTTATTTCAAGCAAAAGTCTTCCTAGAGTGTTATGGCCATTTTTGGACACTGGGCCCTCATAGGAGCATTGATGAACTGGAGGTCATTCAAGACACCAGTGTGGTGAAAAATGTGTCAATGGTGCCTCCACCTAGGGAGTTAAGGTGACATGGCAGCTCTCCTCGAACATCTGCCAATGGAAGGAAGATCACACTTGGCTCTAAATTGTTCAAAAGAAAGAAATAGACCCATGGAAAGTTAGAGGGAAGCAGATCTTGCTGAAGGTAATGTTCTGCCAATTAGATGTGCCCCTGTAACAGAATGGGCTATTATAAAGTAATGTTTCCCATCTTTGCAAGTATTCAAGCAGAGGATATTCAATAACCTGACTAACTAATAATAGAATGGTTTCTTTTATCTTAAAATGTCCTTTCTGACTGGAGGAACATGTGGTTTGTGGACAGTGAATTCAGGTCCTAACAGCCGTGATGCTGCGCTCTGATCTTCTTCCCCGGGGACTACTTTCCCAGCACCCCACCCCCACCCCCCCGCCAGGAGGAAAGGAAGACAGACATGCTTGTGATGACTGTCACTTTGTCACATTCCATTGGCTGGTGTGTTCAGTGTCAGCTACTGCTTTTTACTTCTCCTTACCTATTATTAATTCTGGGCCTCCAGCAAAAGTTTCTGAAGGTCTTTTCTCCTCCTTATTAATTATAACATGATATCAGTCAGGGTCCAAGCAGAAACAGACAAGCAGTCAAACTGGGTAATTTGAGGAGAGTTTAATAAAGGAGCTGCTTACAAAAGTGTGGGCAGGGTTTACAGAAACTAGCAAGGTATGGTGCAGTCCCCCAGGACTTGTGTAATGGGAGCCTTTACCACCCCAGGCCTGAAGATCAAGGGATGGAGCTGTTTCAGACCCTGGAGAGGGTGGTTATATGGAGAGGACTGCCTGAAAGGAAAGTTTGCAGCCAATGCACAGCAGGAGAGCCAGGGGAAGAAATAGCCCAGCCTCACTCTTCTGCTGCTGCCTCCCACTGCCAAACCTGACAATGAGCTGGGCAGGAAGGGAGTAGGCTGACATCTGTATGGGTTAGCCTCCTGGGGCACAGAGCAGGGTGGAGCTGAGGAGAGACTGAGTCTGGAGGGGCTAATGGAAGAAACCACAGAAAGTAAATTCTTTTCTAAGGTATGGCTGGTGCTTGAGCAGTATTTGTACTGTTAGGAATGCAGCAATGTGTCTTGGAAGAGCTCAGGGCCTCACCCCTCTGCTAACCACCATGAGTGCATGCCTGCCAAGGTTACAGCTCTCTGCAGGGATTTTCCTGATGGTCAGTGTTTAGTGCCCTCCACCTTCAAGGAAAGGGCACATAGTAATTTTATAGAAAGGAGGACATGCATGTAGAAGTCCTTCATTTTAGTTAAGTATTAGTTTCCCCATCTTGGAGAAGAGAAATGCCTAGACAGAAAGGCAGGCTTTCTATGAAGTAATTGAAGCCAAAGCTTGAGACCTCTTTCCTGCCTGCATCTCTGTGAGCACTGGGGGTTGAGAATGTTCTAAGTGGAAAGAGAAGTCAGAAAAAAAGGATCTGGACTTCCAAGCCTCCTGTAATTTGTCAGGAATCCTTTTCTTATCCTATAAATATTCAATTTTGTACCTAACTTTCTATTTGTAATTTTATATTCTTTTTCTTAAAAAGGATCAACCAAATAATATCAGCTTTAGCCCCCACAAGACCGGGATCCACTTTACCTGCGTGGAATTTTAATTATACTCAAACTAGGTCAGATGTCAGTTTATAATGTAGGGATGTGGGTGGCTTTGGTATGGAGAGTCAAAGGGAATTTGTATGGAAGCACGTGGAAAGTATATGCACAAGAGAGAATGAGCATATGTGCAGGTGGTACCTGTGGATAAAAGAATGGCTCCCAGCTACTAGCAAATGAGCATCGAGGAATCAAAGTTTACCCTTTGACACCTTTTCACTGCTTCTCCATCTCTCCCTTTCATGTTAGTGTTCCTTGAACACACATTTTACCTGAGACATCCATCTCTTAACCACATCTAGGGCTTTGAGTCTCTTTACAACTTTGTTCCCCTTCCCCTTGCACCGCTTCCATCCCTAGAAGCTGCCATTCTCAACTAGAGAGGGCAAGTAAATTGCCCAAGGTTATAGATTGGTAAGGGTCTCAGCAGTGTTTGAATTCAGGTGTCTCTATCTTGGAATCTGTATTCTTAACCACTGTGCTAGTGCTTCTCAAAACATGGGCCATTGACCAGCTGCATCAGGGTCACGTGGGGGTGCCTGTTAAAGTGCAGATTCCTGGGTCCCACTTCATATCTGCTTAAATGATGAAAAGCAGCCTGTTTTATGAAGATCTAGTGAAGGAATATTCTAAGCAGAGAGAACAGCAACTGCTGAGATGGGAATAAGCAAGGACCAGAATGAAGGCCAGTGAGGCTGGAGCACAAGGAGACCAGAGAGACGGAGAGGGCCAGATCATGGGGATCCAGAGGCTTTGGATATTTCACTTAGTTAAACAGGAAGCTCCAGGTCAGTTGTAAGAAGAGATGAGTAATAATCCCTGCCTTACATTTTAACAGATGGCAGCTGCCCACTAAAGAGCTGTAGAGTTGTGGAGTTGCTGCAGGGAAGCAGCTGCCCAGACAGAGCATCTCTCTGCATCAAGAGAAGCCATGGGGCTTCCCTCGTGGCGCAGTGGTTAAGAGTCCGCCTGCCGATGCAGGGGTAGCGGGTTCGTGCCCCGGTCTGGGAAGATCCCACATGCCGCGGAGCGGCTGGGCCCGTGAGCCATGGCCGCTGAGCCTGCGCATCCGGAGCCTGTGCTCCGCAACGGGAGAGGCCACAACAGTGAGAGGCCCACGTACCGAAAAAAAAAAAAAAAAAGAGAGAGAGAGGCCATGGATGAATTCTTGTCATTGGAATGGGAGCAGGAGCAATTTATGCATCACTCTTGGGCAAAAATATCAAAGGAGTAGATGTACCTGCTTCATTCTCTCTTCCCCCTTCTACCAGCTAGATGGATGTTAACTTCATGTATTGAAGATAATTGTGCTTTGCCCTGTCCCCGCCTGGCACTGACAAGGAGCTCTTATATGGGACTATTATGTGAGCTAGAAATAAAACGCATGTTACTCAGATTTGGGGGTTTCCTTGTTACAGTAGCCACTGTTACCTTAAACAATGCAAGTCACATGACTTACGCTTTGCCAGGATCATGTTGGCTGCTGTATGGAGAATAGCTTGGAAGTGCTAGGGGGTGGCAGCAAAGGTGAGAGCAGGGAGACCAGTTAAGTAGTCCTAATGGAACTGATGACGACTTAGATTTGGTTGGCGGCATCGGAGTGGTGTAAAGTGGAGACACTAGGTATATTTTGGAAGAATTTTCTCTGAAACCAGCAAGGTATGTGGATGGATTGGATGTTGGGTGTACCAATAGAGCAAAACCAAGGATTGTGTGGTTTGCAGCTTGAACTCACTGAAAAAACAGATTCCATTTTTTCAGATGGAGACCAGAACTTTCAAAAATCTCCTCTGCTTACAGTTCTCTTAGTCAACTCAGTTCACTCTGAACAATCCAGCTGTGGCCCTTAGACCACATTATCACTTGTGGTCTCATCCATACTCTAAAGACCCCACGTATATTTCATGTGTTGACGCTAAAAGAAAAACTTGGCCTATACTCTCTCAGCCTGAACAACTGACAACTTGATAAAAAGAAACTTGTAAACATGAAAAATGGCAATTTTAACCTCACATGGGTTTGATTTACTTTGCTCATTCTTATCATGCTGGAGGACAGATAGAGAAGGATTGTGTTTTTCATGTCTGCAGTTGGGAAATAAGGTGATGGTGCTAATCATAGGGTTTCTGTTAGTTCTGGGCTGACCTTGAGTTGGAGCATGGTTACAACACACTTTATGACCATAACAGCTCTGACAGGATTTATGTTTATTGCTTCCCTTCCCCTCTGGGTCCTCTGAATGTGGGTCTACTCAGTGTCACAGTGTCTCAGGGTAGGACTCTGTCTATCTCATTCTGCACTGGGCTTCACTTGCCATGGTGCCTCTGACAGAGCTGAGTAACTAGGACCTTTGAAAAATAATGCCCTGTGAAAGAGGGACATGGTACAGGAAAGAGAAGTAATATGAATGAAAGAGAGAGATGAGTAGATGTGAAAAAATGGGGAAAAAGATATGATAGTTGGTCATTTATTTATCAGTTAACCAAAGAGAGTATATATCAGGGTTTTACTTTAAGACCTTTGCTTCACTGTTGTACGAGTTCAATCGGGAAGCATTAGATACGGCCCTTAATCTTAGGAGGTTTGCAGTCCAATCACAGATACTCAACGCAGATGGAACAATGATTCTCTAACAGGATTAGACCACACTACTAATGCTTTAGGGCTTGGAGATGAAGCTGCTTTGTCAGCCTGGAGTGGTCAGCCTATGATAGTTTTCCCCATGGGCCCCAAGAGGGGTGGCTATTTCATTTGGAACATGGTCATGGGAGGAGCCCTGTGTCTACCTGGGGACAGTAAAAGAGAACCCCTAGAAAGGTCAGATACCTGGAGCTGGTCCCAAAAGACAGGCTTTGCATGTGAATACATATTATGTTTTAGGAGAAGTCCTGTAGTTTGTTCCTTCACTTCTGACTACCATTATTAGCACTTGAGTCCTCTGTGATCATCACTGCCATCCATAAGCATGTGTAAGTGGAACTAAGCCAAATCCCCAGCTGTGAGATAGTTTGTCCCTTCAATCATAGGGAAGAAGAAGATTGAGGGTGAAGGGAGAAGGTAAAGAAAGGGGAAGCTCATTAAATATCCCTTGAAAAGCTATTTCTGCTGATCCATCACTTCCTATTCTCCCATCCATGCCCTTGTCTCTTCCTTTCTCATATACTCTATAATTCTCTGTTTCTAGCCCAGTCACTGAGAATTGAATATGAGTGGTTCTGTAACCAACCAAGTGAGAGAAATGAGCAGTAGTATTGACTATATAAAGACTTTTGTTCATTCATTCATTCACTCATGGTGTCTAATCCAAAGATGAAGAAGAGACAATCCTTGTCATCAAACTGCTCTACCTGTGAAAACCATAATAGTTAATGAGGTAGCAGAAGTGTGAGAACAAGGTACTCTGGATGCAACAAGGAGTGACCAATTAGTCCTGTGGGTGTGTCTTTTCATCTGTGTGTCTGTGTGTTGTATGCAAGCAAACTATGACAAAAGGCAAGTTTCACAAAGGACATGATATTAGAGGACTTTTGAAAGTTGAGTCAGAATTCATCGTGCAGAGAAGGGGGAAAGGCAGAGGAGAGGAAGGACAGGAAATAGCTTGTGAAAAGACATCATAGTCTATTAAGTCAAGGAATTCTGTGCTTAGGATATTCTTGGCTGAAGAAATCAGGATGTGTCATCATACCATAATATAATGATCTACCAATAGCAGTAATGACCTATATTGTAACCGTGAACTCTCCCACTGGTGTCATTAGTGATGTGAGCTGGAAACGTGAACATATCCTGTCATAAAGTTATTTGCAACATAAGGCAGGCTTTACACTTTGTTTTAACTGCTTTAGTTTTATTTTCAACCAATAATTTGTTAAATGTACCATTTACCAGGTATAATGTAGTTGATTTGCTACAAATGAAAAGTTGGAAAAATTGATGGTAAATAATCTACACAAAACTCAGATAAAACCATTTGAGTCTCCCACTAGATGGCATAGGAAGAACTTAGAATAGCATAATACCTAATTCTCATACTAGGCTTAATAAAAAGTTTTTATTTCTACAGTTGCATAATTCTGAGCATTTACTCCTAAAAGCAAATACTCTATAAATAACATCTCTATAATTATATTTCTTTATTAACAATGATTTAAAGTAGGTAATAAATGTATGTGGTTTAAAATTCATAGCAAATAGGAGAATATGGTGAAAGTTTATTAAACTCTTTTTTTAAATAGATTAAAACCATCCTTTTTTCATCAAACTGCTTTTTGTAATTCATTCTTAGTTTTTGTAGGCTAGCATTTTTCCAAATGGGTTCTTGGGAAGCCCAAGTCAGAGTTTATCTGAGTGACATCACTCTCACAGATTCCTGACTTGGGAAAGAAAATAAAAGTTAATAATTCTGTATTATTGTGACCCTGGAAGACGAGGCACTATCATCCATGACCTACAGACTTTTTAGAGCCATCAAGAGTGAAGCAATACATATTTACTGATTAGGAGTAAGGGATAATTATCATGTGACCTGTGTAAGTCAGTCCACATTACTTTAAGAACACTAATAAGTATTGCCCAAGGTAAAAAGAAACCCTACCAACACTATTCTCTAACACTTGGCCATTAATAACAGTACCTGTCTAATCCCCATACAATTACTCAAAACATGGAGTCCTAATAAATTTCCTCTTCACATGAACTTCACCCAAACCCTAGTCTGACTCTACGAATGTTGATGGAATGTGATTTTTGATAAGCTACCATAAGTGAATTGTGTGTAGACAAAGCTGTATCTGGAAAATACACATCAGGGCACAAACTTCCCCAAACTCCTAGTCCTGAGTTACCTGGAGTAGAGCTACATTGGATGGGAACCCAAGTCTTGGAATGACTTCTTAGTCATGACTACAAAGCCAAATAAATTTATCTTCCAATTAAACTCCAATTAAACTAATCAATTGATATAACTGGTAGTATAGCACCACAAGGATTCCATTCAATACATATTTATTGAATGACTTCTTTGTGCAATACTCTGTGCTGAGTCCCGAGCTAACTTCAACAATCTGGCTCTATAACACTGGGGCAGCAGATAAGGAGGAAGGAATAGTGTCCCCTTCAAGAGTGGTCTTTTACTGTAGCAAGAGCCTCATAAATCACTGTGGTTTGCCACACTAGAATCAAAAGGACACTTAACTTGAACCACAGTGCCCCCTGGCCATTATAAGTGATATTCTACTTAACCAGTGAAGAGTTCTCACTGAATGTAGAGTACTGCTTAATTCTATTCAAGTAGTTACAGCAAGTGGGAGCAGAACAACTGATTTCTGCTGGATCTCAGGGCAGTGCTCCTAATGCAAGATTTTTTTCACACTGTGTTAAAAAATGGATCCCTTATTGAATCAAGTATCTTTTACGACCACAACACTATAAGACTAGATATCAATTACAGGAAAAAAAACTGTAAAAATTACAAACACATAGAGGCTAAACAATACACTACTAAATAACCAAGAGATCACTGAAGAAATCAAAAAGGAAGTCAAAAAATACCTAGAAACAAATGACAATGAAAACATGATGACTCAAAACCTATGGGATGCAGCAAAAGCAGTTCTAAGAGGGAAATTTATAGCAATACAATCCTACCTCAAGAAACAAGAAAAATCTCAAATAAACAACCTAACCTTACACCTAAAGCAATTAGAGAAAGAAGAACAAAAAATACCCCAAAGTTAGCAGAAGGAAAGAAATCATAAAGATCAGATCAGAAATAAATGAAAAAGAAATGAAGGAAATGATAGCAAAGATCAATAAAACTAAAAGCTGGTTCTTTGAGAAGATAAACAAAATTGATAAACCATTAACCAGACTCATCAAGAAAAAAAGGGAGAAGACTCAAATCAACAGAATTGGAAATGAAAAGGAAAAGTAACAACTGACACTGCAGAAGTACAAAGGGTCATGAGAGATTACTACAAGCAACTATATGCCAATAAAATGAACAACCTGGAAGAAATGGACAAATTCTTAGAAAAGTACAACCTTCCAAGACTGAAACAGGAAGAAAGAGAAAATATAAACAGACCAATCACAAGCACTGAAATTGAAACTGTGATGAAAAATCTTCCAACAAACAAAAGCCCCGGACCAGATGGCTTCACTGGTGAATTCTATCAAACATGTAGACAAGAGCTAACACCTATCCTTCTCAAACTCTTCCAAAATATAGCAGAGGGAGGAACACTCCAAAACTCATTCTACAAGGCCACCATCACTGATACCAAAACCAGACAAAGATGTCACAAAAAAAGAAAACTACAGGCCCATATCACTGATGAACATAGATGCAGAAATTCTCAACAAAATACTAGCAAACAGAATCCAACAGCACATTAAAAGGATCCTACACCATGATCAATTGGGTTTATCCCAGGAATGCACGGATTCTTCAATATATGCAAATCAATCAATGTGATAAACCATATTCAAAAATTGAAAGATAAAAACCATATGATCATCTCAATAGATGCAGAAAAAGCTTTTGACAAAATTCAACACCTATTTACGATCAAAACCCTCCAGAAAGTAGGCACAGTGGGAACTTACCTCAACATAATAGAGGCCATATATGACAAACCCACAGCCAACATCGTTCTCAATGGTGAAAAACTGAAACCATTTCCACTAAGATCAGGAAGAAGACAAGGTTGCCCACTCTCACCACTATTATTCAGCATAGTTTTGGAAGTTTTAACCACAGCAATCAGAGAAGAAAAAGAAATAAAAGGAATCCAAATCAGAAAAGAAGTAAAACTGTCACTGTTTGCAGATGATGTGATACTATACATAGAGAATCCTACCAGAGATGCTACCAGAAAACTACTAGAGTTAATCAATGAATTTGGCAAAGTAGCAGGATACAAAATTAATGCACAGAAATCTCTTGCATTCCTATACACTAATGATGAAAAATCTGAAAGAGAAATTAAGGAAACACTCCCATTTACCATTGCAACCAAAAGAATAAAATACCTAGGAATAAACCTACCTAAGGAGACAAAAGAACTGTATGCAAAAAACTATAAGACACTGATGACAGAAATTAAAAATGATACAAACAGATGGAGAGATATACCATGTTCTTGTATTGAAGAATCAACATTGTGAAAGTGACTATACTACCCAAAGCTATCTACAGATTCAATGCAATCCCTGTCAAACTACCAATGGCATTTTTCACAGAACTAGAACAAAAAATCTTAAAATTTCTATGGAAACACAAAAGACCACGAATAGCCAAAGCAATCTTGAGAAAGAAAAACAGAGCTGGAGGAACCAGACTCCCTGACTTCATACTATACTACAAAGCTACAGTAATCAAGAAAGTATGGTACTCGCACAAAAACAGAAATACAGATCAGTGGAACAGGATAGAAAGTCCAAAGATAAACCTATGCACATATGGTCACCTTATCTTTGATAAAGGAGGCAGGAATGTACAGTGGAGAAAGGACAGCACCTCTTCAATAAGTGGTGCTGGGAAAACTGGACAGGTACATGTAAAAGTATGAGATTAGATCACTCCCTAACACCATACACAAAAATAAGCTCAAAATGGATTAAAGACCTAAATGTAAGGCCAGACACTATAAAACTCTTAGAGGAAGAACACTCTTTGACATAAATCACAGCAAGATCCTTTTTGACCCACCTCCTAGAGAAAGGGAAATAAAAACAAAAATAAATAAATGGGACCTAATGAAGCTTAAAAGATTTTGCACAGCAAAGGAAAACATAAACAAGATGAAAAGACAACCCTCAGATGGGAAAAAATATTTTCAAACGAAGCAACTGACAAAGGATCAATCTCCAAAATATACAAGCAGCTCAAGCAGCTCAATATGGAAAAAAAAACAACCCAATCCAAAAATGGGCAGAAGACCTAAATAGACATTTCTCCAAAGAAGACATACAGATGGCTAACAAACACATGAAAGGATGCTCAACATCACTAATCATTAGAGAAATGCAAATCAAAATTACAATGAGGTATCATCTCACACCAGTCAGAATGGCCATGATTAAAAAATCTACAAACAATAAATGCTGGAGAGGGTGTGGAGAAAAGGGAACCCTCTTGCACTGTTGGTGGGAATGTAAATTGATACAGCCACTATGGAGAACAGTATGGAGGTTCCTTAAAAAACTAAAAATAGAACTACCATATGACCCAGCAATCCCACTACTGAGAAGACCATAATTCAAAAAGAGTCATGTACCACAATGTTCATTTCAGCACTATTCACAATAGCCAGGACATGGAAGCAACCTAAATGTCCATCAACAGATGAATGGATAAAGAAGATGTGACACATATATACAGTGGAATATTACTCAACCATAAAAAGAAAGGAAATTGAGTTATTTGTAGTGAGGTGCATGGACCTATAGTCTGTCATACAGAGTGAAGTAAGTCAGAAAGAGAAAAACAATACCGTATGCTAACACATATATATGGAATGTAAAAAAAAAGGTTCTGAAGAACCTAGGGGCAGGACAGGAATAAAGATGCAGATGTAGAGAATGGACTTGAGGACACAGGGAGAGGGAAGGGTAAGCTGGGAAGAAGTGAGAGAGTGGCATGGACATATATACACTACCAAATGTAAAATAGATAGCTAGTGGGAAGCAGCCGCATAGCACAGGGAGATCAGTTTGTTGCTTTGTGACCACCTAGAGGGGTGGGATAGGGAGGGTGGGAGGGAGATGCAAGAGGGAGGGGATATGGGGATATATGTATACATATAGCTGATTCACTGTTATACAGCAGAAACTAACACACCACTGTAAAGCAATTATACTCCAATAAAGATGTTAAAAAAAAAAAAAAGGATGCCTTTCTTCAGAATCTCCAGGAGTACTTCTTTTAATGCAGATCCCTGGGCCCAACAGGAGATCACTGAATCACAACTCTGGATTGCTTGACCAGGAAGCCAGAGCTGAAAACATGAGTGAACCCATTTCCAAGCACACTTGAGACCACCATGGACACTCCACAAATCACAGGGAGATTTGAAGAACTCAAGATGTGAGTTCCTAAGCAGGTCCAGAAACATCACAATTTGGGCCTTGACATTAATGTGATCTCATTTTCTGTTGTTTATCTTAGATAAGGATCAATTTATAAGTGTCTTCTCTGAGAATGAACAGAGGGAATTAATTGACTGAAGGCACTGAGTATGGTTTCTACTTAAACAATTTTTTTACTGGAAAGTATTTAGCTGAGATGCTTCATTTCATCATTAAGGTTTTTGTTTGTTTGTTTGTTTTTATGGGAGGAGTGGCTCTGTATTAGTTATGTTCTGCTGCATAAAAATATTATTCCAGAACAAAGGTGAGATACTCGGAAACTGTGAGATAGGAACCTGAAAGCAGACTCGCTAGGTGGTTCTGTCCCAGGGTCTCTCCTGAGGTTGCATTCAGATGACAGCCAGGGCTGGGGGCATCTAAAGGCTTGAGCAGGGCTGGAGGCTGTCCAAGATGACTCCCTCACATGGTGACTGGCAGGTGGGCTCAGTTCTCTGCCATGTGGACTTCACAGAGCAGTTTACAACACAGCAGCTGACTTCTCTCAAACTGAATGATGAGGGGAGAGAGAGAAGAAGGGGGCACCATCCAGACAAAATTCCCAATGTGTTTTAGGCTTAGTATCAGAAGTGACACACCCTCACACACCCACACCTCCACTGGTCATACAGATGGACCAGGTTCAGTGTGGCCATAGGGCTACACCAGCCCCAGGAGGCCATCTTGGAAGCTGGCTACCACAGGCTCTGAGAAAAAATAAATTCAAGATGTCCTGATGCTTTTAATGTACCAATTTATATTTCCATTTCAGGGTTTTGGAATAAGGAATGGATACAGAGAAAATAAACCAAACCCAAAACATGAGGCAGTTATCAAGTGCAGGAAAAATAAGAGGTTGTACAAAAAAGGAGATGTAATCACATTACATTACTCAGCTTTGAGTAGTATGTGCAAAGAAAGAATAACGCAGACAGTGAATTCTGATTCAATGAAAATGAGAAGATGGGTGGAAGGAAAGTGTATGAGAGGCTATGTGAGAGGGAACGAACTCTCAAGCCCCATGGCAGAAAGTCAATGGATAATTTCTAAATCTGCAGGCTCTTCTGAGACTCCCTGGGGGCACGGCTTTGGCCTCTGTGCCTTCTTGCTCCTTTCAGCCGCAAAGCAGGGGCCCCTTGGACTCCCAGGGTCCTGCGGATGTAGTCTGGGGAGCGGATGTCAGCCTGGTGCAGGGGCTCCAGGATCTGAAACTTGCAGCAGCCATGGCTCAGGCGCACGGCTGCCTTCAGGCTCATTTTGTGGCCCACAGAGACATAGAGGGGCTTGGTGCTGTGGTCATGGCTCTTCAGCGCCATGCCCAGGATGGTCCCAGAATCTCCCATCAGAGGAAATGAGTCTCCTCCAGCCTCAGGAGCCGTATCTTCTCCTTGTGCAGAGCGTTGTTCTCCAGCCCGTCCACCTGCAGGAGTTTCTTAGCCACCCCGATGCTGGACAGGTATGTGAGGACACCAAGGTAGCAGGCCACCCCAAAGCCTCGGTGGTGGAGCACCCCATTTCCATCCACAAAAAGGACCTGGGGCATGAGGCGGGGCTCCTTCTGCCACAGCCACTGTACCACGTCCACCAGGAAGGGCACCTCTTGAAAGGCCAGGAAGCCTGACACACAGGGGCCTGTCAGGCTCACCATGCGACAGTCCTCATACATCACCTCGAGCACAGGGTAGCTGAGCACCACCAGGGAGGCACAGGTGCTGACACCGTCGCCCTTCACAAAGGACACGTCCACGCCCCGACCCTCTGCAGGCCTGAAAAGGCGGGGTCTCGTTGCCACGCCTCCGTGTCCCGGTCCACGACAAGGGTCTTTAACAGGGCTTGCTCCAGTTTCCAGAGCGACAGTGTTTCCTCTGGCGGCCTCCCAGCCGCCTTTCGGGCCATGGCACGGCCCTCCATCATTAAGTTTTTTGGTTTTTGGTTTTTGTTTTTTTGCGGTACGCAGGCCTCTCACTGTTGTGGCCTCTCCCGTTGCGGAGCACAGGCTCCAGACGCGCAGGCTCAGCGGCCATGGCTCACTGGCCCAGCCGCTCCGCGGCATGTGGGATCTTCCTGGACCGGGGCACGAACCCGTGTCCCCTGCATCGGCAGGCGGACTCTCAACCACTGCGCCACCGGGGAAGCCCCATCATTAAGTTTTAATACCAGCAAAAGGTGATGAGGCTCTTCCACTGCCTGGTTTTCCCTAACTCATAGAACTTAAAGCATAGAACTATCAGAAGTCAAAATGCAGAGGAACACCAACATGGAGTCCCCACATGTGCTGGTAAATGTTGCTTCAAAGCAGAATTAAGTTTAGGGAACATGTATAGAAAGGTCAGAAACAGAGTTTTTTTTCTTTTATGTTTGTTGGTGTGTGTGTGTGTGTGTGTGTGTGTGTGTGTGTGTGTATGTAAAGGACATAGTTTCTGCAATAAGTCCAACATTATGCTGGAAATTTAAATGTTTTATTTCCTAATTATCATAATAGCTCTGCTGGCTAGTAATTATTGTGTTACCCCATTATACAGTGTAGGAACCTGAAGCTTGAGTAACTTGCCCAAGGTCATATAGCAAGGAAAGTCACAAGGCAAAGAAAGATCTTGAACCTCCAAAGTCCATGATGTTTCCATTATACCATCCTTATAAAGAAACATGGAAAGAAATTAATACATAAAAGAACGATATTAAATGTTAAAACTCCTATGACAATTTTTTCCTTTGCAATCTCAGAATTATCCAGTAGGCTGTACCCCTGAATCAGTTTTCTATCGAAACCCCAAGCCATTAAACAGTGATTTTCTTAAGTGCTTCAGTTTTTTTTTTTTTTTTTTTTTTTTTAATTTTATTTAGTTTTGGCTGTGTTGGGTCTTTGTCGCTGCGCGCGGGCTTTCTCTAGTTGCGGCTAGCCGGGGCTACTCTTCTTTGTGGTGCGCAGGCTTCTCATTGCGGTGTCTTCTCTTGTTGCGGAGCAGGGGCTCTAGGCACATGGGCTTCAGTAGTTGCAGCACACTGGCTCAGTAGTTGTGGCTCGCGGGCTCTAGGGCGCAGGCTCAGTAGTTGTGGTGCGTGGGCTTAGTTGCTCTGCGGCATGTGGGGTCTTCCCAGACCAGGGCTCAAACCCGTGTCCCCTGCATTGGCAGGCTGATTCTTAACTACTGCACCACCAGGGAAGTCCCCAGTTGTTTTTTTATATATAAATTATTTTAAATGAAGTCTGTAACAATAATTTACAAATTTTTGTATGTACACCTGAAAGTCAAAAGAAAATATTGTTTTTTGTGCATTGGTTTTAGGTCCTTAACTGATACTTTAGATTAAAATAGTACCCTATTAAAATTGTTTGTGAAAATTATTGATGCTTCCACAGCTAGGGGCAAAGATTTATTTTATTCCACCCCTGTGAAAGCCAAGCCCTTTTATCACAGGCTGCCATACAGGCTTAGCTTGATTTGCAGAATTGTGATTAGTTTATCAGTATGGTTCCAAATGTAGCCAAGGCACAGTTATTTTAGAATCACCTAAGACCGTGGTTCTCAAAACATGGTCCCCAACCAGCAACATCAGCATCACCTGGGATCTTGTTAGGTAAACTCTCAGGCCCCACTCCAGACCTATGAATCAGAAACTCTAGATTCTGAGGTCCAGAAATCTGTGTTTTAACAAGCCCTCAGAGTGATTCTGATACACACTAAAGTCTGAGGACCACCAACCTAGGATAGTTATTGAAAGTAGAGATTTCTGCTTCTCACCCAGACTGAATCAGAATTTCTGGGGTCTAGAAATTTATATTTTAAAACAAATATCCTAGTGATTCTTAGACACAAAAAAGTTTGAGAACCACACTGGTCCATGTGGTGTGATTTGAGAGAACAAGAAAGGATCCTTCCCTTAACATCTCTCTCCACTTATTGATCAAAAGTTAATTAATTTGTAGAATTAAGCAAGGATATCTTCATTAGTTTCTAAATTCATTAAGTCATAAATATTTTAGAGTGAATTTATATTATTAACTAGATATTTCACCTTAATGGGAGAACTAGGAGAGTGGGCAATTAAAAGGGAGGATGTTACAAAGAGAGGCTACAAAAGCGTAACTTGAATACTTTGCCTTATAGTCACCTAAGATCTGGATTCAGATACAGTACCTCATATTTTTCATTAGGGGGATGCCAGTTTCTGTGTAACATCTTCAGCATCACATGCTTTGGCCAACTCCTACGCCCGAAAAAGAGAACCTAAGTTTACTTGGCAGTAATCAAGCAATAATTATATTCTGAGTATAGGTAATAATGTATTGTGGTGTTTATTTGGTGTGGGGTTTTTTTGTTTTTTGTTTTTTAGTGTAAATAGAACCTATATATTCAAGGGTAAGAAAACAAGACATGAGCACATAGGAAAATTAATCTCATTTGCTTTGTAATATCACTTAAACTCTTTTCAAACAGTATGTACTCAGCCAACTGACCAGACTAGGCTCTGTTTGACTTCCTGTTGCTTCAAAACAAATACAGATACAACATGGATGATCCTCAAAAACATTACATGTGAAAGAAAGCAGACACAAAAGGACACATATTGTATGGTTCCGTTTATGTGAAATATCCAGAATAGGCAAATCCATAGAGATGGCAGATTAGCCGTTGTCAGAGGCTAGGGGAGGGGGTAATGTGGAGTGACTGCTTTATGAGCAGGGGTGATGAAAATGTTCTAGAACTAGATCGGTAGTAATGGTTGCACAACATTGTGAAGGCACTAAATGCCACTAAATTGTACACTTTAAAATGACAAATTTTGTTATGTCTGTTTTCCACAATAAGAAACAAATACATACACAAAATAAAATCTTCCCTCAAAGGATGAAGATTGATAGTACTCAGGATATAGAAAAAGATGAGCTGTTGGAGTAGAAGGGAATTCTAATAATATATGCCAAAATGTTTTAAGCAGTGATGGTAAATTTGGGAAGAGTCAGGTTACAATGTTAAAAGCCAGCTCTCACTTAGATATATCCTTTGGCTTGCCAAAATCTAAAGCAAAAGCAAACAAAGCTAAAAATCCCTTAAAATCTCCCCACAAACAGCTACAGCACAGCATATATTGATATAATTGTGATTAACACATTCATAGGCCAATCAGAGTCCCAAGAGGTCTTCTTAGTGGGCGGGGCTTCCTAGGCAGCAGCCCACAACTGGTTTCTCACGTATCTCCACAGAAAGACATGGAGTGGGTTTCATGACTTACCCCTACCCTGACCCCTTTGCCACCAAGCCCCCAGGGCAAATATGGATCCCTCCTATGAAGAAATGTAAGAATGAAATCTTACACTGGCATTAATTTAATGCCTATAAATGTCTATGTGACTAAAAATAAAGGCTATTCTCACTTTAATTTACTCCTTCAGAGAACTCAGAGATATTTACAGCTGTGACCTCAATTCTTGCCCTTTTCTTTTCTCCCTCCTACTGTCTAGAAATCAAATTACCCTCCTCAAAATTCATCATGTCCCATCAGGTTTAGATTAAAATCTTTGTGTCTGAAAGCTTCAACTGAAAAACTGGAGAAGGTTGTGAACTGCTTTGGAATGAGACAAAATGGTGTCTGCTGTGCCTTCTGAAGAAGGGCTGCTCTTTGTGTGGGCGATTTTGTGAAATTCTGTGTCACCCACGCTACCCATTACAATGCTCAAAACATTCACATATCTGATGCAGAGGAAATGTAGCTGGTGCTGTATTTATTCCTGTTACCTCCTGTCTTGAAGCAAAATGCCAGTGCTTCATGCAGCCCGGAGTGGTAAACATCAGCTGGGAAGAAGCCTTTATTTAGGGAATTTATCAAAAAGTGAATTTCTGAAGGCCAATATTAAGAAAAGTGGAAGCACTGTTTACAAAGTATACCATTGGTGAAAATAGATATTTTTAATGGTGAATTTCTGATACATTCATGAGCAGCATCACTTCTATTGTGGTCTCCTGTATTTGTAAATGATACACAGATTATTCCGCTTTGGATGCCCATCAACTGTGTGCATTCATAAAACAGATTTTTGTGCTCTTAAGGAGATATAATATATAATATAGGCTGAGGATTTGATACAGTGCTAATAAAATTAAATTTTTAAAAAGACCTGCCAAATGGGTAAGATGTTTGCCTTATATTAGTGACTATCATTTTGATGTGAAATCCACTTTAATGAACACCTGACAAAGAAACCTTTTAAAGGAATGATTATCTTTGACATGAATATATTCAGCTACTGTTTATACAATGAAATCTTAACTAGCTGGTAAAAATGGCACAATATTACGATGAGTATAGATAACACTATATAAAGAAAATGTAAAGGCTGCCTGAAGAGTTAATGACTAATTCTGTTGTCTGAGCTGGCGCTTCAGTGACGATTTGCTCTGAGAAAAGCTTATGTTTATGGTATTTTGGGTGCAGTCTGTAAATTTGAATTATACCTAGGGCCTCATCAATGCTGTGTATAAATTACAGAAATTACCAAAGCAAGAAAGCTTTATGTTTGCATTCTATTTTCAGATACAAGGTAAGATAATTATAATTTATTACCCAGTAACTGTATTTTATGTCTTAAAATTGAAAAATAAGGTATAAAATGGAAAGTATTTGAGTATGAAGGTAATGATACTTAAAAATGTTGACCTCACTGCATTTTTCACCTTTAGATGACATGCTAAAGCAAAGGTAAATAACTATTTTATTACACAGTGCTCTAATTATGTTCAGAGAGAAGGAATGAAAACTATAAATGCTTATAAAATATAGGCCATAATGACAGGTTAAGTTATTATTACCTGAAGAAAAGAAGGCTAAGTTTCGAATTTGTGAGTCTACAACTAAAGAAAAGATACGTAAACAGGCAATCTATTCATTGTTCTTCATTTCCACAGAAGACAGCAGTTACATTAAATTGGTTAAAAAGAACATTCTCAGCAGTGTGGCAAAGAATAACAAAAGAAAATACAAAATACTTCTCCTTGATGATTTTGAACAAAGAGGACATGCACTATAGGTAAAAATTTCCCTAGTGGCTGAGGTTTGAAATGATATGCTTCTTGCTGATCATGTGATTCTATGGAAACATATTCTCTAAAATAATGCAGTACTGTGTTGTCCCAAGCAGGTGGAAATGTCTTTTGTGTTTAATGTAAATTAAATGGTTTTAGCATTGAACTGCACTAATTTAGGAAGTTCCCACTGGTCATCAGGGAAATCCAAATGAGGACTGTGCATTCTGTGTCTCCCAGTTAATCATAGAGGAGGACATCAGGGAGAAGTTGGGAAATGTAAACAAAGCGATTGAAAAATGGATAAGGACATTAAATAAAACTATTTTAGAACAATGATTTTCAATCTTGGTTGCAATTATAAACATTTGGGGAAGCTTTTTCAAAAATACCAATGCCTGAGTCCTGCTGGCTTGGGCTAGGACCCTGGCATAGGTCTTTTTAGAGCCAGGTATGAAAATCACTGTTTAGGACTTTTAAGGATCTTCAATGCTCATAAAATCAAGCAAAGTATGATGTAAAAAAATCTCGACACCATCTATTGTTTCAGAGTATTTTTTAAACATAAAATACAAATAAATACTATCAACTGCCCATCTAGCCACGGACCCATGACTGGTATGATTTAGTAGAAGTGTATGATGTAGTACTAAGAAGAAGAGCAATGAATCAGAACAGGTGCAACCTAGCCCTGGCTCCACCATTGGTGAGATGTGTGACTCTGGACAAGTTACTTTTTCACTCCAGACTTTAATTTCTTCATTCATAAAGTGAGCGAACTAAATAGCCTTCAGGTCTCTTCTGGTTTCCTGATTCTCTGGCAATGTGTGATGATTGTGCAGCTTTTTGCAGGAATCTGTGCTTAAAACATATTTTCCCATTTGAAAGTTATAGCAACAGCCTTACAATAGAGAGTATCAAGGTATCTTATTAATTCTATTTCAGTATATTTCTAATAACCAGTTTTTTTAATTGAGGTATTGTTGGTTTACAATATTATATTAGTTTCAGGTATATAACACAGTGATTCAAAATTTTTATAGGTTATACTCCATTTAAAGTTATTATAAAATATTCACTATATTCCCTGTGCTGTACAATGTATCCTTTTTCTTATTTATTTTATACATAGTAGTTTGTACCTCTTAAAACCCTACCCTTATCTTGCCCCTCCCCACTTCCCTCTCACCACTGGTAACCATTAGTTTGTACTCTATATCTGTGAGTCTGTTTCTGTTTTGTTATATTCATTCGTTTTATTTTTTAGATTCCACATACAAGTGATAACATACAGTATTTGTCTATCTCTATCTGACTTATTTCACTAGGCATAGTACCCTCTAGGTCCATCCATGTTGTTGCAAATGGCAAACTTTCATTCTTTTTTTATGGCTGAGTAGTATTTCGTTCCGTATTGTGTGTGTGTGTGTGTGTGTGTGTGTGTGTGTGTGTGTGTGTGTATCACATCTTCTTTATCCATTCATCTGTTGATGGATACTTAAGTTGCTTCCATATCTTGGCTATTGTAAATAATGCTGCTATGAACATTGGGGTGCATGTATCTTTTTAAATTGTTTTTGTTTTCTTTGGATATATACCTAGGAATGAAATTGCTGGATCATCTGGTAGTTCTATTTTTAGTGTTTTTGAGGAACTTCTGTAATGTTTTCCATAGGAACTGCACTACTTTGTATTCCTACCAACAGTGTACAAGGATTCCCTTTTCTCCACATCCTCACCAACATTTGTTATTTATGGTCTTTTAGACATTCTGACAGGTGTGAGGTGATATCTCATTGTGATTTTGATTTGCATTTCTCTAGTGATTAGCAGTGTTGAGCATCTTTTCACATCTGTGTTGGCTATCTGTATGTCTTCTTTGGAAAAATATCTATTCAGGTCTTATGCCCATTTTTTAATAGGGTTGTTTGAGGTTTTTTGATATTGAGTTGTATGAGCTGTTTGTATATTTTGGATATTAACCTCTTATTGGTCATCATTTGCAAATATTTTCTTCCATTCAGTAGGTTGTGTTTTCATTTTGTCGATGGTTTCCTTTGCTGTACAAAAGCTTTTAAGTTTAATCAGGACCCACTTGTTTATTTTTGCTTTTGTTTCCTTTGCCTTAGGAAACAGATCCAAAAAATATTGCTACAATTTATGTCAAAGAGTGTTCTGCCTATGTTTTCTTCTGGGAGTTTTTTGGTTTCCAGTTTCACAACCAGTTTTAAATGACTATTGACCTAAGTCAACTCATCAAGTTGAAGACAATATTGTGACAGACTTTATGCACGTGTAACTCAGCAAATATTTTTGAGCACCTATTGTGTTCCAGACACTGTTCTAGAAACTGTGATGATGCAAAGATAAAAGAGACACAGTCCTTATTGTCAATAAGTTGATGGTTCTGTAGAAAAGACAAAATGAAGAGTGGAGTCCAAGTTTTTTAACCTTTAAAAAGCACATACTTTTCTATCAATATTCCCACAAACAATAGCAATAGCCCTCGGGGAGAACTGTGGGAAATCTGTTCTTTTACTGGATTTGCTTCCCAAATAAGTTCTATAAATCTCCAAGGAACACTTCCATGTTCCACAATCTGTCTGATGATCATTGACCAATTGACTAGCCATCTTGATCTGGACGTTAGAGCTCCATATTCCACAGTTTATTTTTTGATGTCCTGTAAGTGCCTTTTAGTGCTGCTGCTGCTCTTCTTTGCTTCACACTAGATGCGTGCACAAAGTTCTCCCTTAATTCCCTAGAGCACGGCCAAGCCTACTGAAATACTTAACGCTTAACTGAAGGCTTAGGGATAATTCAAGCACAACATAGAAAGTACCTTTTAACTCAGCTGCCATTAAAAGAGACTTGCTACTCTTAGGATCTTCCATCAATATTAAATATAAATAAATTGATATTGTATGTCAGAGACTGTTCCATGTGTCAGGTCACCCCAGGTATCTACACATTGTGGAGTTTCTACACTTACCCCTCCTTTGTCTATTAACTGGGAAGAAGTCTGCCCTCTCCCAGTCCCTGCCCAGGCCTACCTCATCTCCCACCGAAGGATGATTGACAGTGGAAACACCCAATTCCTTCACCCTCACCCAGCCTCAGGGGAATAGACAAGACAATGCCACAGTTTAGAAGACATACTTCAAAGTCTGGGTTATTCAATAAAAAAACCCATAGATGCGTTGCCAAGAGTTCAGCCACGGTAAAGCTGTTCCAAGGCCATCCCAGATCTTCACTCTAACACGATGTTAAATGAAAGCCCAAAATGGACTGTTCCAAACCAGTCTGTGAGAAAAAAATTCTTTTATAAAAGATATACATATCTCCTGGGTCAGGGGTGGGAGGTGGGTTCAGAGGCAAGATTAAATACTTAGGAAAAAACTTAACATTATCTGTCTCTGTCTCTGCAAGGGTGTATTTATGCTAAAGACAACAGAATGTACAATGATCAGTGGCTTGTTTCACATCTCTGTCTGAAGTACTAGCTTTCAGATTAAAGATGACTTAATATTCTTCTCCAAGAACAATGGTGGTTGTTATGTTTATAAAAGTATTCTAGTGATTTTCCTAAAGCAAAAGAATCTGCTTCAAAGGTGAATGATTGTTTCCACTACTAACCCGTTTTAAATGATCTTTCCAGTTAAGAAAAAAACAAACTTGATTTCATTTTAATATCCTACTAAAAGGGTGAGAAAGGCCCCTATTTAGACTGGGGACAGTAGGAGTGAGGACAGAGGAGCCACCCAGGACAGAGAATGACTGAAGAGAGTGCTGAAGTTTGGGTAGGAGCCAATGACCTGAGGTAGGGAGGTCAGGAGAGCATGATTCAGACAGGTGGAGCAGCATTTGTCAAATCTTAGAGACCAGAGAGGAGGGTGCCTTCAAGAGGAGGTGACATTTTGGGTGCGAGTTCGCAGAGGGGGCGACATTTTGGTTGGGCAGTTTTGACATTTGCACCTATTTTGTGACTCTAAAAGTGCCAAGCTATTAGACTTTGCTTTTTGCAAATCACTAGGTAATTTGTATTGTAAAGTGTAAAACAGACACTCTCACTCCCTCTCTTATTCAAAGTTGGGGGGGCGGCACCAGGGAGGGATAGTTAGGTTGAAACTACAATGAATTGTTGCAGACTCTATCAAAGACTCTGTAGTTTGTGAACTATTTCCAAATGGACATAAAAGTCCTCTTTCCTAAGGTTTTATCATGGAAGATTCTCTGTACCGAATACTGTACTGTAGGTATTCTATATACTTTTAATGATGAATGAATGAATCATTATGGGGAGGTTATGAAGGATTTTAATACAATTCCTTAAATAAGTGTCTCATTTCTAATCCTCCCAACCCCAAATAAGAGATTCAACTACCTTAATGAGATAATCTCACTTACATTATCTCATTTAATCATCATAACAACCCCATGAAGTACATAATGTGATTTTCATTTTATGGATGTAGAAACCTAAGCTCAAGGTAAGTGATCCAAGGTCACAGGTTAGAAATGAAAAAAAGTGGGTTTTGAATCCAGGTCTGTTGCTTCTGTTTCATTAATTCAATAAACATCCACTGAAGCATGTCCACAATTTCTCCTATTGAAACCTCAATCGAAGCAACCCACTGTTGAAACTCTAAACCACATGAGGACAAGTACTTAGAAATAGACCCCATTATTGACTAGAACCATTTTGTGAACTATATTAAAAGCTTCCAATATCTGTCACAAATAAAGAATTTAGAGGGATTCTGGTTGATCAATTGTATTCTATGACAAACTGTTCTACTCTGAGATATAAAGAAGGGTTGGTTGCCTTTAGTGGCCTCAACCTCTGTAAAGGTTATGATGCCTCCCCATCCCCTCAACCTCTCAAACATATTTCAAAAAAATGTTTTAATCTGATTTATAAAATCAGTGTAATGTAGTTTATTAAAGTATACTTCTCTCTCCTAATGACAGCTTACATGCTATTTATTTAAGCACATACTTAAATTTGCTCTTTGCTTAATCCAATCTGGGATACCAGATGCATTTGTACATTTTCTTTGGCATTGTGCTCTACTTGTATAATTGTTGATTAATTTGGAAACCAGAGATCAGTTGATAAACTAACCTACTGGATAAAGGCTATAATTTTTTTCTCAAGTGGAAAGAGATTATGGTCTCCTGGGCTTTGAAGGGAGTAATACAAGCTACAGAAGCTTCTTTGCTCCTGCTCCAGGTGGGTGGAATGGTTGATGTGGTGTGGTGTGGTATGTAACTCGTGTGCCATAGAAATCTTGTTCAAAAATTGTGGCCTGTGTATTTTGGTATAGGAAATTTTGACACTTTTGAACATAAAATGTCTGAAGAGGTTCTTGCTGCCCCCAGTGAACTAGAAATTAACATTTTTGAAATAATGTCCTTGCCATCTTGAAACTTGAGCCTTGTTGGAAGATGGAGGGAACGAAAGTGTCCACAGAACTGAGAAGTCATTGTGAGACCAAAAATCGAGGCAGGCAGCTCCATATAATCACTGGATCAGTTTATCATAGGGTAACTTACTCACATGGTAGGATCTGGATCGGGTAGACAATGATCTGGAAGCATTCACAGCTGCACTTCTCACCACTGAGGGGTCATTGGATAATTTTATAGTTAACCTGGGGTATGAAAGTAGGTGCTTGGAAGCAGGACATGCATTCCTAAATCAAGATTTATGAGTGGGTAACTAGTCTCGTGGTCACCAGGAATACGTCAGCAAGGGTTTTCATCATTGTTTGGGGACTAACAGAGCATAGAGGCCACCTGGTCCTAATGATTATTAAACAATACCTGTTAACTGCAAAGCCCTTGACGACAGAGAAGTGATTTACCACACAGTACAGTCCTGGGTAGGGTCAGTGAAAGGACAGGAGGAACTGTAAAACACAAGGTTGTGTCAGTTATGCTAACAGCCATATAAGCCTTCATTAATTATTTTTAAATCAGTGGTGGGAACTGTATAATCTTATAATTGTAACCTACCAATAAAGCTCTCTATACTCTTCTTAAAGAAACATATTACAAGCAATCTGAAATATATAATTGATTAGCAATTAACTAGAAAAATTGTTAGACAACTAATACTCTATTGTATCGATAAAGACAGATAAATCTTGAGTTACAAATTAAGTCTTGTGTTAAATTTCTTTTCTTTCGTGAGGGTAAGGGGAAATCAGAACACAGAAATATTTTAAAATATCAGAATCATTATATTATGGAGGCAAGGAACCCAGATATTTTCCTGACATTGAGCAGTGCAAAATTTGGTTTGAAATATCCTGAACTCTGTGGATGTCCTGGCTCTGCCATTTTCTAATTGTGTGACCTTAGGTAAGTCACTTCTTTAAAATTCAGTTACTTTATCTATAAAACAAGTATAATAATAGTAACTACTTCTAGGGCTCTTTTAAGGGTAAAATAAGAAATGCAGTCAAGTGTATAGCATAATGCTAGAATCTTGGACATTGTGTATGTTCAATAAATTAAATACTATTATAATTATTTTATTAAAAGCATTTTACAGTTCGTAGCACTAGCTGTTCTAATCAGAGCCATCTGTCAAAATTGAGAGTCAAGTGAGATCTGTATTTTCCTCCACAGTACCAGAGGTAATGACCTCCCTCCACAGAATCCCCACACAGCACTTCACTCATACTTAAAGACTAGCATCTGATGTCTATAGTCAGAAATGACTATGGCTGGCTAGAAATGTCTGAGCCTGTCTTTCCCACTAGATTATAAATTCTGGAGGACAGGAGCCACATATTTTGAATTGAATTTTAATTGCCTCCCCAACTGCGATCACACTGCCTGCATATAGTTTAATGACCAGCAAAGGTAAAATTTCAGTCAACAGTCCATCTCTGCAATCCTAAGTTGTACAATGGAACCTCCACCTGACCTGTCTCTAGTCAGGGACCCAGCACTCTAGGGTGAATGCTAATGGGGGTCCTATATGGAGCTGCAGGGTGAGAACCTTCAAAGGGTGGGAAGAGGACCTGGCTTTGCTGGTCTTTGCAAAGAATATTTGTGATGGTATTATGAGACCTGAAGTCCTATTTCTGCTAATAAATCTGCTTCCCTTCTAAACATACATACTCATGCACAGGTACACACAACCACATGTAACCACACGCACCATCCTCCTCATTCAATGTTAGTCCTGACCTGAACTATAATTGGGCTCTTTATAATACCACTTGAATGGTGTAAAACTCCATGGAAATAAAATTAGAAAAGCCCATCATGTGGTGTGTTTATTGTAATGCATAGGTATATCCATTTTAGAAGTGGGTGGTATTTTACATGGCTTTTTGGTATTACTTGAGGATAATGATTACTTCAGACCTTTTTGCTGATTTCGCTGTAGTGTTCTGGAGAGAAATTTTAGACATAAGTTATATAAAGATCTGAACACAATTCTGTCAATTCAATTCACCAAATCTCTTTTGAGCTTCTGTTACAAAATATTGAACTAGGCAATATTGGGGATACATAAACAAGTAATAGGGCATAGTCCCTCGTCTCTAGAGAGGCCATAATTTAACATCATCACCATTGTCGAAGAGTATTTCTTAATGATTCCATTATACACAGTATGCTGTTTGGGGTATGAAGCTGGTTAAGCAAACATCAAAGCCTCCTCAAATCCTCTTTTGAAAAAGAGAATGTATATAAATGGATAAATAATAATATGCGAGTTCCCAAGACTTACTCTTGACAAGCAACACAAACACCAAAAATATGAAATACATTCAGTTAAAAATTATAATGAAGCCTAATTTATCCAGTATTATCAAAGAATGAAAATATTTATGTGTTTTAATTATTCTGATAATGGAAATGTTATTCCTTTTAAAGCACCAATCTTTTTAAATATTAACCAATGAAAGGTGTTTTTCTTTCTAAAATGTATGATCTATTTCCCCTGCGTTGTAAAATTATATATCCTGAACTAAATCTAACACTTTCTTAGTGAGACTGGAGTATCATTGTGAGCATACTATGCTGTACTGTAAATAGGGAACTTTTCAGGAACAATATTGAGGTGTGCAGAGCTATTTTTCCATACTAAATGGACTCAGACTATACTTTTTTGGTTCATCATTTTACTTATTATAAGTATTTTTAAAAATCTTGTTCCCTTGGTGGTTTAACTGTCCCACTAAGTTACTATTGCTCTGCAGTAAACCACCCCAAATTTAGTGGCATAAAAAATTATTTTAGTATGCTCTCAGATACTGTAGATCAAGAATTAAGAAAGGGTGTGTGGAGACAGTTCTCTGCTCTACGACGCCTGGCCCCTGAGCTAGGAAGACTCAGGTGACTAGCAGTGACTTTAATAGCTGGAATCTGGAACAGCTGGGACTGGAGGATCTCACTCCATGATCACTCACTCACCTGTCTGGCACCTGGGCTGGGACATCTAAAGGCTGGTCTCAGCTGCAACTATTGACTGGAACACCTACACATGGCCTCTTAACATGGTTTAAGATTTGCACAGCATGGTGACTGAGTTCTGAGATGGAAAGCCCCAAAATGGGGCTTCCAGAGGGTGAGAAACAGGTGTAAGCTTCACGGCCTTTCCTCATGGCCTCAGAAATCATACAACACCATTCTATTAGCAACAAATGAGTCATGAGTTCAGCCCAAAATTCAAGGAAACAAGATTTAGAGTTTACTTACTAATGGTGCAGTGGCAAGGTTACACTGCAGGAGAGCATGAGGGCTGGGAGAGATTGCTGGGACCATCTTTGAAAAATACAATCTGTCAGCAGCCATTTCTTATCGTTATTGACATATCTCCCCTGTAGGCTTCCCAAACGCTTAAGGTTTCAGTTCTAAAGTGGCAAAACAAACCAGCTTTCCAAAATTGAACGTAAAATCAAATATGCAGTCATTTGACTGAGGCAGTCATAAGGGTTCTCTTATGAATGAGGTGACTGAGTTTTAATATATGCACCTGATGGTAGCCACTCTGGCTGCCCTGAGGCTTTTCCTCACTGTTTTCCAAACAGTGCAGCCAGTGACAGAGACCTCAGGAGAAACCAAACCTGCCAACTCCTTGATCTTGGACTTCCAGCCTCCAGAACTGTGAGGAAATAAATTTTTGTTGTTTAAGCCAGCAGTCCCCAAATTTTTTGGCACCAGGGACCAGTTTCGTGGGAGACAATTTTTCCACGGACCTGGGGGTGGTGGGGGGCGGTTCAGGCGGTAATGGGAGCGATGGGGAGCAGCAGATGAAACTTCGCTCACTCTCCCGCCTGGCGCTGACCTCCTGCTGGTTCCTAACCGGTAGTGGTCCTCGGCCCGGGGGTTGGGGACCCCTGGTTTAAGCCATCCAGTTGTTGGATTTCTATATGGCAGCTCCAGATGACTTAAACTGGATGACTGACTTCTCAGAGGATATGGTCCTTGTCCTACTGCTCTACTGCTCCTCTCATCTGTGCTCTTCTTTCTCTGCCCATGTATTCTCACGTTCCTATGCCATTGCTTATGCTATTCTTTCTATGCAGAAGGTTCTTTCCTCTGTGTCTGGGCCTATTAACTCATCTCTCAAGACTCAACTCAGATGTCATCTTTTCTGTGTTTTACTTAACCATGATCACTACATCTCTGTGCACATACCTTGATTTCATCATTTTTGATATTGAATGATAATTAGCCATCTCTGAGCCCCTCCCCCTTGCTATAGAATAAGGTGTTTGAGGGGAGGGACTGCATTCTGGTTCCTCCAGTTTCTGATACAGAGCCTGACATTAGTAGGTGCTCAATACGTTTGTTGATTTAATACATTATACTAGAAACCTATAAAATGTAAGACCTGGACGACACCTTGCTGATGATCTAATCCAGACTCTCATTTTACAAGTGAAGAAAATGCAGTCTGAAAAGGTTATTTCAGACAGATATTCTAAAGGAAATTACCATCATGCTTCTAGTTAGTACCAAAAGCATCCTGAAAGGTAATAATTTGGGGGGATGATTGAACAATTGAAAAGGCACGAGCTCATATAGCTGAGAATGGGAATGTTTTCCAGACACTGGGTAGGGCATCCAGGAAGGTTTGGAGACAGAGATGGATGACTGAGCCAATGTGTGCACATTAAAATATGTTACTGTGATTTGGAAGGTCTGTTCACAAATCTTCAAAAGAACCTACACATTAAATTTTATTATTATTATTATCTATATCCCCCAATTTTTCCTGCCTAGTTTTTGATGAATAGGTTGTTAGAGACACAAGCTATAGCTTTATTTAACCATAAATTCCTTTATTTTCTGAACAAACCATTGAGAATAGTGCTGCATGTATATGCTGGTAAGTGCAGATAAGTTAAAATAATAAAAGCACATTTTCTCTCTTATCTCAGTATTCCCACCCAATTAAACCTTGAGTAAGAGCAAAGATATCAAGCATCACCTTACAGTTTATTTTTCCTGACAAAATTCCAAGGATAGGTGGGGCTATCATCTTTGGTCCCTCATCCATCCTCCCTCAGAAATACTTTACATTCAATCCATAGGGGAAAAATGCTAAGAGTTGTGAGAGTATGATTAGTCTCTTGTCTCCGAAAATCTATTGACAATTTGGACTGCAAAAAATAATATGTGAGAAAAACCCATTTGTCTTCTGTTTTTTGAATGGTCTTTATGTCTACAGAGATAAACAAAACAAAAAAATAAACGTAACAAACAGCAGAAAAGGCACAAAAGAAGTCTAAAATTCCATGTATTCATTATGGAGATGATGATATTATCAATACATAAACATCACAAGGGGCTGTTGTGAGACTTTAGTCAGATGACATAGTAAAGAGCTTATTTCAATGCCTGGCACTCCCTGTGTGAGTGCTCACAAAGCTGTAAAATGCTTGCCGCAAACATTGGCTAGTAATTCCACATGGCAGTATCACTTTCCAAGTGGGTGAACTTGTGATAATTACTTAGGTTTATGACCCTCAGTTTTCTTACCTGTTAAGTGGGGAAACTGATGCCTTTCTGTGGGGTGGTTGTGAAGATTTGGTTAAATGATAAAAGAGAAGGGCACACTGCCAGGCACTTCACAAAGGTAGACTTCCTTTTTTTTTTGAATTTTTGAATTTTATTTTATTTTTTTATACAGCAGGTTCTTATTAGTTATTCATTTTATACATATTAGTGTATACATGTCAATCCCAATCTCCCAATTTATCACACCACCACCACCACCCCGCCGCCACTTTCCCCACTTGGTGTCCATACGTTTGTTCTCTACATCTGTGTCTCAATTTCTGCCCAGCAAACCGGTTCATCTGTACCATTTTTCTAGGTTCCACATATATGCGTTAATATACAATATTTGTTTTTCTCTTTCTGACTTACTTCACTCTATATGACAGTCTCTAGATCCATCCACGTCTCTACAAATGACCCAATTTCGTTCCTTTTTAGGGCTGAAAAGCTGGAATCTGGAACAGCTGGGACTGGAGGATCTCCCTAGGTAGGTTTATTTCTAGGTATTTTATTCTTTTTGCTGCAGTGGTAAATGGGAGTGTTTCCTTAATTTCTCTTTCAGATTTTTCATCATTAGTGTATAAGAATGCAAGAGATTTCTGTGCATTCATTTTGTATCCTGAAACTTTACCAAATTCATTGATTAGCCCTAGTAGTTTTCTGGTAGCATCTTTAGGATTCTCTATGTAGAGTATCATGTCATTTGCAAACAGTGACAGTTTTACTTCTTCTTTTCCAATTTGTACTCATTTCATTTCTTTTTCTTCTCTGATTGCCGTGGCTAGAACTCCCAAAACTATGTCAGATAATAGTGGCGAGAGTGGACATCCTTGTCTTGTTCCTGACCTGAGAGGAAATGCTTTCAGTTTATCACCATTGAGAATGATGTTTGCTGTGGGTTTATCATATATGGCCTTTATTATGTTGAGGTAGTTTCCCTCTATGCCCACTTTCTGGAGAGTTTTTATCATAAATGGGTGTTGAATTTTGTCAAAAGCTTTTTCTGCATCTATTGAGATGATCATATGATTTTTATTCTTTAGTTTGTTAACATGGTGTATCACATTGATTGATTTGCATATACTGAAGAATCCTTGCATCCCTGGGATAAATCCCACTTGATCATGGTGTATGATCATTTTAATGTGTTTGCTAGTATTTTGTTGAGATATTTCGCATCTATATTCATGGGTGCTATTGGTCTGTAATTTTCTTTCTTTTTAGTCTCTTTGTCTGGTTGTGGTATCAGGGTGACGGTGGCCTCATAGAATGAGTTTGGGAGTGTTCCTTCCTCTGCAACTTTTTGGAGGAGTTTGAGAAGGATGGGTATTAGCTCTTTTCTAAATGTTTGATAGAATTCGCCTGTGAAACCATCTGGTCCTGGGCTTTTGTTTGTTGGAAGATTTTTCATCACAGTTTCAATTTCATTACTTGTGATTGGTCTGTTCATATTTTCTATTTCTTCCTGGTTCAGTCTTGGAAAGTTATACCTTTCTAAGTATTTGTCTGTTTCTTCCAGGTTTTCCATTTTATTGGCATAGGGTTGCTTGTAGTAGTCTCTTAGGATGCTTTGTATTTCTGTGATGTCTGTTGTAACTTCTCTTTTATCATTTCTAATTTTATTGATTTGAGTCCTCTCCCTCTTTTTCTTGATGAGTCTCGCTAATGGTTTATCAGTTTTCTTTATCTTCTCAAAGAACCACCTTTTAGTTTTATTGATCTTTGCTATTGTTTTCTTTGTTTCTATTTCATTTATTTCTGCTCTGATCTATATGATTTCTTTCCCTCTACTAACTTTGGGATTTGTTTGTTCTTCTTTCTCTAGTTCCTTTAGGTGTAAGGTTAGATTGTTTATTTGAGGTATTTGTTATTTCTTGAGGTAGGATGGTATTGCTATAATCTTCCCTCTTAGAACTCTTTTTGCTGCATCCCATAGGTTTTGGATCGTTGTGTGTTCACTGTCATTTGTCTCTAGGTATTTTTTGATTTCCTCTTTGATTTCTTCAGTGATCTCTTGGTTATTTAGTAACGTATTGCTTAGCCTCCATGTGTTTGTGTTTTTTACGTTTTTTCCCTGTAATTGATTTCTAATCTCATAGCATTGTGGTCAGAAAAGATGCTTGATATGATTTCAGTTTTCTTAAATTTAGTGAGGCTTGATTTGTGACCTAAGCTGTGATCTCTTCTGGAGAATGTTCCATGCACACTTGAGAAGAAAGTGTAATCTGCTGTTTTTGGATGGAATGTCCTATAAATATCAATTAAATATATCTGGTCTATTGCGTCATTTAAAGCTTGTGTTTCCTTATTAATTTTCTGTTTGGATAATCTGTCCATTGGTGTAAGTGAGGTGTTAAAGTCCCCCATTATTATTGTGTTACTGTCGATTTCCTCTTTTATAGCTGTTAGCAGTTGCCTTATGTATTGAGGTGCTCCTGTGTTGGGTGCATATCTATTTATAATTGTTATATCTTCTTCTTGGGTTGATCCCTTAATCATTATGTAGTGTCCTTCCTTGTCTCTTATAACATTCTTTATTTTAAAGTCTATTTTATCTGATATGAATACTGCTACTCCAGCTTTCTTTTGATTTCCATTTGCATGGAATATCTTTTTCCATCCCATCACTTTTAGTCTGTATGTGTCCCTAGGTCTGAAGTGGTTCTCTTGTAGACAGCATATATATGGGTCTTGTTTTTGTATCCATTCAGCAAGCCTGTGTCTTTTGGTTGGAGCGTTTAATCCATTTACGTTTAAGGTAATTATCGATATGTGTGTTCCTGTGACCATTTTCTTAATTGTTTTGGGTTTGTTTTTGTAGGTCCTTTTCTTCTCTGTGTTTCCCACTTAGAGAAGTTCCTTTAGCATTTATTGTAGGGCTGTTTTGGTGGTGGTGAATTCTCTTAGCTTTGCTTGTCTGTAAAGCTTTTGATTTCTCCATTGAATCTGAATGAGATCCTTGCTGGGTAGAGTAATCTTGGTTGTAGCTTCTTCCCTTTCATCACTTTAAATATGGCATGCCACTCCCTTCTGGCTTGTTGAGTTTCTGCTGAGAAATAAGCTGTTAACCTTACGGGAGTTCCCTTGTATGTTATTTGTCTTTTTTCCTTTGCTGCTTTCAATAATTTTTCTTTTTCTTTAATTTTTGCCAGTTTGATTACTATGTGTCTCAGCGTATTTCTCCTTGGGTTTATCCTGTATGGGACTCTGCGCTTCCTGGACTTGGGTGGCTATTTCCTTTCCCATGTTAGGGAAGTTTTCAACTATGATCTCGTCAAATATTTTCTCAGGTCCTTTCTCTCTCTCTTCTCCTTCTGGGACCCCTATAATGCAAATGTTGTTGTGTTTAATGTTGTCCTAGAGGTCTCTTAGGCTGTCTTCATTTCTTTTCATTCTTTTTTCTTTATTATGTTCCACAGCAGTGAATTCCACCATTCTGTCTTCCAGGTCACTTATCTGTTCTTCTGACTCAGTTATTCTGCTATTGATTCCTTCTAGTGTAGTTTTCACTTCAGTTATTGTATTGTTCATCTCTGTTTGTTTGTTCTTTAATTCTTCTAGGTCTTTGTTAAACATTTCTTGCATTTTCTTGATCTTTGCCTCCATTCTTTTTCTGAGGTCCTGGATCATCTTCACTATCATTACTCTGAATTCTTTTTCTGGAAGGTTGCCTATCTCCAGTTCATTTAGTTGTTTTTCTGGGGTTTTATCTTGTTCCTTCATCTGGTGCATAGCCCTCTGCCTTTTCATATTGTCTATCTTTCTGTGAATGTGGTTTTCATTCCACAGGCTGCAGAATTGTAGTTCTTCTTGCTTCTGCTGTCTGTCCTCTGGTGGATGAGGCTATCTAAGAGGCTTGTGCAAGTTTCCTGATGGGAAGGACTGATGGTGTGTAGAGCTGGCTGTTGCTCTGGTGGGCAGAACTCAGTAAAACTTTAACCCACTTGTGTTCTGGTGGGTGGGGCTGGGTTCCCTCCCTGTTGGTTGTTTGGCCTGAGGCAACCCAGCACTGGAGCCTACCCAGGCTCTTTGGTGGGGCTAATGACGGACTCTGGGAGGGCTCATGCCAAGGAGTACTTCCCAGATCTTCTGCTGCCAGTGTCCTTGTCCTCATGGTGAGACACAGCCACCCCCCACTTCTGCAGGAGACCCTCCAACACTAGCAGGTAGGTCTGGTTCAGTCTCCTATGGGGTCACTGCTTCTTCCCCTGGGTCCCGATGCGCACACCACTTTGTGTGTGCCCTCCAAGAGTGGAGTCTCTGTTTCCCCCAGTCCTGTTGAAGTCCTGTAGTCAAATCCTGCTAGCCTTCAAAGACTGATTCTCTAGGAATTCCTCCTCCCATTGCTGGACCCCCAGGTTGGGAAGCCTGACGTGGGGCTCAGAACCTTCACTCCAGTGGGTGGACTTCTGTGGTATAAGTGTTCTCCAGTTTATGGGTCATCCACCCAGCATTTATCACATTTTATTTTATTGTGATTGTGCCCCTCCTACCATCTCATTGTGGCTTCTCCTTTGTCTTTGGATGTGGGGTATCTTTTTTGGTGAGTTCCAGTGTCTTCCTGTCGATGATTGTTCAGCAGTTAGTTTTGATTCCGGTGCTCTCACAAGAGGGAGTGAGAGCATGTCCTTCTACTCCGCCATCTTGAACCTGGTATCTAGGATTCCTTTTGTCTAGTGGACAAACTTGGGTTCTACTCTTAGCTTTTTTTTTTTTTGTCAACTAATTCCCTAATGACTTTTGGGCAAGTCATATCAGGCCTTTGGAGCTCATTTTTCTCACACAAAGTGAAGAGTTGGACCAAGTGTATGTCTTTTAATTGTAAACTTCTTAGCAAAAGGTGACCCCCTCAGTGGGGCCATTGGTGATCATTTGAACTTGCCTTCCTCTTTTCTCCCATTGCTTGTTGGGGTCGCTGTGAGACCTGTGTTAGGAATCTTTGTGAGATGATGATGAGTGACTTGTCTACAGATAGGGAGAAATTTATCTACATGCATGGATACCTCCAGAAAATGTTGAGATCATTTTAAGTCAATAACACATAAAGATAAAATGTTCAGTTGTGTCTTCATGGCCTAGCCTGGTAGCAGCACAACATTTCTCTTGGTTGGTCAGAGCTCAGATACCTTCAAGTACCCAATCCTAAAACCCCCAACTTTCCACACTTTGTAGGAGCCTTTGGGTCAGCATTTATGCATAAGAAAAATGGAGATTTGAGAGTTAATTTGAAAGGACTTAACTGTAACATTTAAAAAAAAAAAATCAATGAGAACAGAATGTTGAAAGCAGGAATGTCAAGCTCTAGGCTGACTGTTTAAATGGCCCAGGCTTGGGATTTCCTGTGTCTCTGCCAAGGCGGAAACTTACAAAAATGACTCCATTTTCTCCTTTGTATTTTGAAGGGAAGGTGATAAATGTCCAGGGTCTCAAATCCTACTTTTCCCTAAAGTATGCAAGAATTGATGGATAGCTAATGAACACGGATTCTATGATATATTGAACACGAGTTGTCTTCAGTGATGGGAAGAAAATTCCTTAAGAGTTTTGGTTTTCTAGAATATAAAGGGAACATAATACAGAATGAAGAAAAAAGCTTCCGAAAAGTAAGAATGTCCCTCTACAAAGAGCACTGAAGTGCAAAGGAAATGGCAGTGAGAAAGGATGGGGGTGGAAGATGATTCAGCCAGAGGGGGCTGGGTGAGTACTGTGGGCTGGCCTGCCGAGGTGTGAAGTAGGCGGGCAGCTATGACTAGCATTGAATGGAAGATAATTAAGAACAAGTTGGTACCAGTAACTGCCAGGGAAGGGAAGAGAATATGTCTAAAAAAGCAGCTTTTTATTTCAATGCTGAATTAAAACACCTACCCATTAGAGGCTTGAGAATTTCATTTTGAAATGAAAAAATATTTGCTGTAAACAGAATGCAGATGATTGTGAAATTGTACATGCTTGCTTCTAATGTTGTGATGGAAAAGTTTTAAAACGGCGTAAGTGTGCTGTATGCTTTCTTAAAAAGAAACATATATGTTAAAATATCAGTCATTTTTTCAAAGGAAAAGCATTGCTGTTCAAAGCCATTCATCACACAAGTTATCAAGTTTCAGTTTCGGATCAGCTACACATGTATATTTCTGAATCTTTTTCAAGAGAAAGGACTGCAAATTTAGCTTCCATTGTCCTTTAAATAGATTTCTGGATCGAAGAGCATTATAATTAAACTGCACCAAGTGTCACTGCAGAGAAGCTTCTAAATTATGGGTCTGAGGGGGGTAAGAAATGCTATTTGATTGCTTGACAATCAAAATCAGAAGATGTTCAGATATGCACAACCCAGACTTACTGTAATTATATCAGATGGAGAAGTGGGAGGAATAGGTGTAGCCTTGAATTCAATAATCACTTGTTTATCTCTCTTTTGAAAAAAATTTTAAAGAAAAACTATTCATAAATACTCAAAATGCGTATTCACGAATAGTTTTTTTTTTTTTTTTTTTTTTTTTTGCGGTACACGGGCCTCTCACTGTTGTGGCCTCTTCCGTTGCGGAGCACAGGCTCCGGACACACACGCTCAGCGGCCATGGCTCACGGGCCCAGCCGCTCCGCGGCATGTGGGATCTTCCCCGACTGGGGCACAAACCCACATCCCCTGCATCGGCAGGTGGACTCTCAACCACTGCGCCACCAGGGAAGGTCACGAATAGTTTTGTAAAAGAAAAGACATATGAGCGAGTAATCAGTCCTTTCAGTGTGTCCCAGAAATAGGTTGTGAAAAAAATGAACATGGATATCATCAAAGGACTCTCAAAGTTTTAAATCTAGTACATTTAACTCTCCAACAATTACTTTATTTCAAATATAATGTCAGAAAGGATATTCGTAAGAGCTCTGAAATCTACTTGTCACAGTATTTTGCGCTCTATTTCACCCAGCTCTTGGTTCTCCTGAAACTGTCCTTTCTCTTAAAATGCGAAGGAATGTGTAGGAGATGCTCTCAGGACACTGCTCAGACATTTCAGAACCATTTTTGCCTCTTAAAGAAGCCCAAAAGTTGCCTCTTAGAAAGAAGCTGAGAATTTAATACTATACCAGCACCCTTACACAGTGTGTGACACCCTATTAGGTAGTACATACGAGAACAAACGTTAAACACTCGACTGGGAAATGTAGAAGCCTGAAAACTGTCAGGCTGAAAATGAAGACATAGTACATTTTTCATGATCCTTTCCCAAGTGAAAAACTAAAACCATAAATTTTCCATATAATACATATATGTGTAAACAAAATGATCCCATGTCCTTTGGATTGATCCTTTTTTTAACCTTTAACTAAAAATGGCTCTAGTTTCCATCTCACATAAAAGGGAAAGTCCAGTATCCTCCTACACCCCCCAGATTTCTGGGGGTTTTCCTTCTCCTGGGCATTTTTCATTCCAGATTCTCATTACTGGCTTTGTGTACCAGTTGACAATTTTTTTCCTAGATAAGGTAAGTGAAATGTTGGATTTATTCAAAGACTATTAAGCAGCTTAAGAATTGGGTTGAATGATTCTTTCTAAAAAGGGAGATTTCTAGACAGGTTTACAAAACAGTATATGGTCCCATAGAGTGAAGCTTTAGATGACATAGAAAGACACTTTCATTTCAGTAAGAGGAAGATATTTCTGTGGGTCAGAGATTTCTCAAGATATTCTCTAGGGTTTAGGAATGCAGTAAGTCCCTCATCTCTGGCGTTATTCAAGTATTCACTGGCTTCATTAACTTGAAATCAACTCTCAGGAGCAGACCCTGAGATGAAGATTCACATACAAGTAGCTTATCTGGCAGGTGATCTCAGGAAAGACTGGTAGGAAATGAGGAAGTAAAACAAAAAAGGATGTTGGAAATAAAGGATATACTGTCACACAAGAGTCCACTGTGATAAAAGGAACTCTAATTTCACTTGGGAATTCTGGTGGCCAGTGTAAAATACTCACCTTAGTTAATCCCCCAACGAGCTGAGAGAGCTGGGGTATTTATACACGAATTTCCATCAGTGGTCGTTGAAAGCTACTCCAGGAGGGTATCATTCTCCTGCCACTTCCGGCCTGCCTGGCGGGAGGGGGGCAAAGCCAGCACTGGGGTTTCAAGAAATCCTACAGCAATTAAATGCTATGCTGGCAATTGAAAGCCAGACTGGCACGTACTGAACTGGTAAGAGTGAAAGGATGTGGATCAGGGTCTCAGGAGTATCTATTATACTAGCTAAAACCTTGGGAAGGCTATTATAGAAGAGACTGCAATGTGACCACCCAAGGACTAAAGCAAGCCCAGATATATGTACTTACTGTTTTTTCAGTGTTTGTTTTTAAATTGAATTTGAGTGACTGTGGGTACTACCATGCTCTCTCCAATTTGCCTCAGGCCCCATCAGTCTCTCCTGGCTAGTTTCATATATTTACATTACTCATCTGCTCTTGGAGTTTGCCACCCCTGGAGGAAATTCAAATCTAAGATGATAGGCAGGTGTGAAGGTCACTGCCAACTGTGAAAATCTGTGATGCTATGACTAGATGATCCCTTAAACTCTTTGCAGCAATGAAAGTCTATAATTTAAGTATATGCTATCTTTTAAATTATCTCTGCAAGGCCCTTGAGGGCAGTAGCATAGGCATGTAAATGCTCTTGATTGATTAAAATGCAATTATGCATTTCTAAATGCTAATAAACAGAGATATTCATGTATAAATTCACTGTACCACTATTACTGTTTGCACCATAAAAGTGTAGCTTGAACCCCACATCAGAATAGATTACAAAGAGAAAATGCTTGGTATTCAGCAGATTTGATATAGGTTCTACAGTCATACTCCAGTGAATCTGTTAAGATGAGCATGAACATTGATGCTCACCCACTTAGCCTTGGCTCACAAGGAAAGATGACCTTGGCAGACAACATTACTTTTAAAAACTGGCTTTGCATTATGTTAAGTGCAAGAAGCCTGACACACAAGACTATATACTGTATGATTCCATTTATATGACATTCTGGAAAAGGCAAAACTATAAGGATAGAAATTGTCAGTAGTTTTCTAGAGGTGGAGGTGTTGACTACAGAGGGGCAGGAGGGGACTTTGCGGTGTGACGGAAGTGTCCTACGTCTTCCTTGTGGTGTAGTTATACTACTATACACATTTGCCAAACCTCATCAAACTGTACACCAAAAAAGGGTAAATTTTACTGTATTATATATTAAAACTCAATAAATCTGACATTTTAAAAGACTGGAAAAAAACCCTCCTAGGCCTCAGGCGAGCTCCTTACCTGCTGCTACAAGGGAAGGTTCCCAGCATCCTGGAAAAACAAGGGGAGGCTGGGTAGGACGTCTTCTGAAATGAGAAGAACATGTAGTTCCTGCTCCTAAGTTACCTCTTGTTTTTTAGCATTCAAAACGCTCTTTGCCTCTCAAATATGATAAAATAAGTCAGTGAATGAAATAAGACTCGTTCTGTTGTTGCTCTCGACTTCCTTCAACAGTCTCTGCCTTAGTCCTTTTACCTCCAGTGTTTTTCTCTAGGTCCTATTTCAGAATTCACATTTTATTATTTCGACATATTTGTTCTTTTATTTGTTTAAAGGAGATTTACAGAAGCTTTCTAATTTCCAAGTGAAATCCTAGGCTATAAGAACCGTAAGTCAGGAGGAGAGTTAACGTGGTTTGACAGAGCCTGTAGGCCCCAAGATTCTACTTCAGAAACTGAAGGGCTTATCTTCTCTGTCAAATCCACTTCTCTTTTCTTAAATTCCCTATGCACAGCACAGTCTTAAAGGACCTTGACCTAGATTCTCCCTTGGGTAAGCCTCTCTCTGGATGTGCTTACATCTGGGGCAGCTTCCAAAGGCACTAATCCGGGGAGCAGGCCTCAGGACAGAGTGGCAGATGCCGTTTGCATTTCCCTTTGTGACAAGGGAGAGCACTCATTCTGCTCTATTGAAGGGGGTGGGGGTGATGCAGGATGATTATAAGAACCTGGGGCGGGTACCAAGTGCTCTAGGTCTCTGTTTCCCTGTAGCATCTGGCACATTCCTCAGCCTCACGTTAGCTATTTTGGTGATTGTCAATTATTTGACTGATTGACCTCCACTCTCTGTGCCAGAACTTCCCTCCTCTACTGCTCTTGAGTGAGACTCATACTCATCCCTCATAATTCTGCTCCTCATCTTAAACCTCCGGAACCAGCCCTCCCCTCCTGAACAGCCCTAAAGTACACTAGGCGTCCCTTCTTTGAGCTTCCCTAAGACCTTCTGCTTATACTTATCATAGCCTAACTATTCTGTATTTTAATTGTATCCTGACTTCCCCACCTTGTTCCCCACCACCTCTCCCCCTACACTAGGCTATGAGCCTATAGAAGGCAAAGATTTTTTTATTTCTGGTGTTTCTTTTTTTCCTATCTGGAACATTATAGATTCCTTATAAATGTTTGCCAGTGAATAAATAAGAATATACTCATGCTGGTTTTGGAAGTCTGCTTTATCAGGTGGAAATATCAATTACAAGTAAAAGAAAAGCTAGCTAACTTGTATTGGCTTGTATAAATAGACGTTTCTTTTTCTGGTGTAAAAAAAATTTTTGGAGAAAAGCAGCTGCTGACTGTGGTTTAGAGGTGCAAGTGGTCAGGGTCAGGGGCTCTGTGATTCACTTGGTCTTTCCTTTATGATCACAAGATAGTTCTTTTTTTTTTTTTGCAGTACGCAGGCCTCTCACTGTTGTGGCCTCTCCCGTTGCAGAGCACAGGCTCCGGACGCGCAGGCTCAGCGGCCATGGCTCACGGGCCCAGCCGCTCCATGGCATGTGGGATCTTCCTGGACTGGGGCACGAACCCGTGTCCCCTGCACCGGCAGGTGGACTCTTAACTACTGTGCCACCTGGGAAGCCCTAAGTGCCCAACCTTTGAGATTAAGTGGAAAGAGGTTGCTTTTGTTTTCTATTGCTGCGTAACAAATTACCACAAACATAGCAACTTAACACCAATTTATCTTGCAACTTCTGTATGTCAGGAGTCTGGTCACTGGTTAACTGAGTTTTCTGCTCGAGAAATCACCAGGCTGCAATCAAGGTATCAACTGGGACTGCATGTCATCTGAGGCTTAGGGTCTTCTTTCAAGCTCACTGGTTGTTGGTAGAATGCATTTCCTAGGGCTGAGGTCTTCAGCTTCTGGAGGCTGCTCCAAGGCAGTTCACAACATGGCTGTTTGCTTTCCTCTAAGAGACCAACAGGAAATTGTCTCTCTTTTGAAAGATTCATCTGATTATGTCAGGCCCACACAGGATAATCTCCCTTTGATTGACTCAAAGCCAACTTATTAGTAACCTAATCATGGGGGCAATATCTCTTGATTCTGCCCATACTCCAAGGGAGGGGATTATACAGGGCATGTATATCAGGAGGCCATCTGAGAAGTCTGCCTTCCACAGGACTGATGTCAACTGTGCCTTTCTCTTTCATCTGGAAAGCAATGGCTTCCCAGAATTCCCTTTAATAGAGTTCTGCTTACATCTCATTGGTTAGAGCTATATCACATGGCCACTTCTAGCTGTAAGAAAGGCTGGCAAAGAGGATATCTGGCTCTTCCAACTTCTATAGAGAAGGCAAGGAAAGGAGAGGGGATGGAAATGGGTATTGGATTAGACTATTAATAGACAAAATCACCCCATCAGATCTCCTAGAGACCTTAATTATACAATGTTAGATCTAGAAAACTAGAATCTTCAGAAACTAAAGGTCATTCAGTACAACTTTCTGTTGATATTTTCTAGGTAATGAAGCCAAGGTCCCGAGAACTCATGCAACTTCCTTGAAGTCATGTATTATTTCCTTTGAAGCACCAACCAAAATTAAGTAACCCTAGCATATTCAGCTTCTTCAGGAGTTTAGTTTATCAAATCTCCAGGAAAAAAGTTATACAAATTAACTGATGGTGGAATAATCTCTCTTGAAATCAATCACTGAGCCACTTTCCTGTCACATAAAACTGGTTTCTATATTCTAATCATGATTTGTGGAGCAACCAGCTTGGACAGGAGGGATGGCTGGTAAAGCATAGACGTAGAGGATAAGTCTGCATGAATTCAGAGAAAGAAGACATATTCCTGGCCTGGGAAGTCAGGGAAAACATCAAAGAAGACTGGCATTTGAGATGGGCCTTAAAGGACAGGTAAAATATAGCATGGGGAGATCAGAGGAGGGTATTCCAGGTAGAGAGAAACATAGAAACAGGAACATATGTGTTAAACTACAAAATGTGCAAGGAGAAAAGAGATCAACTTCATTTGACCAGGCTAGCTTCAGACAAATCTATAAAAGGCTGATTTATTAGCCTAGGAAAGAGGTAATGCTGACTTGAACTTGGAGGGTGACAGTGGGAATGAAAAGGATTGACAGTGGAATGGAAGGAGAGTTGTATGCAGTGATTGGACAGGACTTTTCATTGAGTCTGTAAGTAGAGTGTAGAAAGTGAGTCTTGTTGATCTCCCAGTCCCATGGCCAGTGCCTGCATATACTAAGTACTCAATAAATGCTTTGAGTTGAATTTATGAATGATTTGGGACAGAAGATAAAGGAAAGGATGGTATCAAGTACCACTTGAAGCTGGGTTGGAGGTTGGGAGGAGGTACAGGATTGAAAAGGGTGTGGAATTCAGTTTTAGACATGTTGAGCTCCAGGTGCCTCCTGAAACCCAGGGGTGGCACCCAGGGGTGCCTCTCTGATGTCTAGAGAGACACCCAAGAAGCAGATGTGTCTGGTTGTGTATACTGCAGTTTGCAGCTATGAGCACAGAAAAAGAAAGCAGTGGAAAACTTTGGTGGAATACCTACATTGAAGAGGGAAGAAGATAAGCCAGAACACGAGAATAAGGAGCTGCGGAACTGACTGGAGGAAAAAGATTGTGGCTCCAAGAAGACAAGGGGTAAAGGTATTTAAAGATGGTAGCCAACAGTTTCTGAACAAGGAGTTTTCAGAGAGAATGGAGAGAGAAACAGCAAGAGTTTTAGGAATGAGCAGGGAGGAAAAGAGGACAGCTAGTATAACGCACTTTCAGAAGTTTAATGATAAGAGGAAAATCAGAGATGACAGAGTCAGGGGAAGGTGGTTTGGTTTATTTGCATTGTAGAATGAGAGTGACTTAGACAGAGCTTCTGTCTGGGGGAATGTATTAGAGGAAAAGGGGAGGGTGAGTGTAAAGGAGATCATGCTAAGAGGGGAGTCATAGCATCTGGAGGGTGCTGAAGGCTGGATTGAGAGAGGAATTGTCTTTTGAAGCATGAGGAAGAAAAGAGGTGAGAAAAGGAAAGGAAGGCTTTCTCCATTGACCACCATGTTACCTCCCTGAATCTCAGTCTCCTCATCCGTAAAGTCAAGTCATTGGCCTAGGTGGACACAGAGTATGACAAACTATAATTTTTTGCTCTAGACATTTTATTTGGGATTCTCTCCCCTCCCGTGCTGTCTTCAACCAGTCATTGCCAATAATGGTGATAATAGCAATAATTGCAGACACTATTTATTGCATGCCTCAAAGATCAGATCCAGTTAGGGTAAATTCTGAAAAGCTACCTGGTGAAGAAATCATTTGACTGTAACTTGAAGGATGGCATGGATATGTATGTAGGTATTTTAAATGTCTTAGTACATATTATCTAAAATCTTACAGGTAATGCAGTATAATGTTTATTTTATTGTTTCTTCTATTTCTTTCCTGAGTTTAATCAACTCTCATTTTATTTCTTCCTAGTTTTTTTTGTGTGTGTGTGTGTGTGTGACCATTTCTGTACTTAGCTTTTGAATTTGTCATTCAAAGTGTTTTTCATTATTCTCAAAAGCTTGTTTGAGGATATATAACTCAGTTTAGAGAGTTGTATTACAGTTAGGGAGTTTTCTATTGTACTCTGCCATTATTGGGGGCAAAAATTTGTATCAGTTGAACTGGATTCTTTCCTATTTCAGTAATTAAATGGAGACTAATCTGCATTTCTATGGACAGAGCTGGAGGTTTGGGGTTGTAGGATTCCTAGATCAAGAGTGCCCTCTTCTGTCAGTGTAGCAAAGTATGATTTCTTTTTTCTTTTTAAAATTTTATTTGTTTGTTTGTATGGTTTTTTCTTGTGGAAAAGAAATAATAGGGGTAGGGATTGGGTTTACCTCCATTTTGGAGGGAGAGAGGGTCTGACAGGTTCCTTAGTTCCCCCCTCAAGTTTTCCCCCCCACCCTTCATGATTTCCAGAGGAACCCTCTAGACCCTTTTCCTTTGGACGCTTTTCACTTGGAAGCTTTATTTTTCCAAGACTGTCTCCTTGCACCCTGCACACACAGTTAAGTGCCTTCCATGTAGTAAGTGCTCTACTTAGATGCAGACTTTCTCTTTCTGGTAGTTTTAAATCAATCCTAAGTCCACCACCATGGTTTTTCCCAAACTGACTTTGTTTACCTGAGAGGATTCATCAGCAGTATGGAAGGCAGCTTTCTGGGATTCAATGTTTGTTTTTCTATTTACAGTTAATTTGAACTTTGGACATTCTCTGTTTTCTCGTTATGCTGAAGACATGGGTTTTATGTCATTTTATTTGATCTCTTGTTCTCTGTGTGTGTGTGATTGTGTGTTTTTACAGGGGAGGGCAGTATGTCGGGAGATTTAGATTTACGCCACCCCCATTATCTTGGCTACCTAGAATTCCTCCACAATGTTCGCTGTAAGTGTCTCTAATTTGCCAACAAAATACATAGGAGTCCACTGACTCAGATTATCTCATTGAGCTTTTTAAGCTTTTATCAATTAAGAATTAAATTGGGCTGCTGGTTAAGAGACCCAGAAAACAGTGGTTTAAACTAAACAGGGGTTTTTTGTGTGTGAAACAAGAGGTAGGTGGTAGTGGGCCTTGGTTGAGCAGCACAGTGATGTCAGTGTTGATATCTCTGTGACATCTTAACCTTTCCCTCATGGTTGCCATAGTTATGAGGGCTACTATACCTTCATCATACATCTAGAAGCCAGCTGGGAAGAGGCAGAGTGCAAAGGGCAAAAGGCATTTGTCAACTATCAACTCCATTTTAAAGATCTTTCCTGAAAGCCCCATGCAAAAATTTTTCCTTATGCCTGATTGTCCAGAGCTGGGCTAATGACAATCTCTAGCTGAAAGGAGAATGGGAAATGTAGGGTGCTGTATTTTTTTGGTTTTTGTTTTGTTTTGTTTTTCCTAAGCACATTATTGCCCACAACAAAATTGCGGAAGTAAGGGACGTGAGGGGGATATTGGGTAGGCAATTAGCAATTCTCCTATACAGCTCCCAAATTCCAGAGTCAGAGAGTTGCTGATCTCCCACCATTGACTCAGAGACAATTACTAGACTGATGATTACTGACCATCTTTGAGAGGTCCTGGGAGACGCCTATGTCAGGAAAAGGAAGAGAACGACAGAGGGACTAACCAGCTATGAAAAGGGCCAAAATAAAGCAACACTAAACCTCAGTCCCAGGCTGATTGACCCTTACCTCAGGAGGGAGCAAAAAAGAACCCAATAAGCAATTATTTTTTTAAAAAAGCACATTAAGGTATATCCCAGTTTGTAAACAAGGACACAGTTCTTTTCTCTTTTCTCCACTCTTTCTCTTAATGGAAGTAATTCTATAATGAAATTAGTTCTTTAGGAGGTAAAGCCTAGTGGAGGGTCATCTGCTGCCAGTGAGGAAAGATCTAATGGGCTAAATTTATTTCCAAAATGACACTCCTGGGAACTCCCATATATGATGCCCTCATAGATACATATCTCCAGATAATCCATTTAAATTATCCATTTGAATTTGCTGAAATATGTACACCTTTGTGTACATATTGGCTACTTTTGTAAGTATACCAATCCTCTGTGTATCCCAAGATTCGTTTGAATCCTAAATGAGCCTTAAGGTTCATTTAAATGTATACAAAACCAGATACTGAAAAAAATCTCCATACCCAAAGACAAACATCCAAGTTTATAAACACACTCATTTATTTACTCCAGCAGACAGAATCTTGCCTTATAATGACTACATTTTGATCCACAGGAAAATCTTAGGAGATGTGAACTTCTGGTTCTACCACTAGCTAACTGCTGTTTGGTGCAATCCAAACAGAATTGTTATCTTCTCTGAACATTGTTACCTCATCTTTAGAAGAATAGAATTGGTATGAGTGTTTCCTCAAAGTTCTAAGAGCCTATGATTTTAGAGATTCTTTTATTCAATTAGCATTTGCTCAATGTCTTCTATGTGCTAGGCACTATTTTATGCACTATGGGCACGTTATAGTCTAGTAATTGCGGTGGAGGATTTCAAGTCAATTAAAAGGAGAGGGTAAAAAAGTACCTAGGAATATTAACCGAAAAGGTGAAAGACTTATACACTGAAAACTACAAAACATTGCTGAAAGAAATTAAAGACCTAAATAAATGAAAAGACATCCCATGTTCATGGGTGGCAAGACTTAATGTTGTGAGGATGGCAGTCATACTCAAAGCAATCTACAGATTCAACAAAATCTCTATCAAAACTCCAATGGCCCTTTTTGCAGAACTGGAAAAGCCAATCTTAAATTTCATATAGAATTGCAAGGGGCCCTGAAGAACCAAAACAATTTTAAAAAGAACAAAGACCCACATTTTCTGATTTCAAAACTTACTACAAGCCCACAGTAATCAAAACAGTGTGATTCTGGCATAAAGATAGACAAAAAAATCAACAAATAGGATTGATAGTTCAGAAATAAACCCATACATCTACAGTCAGTATTTGACAAGGGTGCCAAGTCCATTTAATGGGAAAAGAGCAGTCTCTTCAGTAAATAGTTCTGGGATAGTTCCACATGCAAAAGAATGAAGTTGGACCCCTACCTCACACAATATACAAAAATTAACTCAAAGTGAATCAGTGACCTAAATATAAGCGCTGAAAACATAAATATCTTGCGAGAAAACATAGTAGAATATCTTCATGACCTTGGATATGGCAATAGATTCTTAGATATGACACCAAAAACATGAGCAACAAAAGAAAAAATAGATAAATAGGATTTCATCAAAATTAAAAACTTCTGTGCCTCAAAGGACATTATCAAGAAAGTGAGAAGTCAGCCTAAAGACTGGGAGAATATATTTGCAAATCATATATATGATAAAGAATTAATATCCGGAATATATAAAGAATTCCTCTAACTCAAAAACAAACAGCCCAATTAAAAACTGGGCAAAGGACTTGAATAGACATTTCTCCAGAGATATACAGATGGCCAATAGGCACATGAAAAGATGCTCAACATCACTAATCATTAAAGAAATGCAAGTCTAAATCACAATGAGATACCACCTCAAGCCCGTTAGCGTGGTTATTATCGAAGAAGAAGAAGAAGGAGGTGGGGGGAGGCGGTGGGGAGTAAGGAGGAGGGGGAGGAAGAGGAGGAAAATAACAAATGTTGGCAAGGATGTAGAGAAATTGGATCCCTCATCCATTACTGATGGTAATGTAAAATGGTGCAGCCAATGAGGAAACAGTTTGGTGGTTCTTCAGAAAGCTAAACATAAAATTACTATATGACCTAGCAAATTCAACTCATAGTTATATACCCAAAAGAATTAAAAACAGGAACTTGAACAGATACTCGTATGCAAATGCTAATTTCAGAATTATTCACAATAGCCAAAAGGTAGAAACAACCCGAGTGTCCATTACAAATGAACAGAAATAAAATGTGGTATATACATGTAATGGAATATTATTCAGCCACATAAAGGAATAAAGTTCTGATATATGCTCCAACAAGGATGAACCTTGAAAACCTTATGCTAAGTGAAATAAGCCAGACATAAGAAGGACAATTATTATATGATTCCACTTATATGAAATATCTAGAATAGGCAAATTCATAGAGATAGAAAGTAGATTAGAGGGTACCAGGGGTTGAGAGAAGGGGAACAGGGAGTTACTGCTTAATGAATACAGAGTTTCATTTTGGGTGATGAAAAATTTTAGAAACAGATAGTGGTGATTGTTTGTCCAACATTGTGAATGTAATTAATGCCACTGAATTATACACTTAAAATTGGTTAAAATGGTAAATTTTATGTTGCATGTATTTTACCACAATAAAAATAAAAATTTTAAAAACCCAGGAGGATAGCACTGCTAGATAGGGAAATTTGGAGGCAGATGGTCATACTTTATAGGAAGCTATTGGCAGCGCCTTAAGGCACACATACAGATGAATACAGATGTGAACTTAAACATACATAAACATAACCCAGGTACCTAAACACAGATACCCAGATAAACACAAGAGCTTATACCTCTTGGTATGCACATACCTACAAACATACAGTTTGCACTTTTATATACAGACGGTTGATTTAAACCATCATCAGGATTTAACCTTCTGCTCAGTAGAGGTGCACACACATACACATTATGTCATGAAACAATATAGCCACACATGTTAACCAAAGAACCTGTTCAACTAAAGAAAATCATGTTCTAGAGATGAAAGGAAACAAATGCCTACACATACAGAAAGATATTCCACAGAATACCCTGATGCATGATGTAACAGTAAAAGGGTTCAAGGGCATGTAAATGGGTTCACTGATTGGTAGGTGGGAGAAACAGGGTAGTAAGCAAAAAGCTAAGTGTTGTATGGAAGGGAGGATGACTGATATGGGTGAGTAGGAAAATGAGTGGGCATCATAAGTAAGCATTATGCAGCTTCTTTTCAAAGAGATTCAAGACAATAAGCTTGAGTTGCCAAATTTTACTCTTTTATTTCTTACTATCCCATCTCTGGTTATCAGAGAACAAGCTGTACACTTACTTACCTTTATAATTGCACTAGTCCCTTCAACTGGTCCCAACAACATTCCAGGAGAGCTCTCAGGTGAAATCAGTGAGCTGCTTAGTATTCTTTCTGCCCAGTACAGTAGACCCTCCTCACACATTGTCTGAGCTCAGCAGTGGAAAATCGCCATGCCCATTGGCAGCCAGTCAGGGACCCAGAGTGAGGAGGGACTATCCAGACTGACCAAGGTCTTTTTAATGATGGTCCAGCTGAGGAAGTGAGATGCTGGGAATGGTGAGTCAGGAGCGAATGATCAGCATTTACAGCTGGTGCTCAAAGGGAGTAGCCAATAAGGGGAGACAGACAAGATCCTCCAGAGCAGTAACATTGAGGTATAAGCGCAAGGCCTCCCCCAGAACACACCTTTTATGTTGATCCTGTTGTCCTTTGTGGTAGCAAAAGCTGTACCTTAGAAAGGGAGTTACTTATGGCAATACTAGCTAGAGTCTTGCAGAAAATCATGAAGGAGGCAAAGGGTCCTGCCACTAGTGTGTTTCCCGTCCTTTTCACCTCAGCACTGACACTTTATTTCCTTACCCCTCAGGGGATAATTCCCTTCTACCTCCTATTAAAATCCTGAGTGATTATGATAATTAACATCTTATCCTTCTCTGTTAGGAAAGAGATTTCTTAACTCACTGCTAAGCAGTAAAATCAGAATGAGTTACATACAATTATCAGTATTTCCTCTTTTTCAACCTGCTTCCGAAAACCAAAAAACAGCCTAGGCTAGTATAGGCTAATTATAATTATAATTCAGCAAACAAAGTGACATCTTGGTGTGTTCTGCTTTTTTTTTCTGAGTTTCATAATTTTTGGAAGAGAGTATACTGATTGAATAAAAGTTGGTCTTTAATAGAAAAGCAAGACTGGCTTTGATTTTTGAGTGTAGGTGTTATCTTTTTTAAAAGTATACTACTTTGAATTAATTTTTAAATGAATATAGCTGCTATAATTTTAACAGATATTAATCAAATTTGGGATGTGTGTTTGTTTGTGTAAGTGACAGAGATATATGATTTTGCTGAGTGAAGTCTACAGGTCATAAAATCACTATTCTTAATACTGAAAGCAATTAAAAATGTTTTCATCATTGGGCTGTTATAAATCCATATTACATTATTTGAACTGTAAAGGATGTTGATTCTTGGATAAAATTATCATGTTCTGGCTCTTCACTTACTTTGAATTCAATTGTGGTGGAATTTCTTTGAAAATAATTTAACTTTTGTAAGCATGCATGCATGGATAACTCCAAAAATGAATATGAACTTGAAAAGCTGAACCTCTTCTGACAGCAGCTTGACTTATTCTGAAATGAATTAAGTAAGAGAAATATCAGAAGCATGTGCTCTCTTTTAGGTGTAACAAACTGGAGACAAATATTCTTGACTTGTGCCATTTGAGAAACGATTCTTCGTATCTTTGCATATAACTCACATGCCTACACAAAATATCACAAGCCAGCTGCCTCTGCAGGTTTCCTACTCAGAGGAAAGAAAGCAGACCATTGTCAGGGTGAGGGAGGTGAGGAATGAAGAGCAGCAGCTATGTATGGACTCCACAGTTAGCTTAAGCCAGGCGCTGAGACGAGGGCCTACCGGGAACTTGGGTCCCCCCACCTCCCCACCACCCCCACCATGATGTCTGGGGCTCCTTCAGGTGCTCAGGCAAGGGGGCTGTCTGGAAGACAGAGCCAGTGTGGGTAGCCAGGTGGTATTTTGTTTTGTTTTTTCTTTGAGATGCCTATGGATTAAAACTCTGTGTTTTTGCTTTGAACATTAGGGGTTTACGTTTTTTGCTTTAAAATAAAAAAATAAATTTCTTTTTTTAGAAAAATATCACTTGTTTACATAGAAAAATTTTAAAACACAGGTAAATAAAAAATAGTATATGTAGGGCTTCCCAGGTGGCGCAGTGGTTGAGAGTCTGCCTGCCGGTGCAGGAGACACGGGTTCGTGCCCCAGTTCGGGAAGATCCCACATGCCGCAGAGTGGCTGGGCCCGTGAGCCATGGCCACTGTGCCTGTGCGTCCAGAGCCTGTGCTCCGCAACGGGAGAGGCCACAACAGTAAGACGCCCGCGTACCGCAAAAAAAAAAAAAAGTGTATGTGAAATATCAGTTTACAAACCTTCCATGTCTAGAATATTCCCATTTTGATTTGATATATATTATGTATATAATCTTTCTTAAAATAAAAATGGGAATATTCCAGACATAGAGATTTGTAAACTGATGTTTTTACTTAATGTATAAGGAACATTGTTCAGCATTACTGAATAGACATCCATGGCATTGTTCACGACCATATGATATTTTATTAGAAGTAACATTATTATTATTATTATTATTTTTGGCTGCGTTGGGTCTTCGTTGCCGCGCATGTGCTTTCTCTAGTTGTAGGGGGCTACTCTTCGCCACGGTGCGCAGGCTTATCATTGCCATGGCTTCTCTTGTTGCGGAGCACGGGCTCTAGGCACACAGGCTCAGTGGTTGTGGCTCACGGGCTTAGTTGCTCCACGGCATGTGGGATCTTCCCGGACCAGGGATTGAACTCGTGTCCCCTGCATTAGCAGGCGGATTCTTAACCACTGTGTCACCAGGGAAGCCCTAGAAGTAACATTATTAATTTACCTTCAGTTGCTGGACGTGTATCTCACGAAAGTGTTTCCCCATTATTAGCAATACAATGATAAATATACTTGTACATGCATCTGTTTATATTACCTGTTTATTTCCTTAGGATAAAATTCTAGAAGTAGAATTGTTGGCTATCCTCTTAAGATTTTTGATTCATATAGACAAATTTCCCTTCAGTAAAGTTCTTTCAATTTACATTCCAACCAGATGAGTGGCATCATGTTCATTTCTGTATACTCTCAAGAAAGTGGGGTATTCTTTTTTTTTTTTTTTTTTTTTTGCAGTACACGGGCCTCTCACCGTTGTGGCCTCTCCCGTTGCGGAGCACAGGCTCCGGACGTGCAGGCTCAGCGGCCATGGCTCACGGGCCCAGCCGCTCTGCGGCATGTGGGATCTTCCCGGACCGGGGCACAAACCCGTGTCCCCTGCATCGGCAGGCGGACTCTCAACCACTGCGCCACCAGGGAAGCCCAAAGTGGGGTATTCTTAGAATCTCATTTTAAAAGAAAATAAAAGGAAGAACTTGCACAGGAGCAATATATAAGTATAAATGAAGGAAATAAGAACAAGGCAATAGAAATAATGCTCTTTTCCTCAGACATATCCAACTCTGTTTAGATTCCTCTTTTATTTACTTATTTACTTAGGTCATGTTAGGGACATTGTGGTAGAGACAGTCACCAAACCTGTTTTCTTTTCCTCCTGTGCACACAGCTGGACTACATTTCCCAGGAACCCTTTGGGGGAAGTGTGATCATGAGTTCCAGCCAACAGAATGTGGGTGGAAATGATATATGCTGTTTCCAAGCCTGGCCCCTGATCCTCCCAGCTGTTCTCTTCCTTTGTCTGTCTGAGGCAGGGGAACCTGCAGAGGACTCTAAAACCCTGGAAGACGTCAGTCTCAGGAAGGAGGAGCCCAGTTCCCTGAATCGCCTTGTGGAAGGCCACTCATCAAATATGTACACAGAACTGTCACATAAGCAATTAATAAATTCTATTGTCTTAACCAGTGAGATTATAGAAAAACTATAAAATTCAAGTATACAAAAGAAAAAAAGTACCCAGAATTCCAAAGACCAGCGATAACTAATTGTTACAGAAATTAGTCTACCCTGACAAATCCAAGCCTGTTGCTGCTTTTAGTCAACCCAAATTGGAACTAGTGGTTAATCATCTTCCTCCTTCTCGAATACCTGTTATGGAAAATAAAAATCTATCATATATACAGTAATTATCTTATGTATAAAAAACTGTTTATGTGTAAGGTATACTATATTCTTCTTTACATTCTTTTCACACTCAAATATTCATGTCAAAGGAGTAAAAAATTGACATAAGTAAATAATATCACTTATCTGATTTTGGATGATGTCAGCCTGTGTCAAAAATGCATACTTAGGGGCTTCCCTGGTGGCGCAGTGGTTGAGAGTCCACCTGCCGATGCAGGGGACATGGGTTCATGCCCTGGTCCGGGGGGATCCCACATGCCACGGAGCGGCTGGGCCCGTGAGCCATGGCCGCTGAGCCTGTGCTCCGCAACGGGAGAGACCACAGCAGTGGGAGGCCCACGTACCCAAAAAAAAAAAAAAAAAGCATACTTAGGTTTAAGGGAGGGACAGCTTTAACTAATCCTTCCGTCTGTTCCCCAAATTCCTCAGCTTTGAAGTTAGGAAGACCATGTGATTAGCTGTGGCCAATGAAATGTGAGCAGAAGCCGCAGGTGGTCCTTCTGGGCAGAGGTAGTGAAAAACCCATCTGAGATTCTCCTCTCTCTCTATCCCTGCTGCAGTGACCAAGGAGCTGTTGTAGCCACAGGATGGCAGAAACTCCATCAACATGGTCCTTGAATAAGATGGCCTCCCCATCTGTAATGGGTATGTAGCAAGAGCAAGAATTAAACCTTTCTTGTGTTAAGCCACTGGGATTTCAGATTAATTGGGTAACTGCAACATTAGCCTATCTTGTCCTGACTTACACAAGGCTCACACATTCTATGTATCTTGTTCATCCTCCACATCAAAAATTCCAAACGTCGTGGAGGCTCAAAGCCACCACTAATCATTCTCAGACTGGTTACATGGGATTTGACTTCCTAGCTATAAAGGTAAAGAATCAGGACTTTAGAGGAGAGACAGGTGAGAGCTCCCTTCTTGTGAGTGCAGGAGTGATATTAATGTGAATAAGAGGCAGATATAGTTTTGGATATTTCCAGGCCTAAAGTAACTTATGAAAAAAATGTATATTATGCTTACAGTATGTGAGAACCAATAATGGTATATGGACATATTGCTCTGCTAGGCAAGTACATTGTATCACTTACTGTCCACCAGTTAATCATAAAAAGCAATGTATGGCAAGGAGTGGAGAAGTTAGTTTACAAAAAGGGAATGTGAGATGAAGCACAGACCCTTTATACTCCTTCTGTATCTAATGGCTTTAAATGAATTCTCCTTAACTCATTGAATGATGCTTTTCTCTTGTATCTGAATTTTTTATAATGAGCGTGTATTTTTTAAAATATATTTTTAAATTTATTTATTTTTATTTATTATTTATTTTTGGCTGTGTTGGGTCTTTGTTGCTGCACGTGGGCTTTCTCTAGTTGCGGCGAGCGGGAGCTACTCTTTACTGAGGCACGTGTGCTTCTCACTGCGGTGGCTTCTCTTGTGGAGCATGGGCTCTAGGCGCGCAAGCTTCAGTAGTTGTGGCACGTGGGCTCAGTAGTTGTGACTTGCGGGTTCTAGAGCACAGGCTCAGTAGTTGTGGCTCACGGGAGGCTTAGTTGCTCCATGGCACGTGGGACCTTCCCGGACCAGGGATCGAACCCGTAGTTCGAATAATAGGAAGTCCGTATTATTTTTATAATTAGAAAAAGGTATTTCTATTTTGGAAAAAAAAAAATCACTGTTGGTGAATGAAGAATTAATAATTGTTTCCGGGGCTTCCCTGGTGGTACAGTGGTTAAGAATCCGCCTGCCAATGCAGGGGACACAGGTTTGATCCCTGGCCCGGGAAGATCCCACATGCCGGAGCAACTAAGCCTGTGCACCACAACTAGTGAGCCTGCACTCTAGAGCCCATGTGCCACAACTACTGAAGCCCGCGCACCTAGAGCCTGCGCTCTGCAACAAGAGAAGCCGTGACAATGAGAAGCCCGCGCACCACAATGAAGAGTAGCCCCGCTCACCGCAACTAGAGAGAGCCTGCGTGCAGCAACAAAGACCTAATACAGCCAAAAATAAAAACAAATAAATAAATAAATTTATTTTTAAAAAAAGAATTGTTTCCTCCATTGACCTGGCAAAAACAGTGCTTATCAGCTTCCTTAACTATAATTCAAGGGCTAAGTTCCTTGACTGGCAGATGCAGGTTGTAATTCTAGAAGCAAGCACAGCAGGGAGGCACATCATAGAGGCTCAAATATGGGAGTTGCATATTGAATGACTACCTACCCTGTGCCTACTGATCCGTCATCTCTGTCATTCTGGGATTATTTCATTTAGTTTCAAATGATATTCTTAGTACCTTTTGTGGGCTCTGGACTTGCCCATGAATTCACACTTGCCAGAGTCTAGAGATGCAATCATGGAATTGCCCAAAACAGTGAAAATCTGTGAATTTCTTGTTAAGTAAAATCTCTGTGCATAGACTTCACTTCACCATCATCATTATTCTCCCAGGTAAAACAAGGCAAGCAATTACATTGCCAATTCCCTATCTTTTTACATCTTTGTATTGCCTATTTACTGCATGTAGATAAGTATATCAGAAATTATCTTGTTATAGCTGTAAATAAAATTCTTCTTATCCTATTACCCATTTAGCTCCTTTTTCTGTGGCAAGTTATTTGCTGTCATTTCTTGGTCTATGAACAGCTGAAGGTCACTTTTTAGATAAGAAGTGCAGCCAAAGTATCTCAATTTTCCCATTTTTAAAAAGTTTTGACTCACAGGAATGCAAGATAGGGTTTCACTTGTGATAATTACCAAATTTCAAGTAAGTGGTAAATGAAAATTGCCTGGTATTGTGTAAGGAGGGGGTTATTTAGAGTCTTTATGGGAAGCAATTGGTATTTTAAATAAGCCTGTCTGTAGACATCATGTGTCTAAAACTATTTTAAAGGGCTCTATGAAGCTCTATGCCTTTAAATTTATCTTACTATTATAGTCATTTTACTAGCTAAGGAACTGCAGCCATCTATCTCTGGCTGTCTCTTTCTGACACCCACAGATGTATATACACTCACCCACGCAAACCTACACTCTGACTCACATTCAAAACGATTGTCAAAAAATCCCCGCTCCTTGTCTAACTAAAGTGTTCCTTTCAAACACATGCTATTTGTTTTATCTATTTCCATGTTATCTGTGAGTCAGCTGAGTCTTGTCCGATCTACCCAGTAGACTAGAGCCTACATGTATGTTTTTTCATATGGATTTGGCAAACCCGATTCATATTCTAGCATATGGAAATCATAAAAGCCTGGTGAGCTATTTTTTTTACTGACAAGACTTCTGACACCAAATATGTGGGGTTTTTCCTCACACCAACCAATTTTCAAACTCTCCAGACACCAACTAGGTGTTCCACAATTCAGTTCTGACACTAGCTACCAGTTAGTGCAGACCCCATAAGTTAAGGACTCATTCCTACAAGACTGCCCCCACTTCAGACAACCATCTCAAGTCCCAGGCCACCTGTACTTCTGATCGACAGGCTATAAATTGGGTATTCCCATGACCTGCCTCTTCAGGTTCCATAATTTGATAGAACAGCTCACAGAACTCCGAAATAGTTTACTTGCTATTACCAGTTTATTACAAATGATGCAACTCAGGAGCAGCCAACTGGAAGGAGTGCACTGGACAAAGTATAAGGTGGTGGGGGGAAGGGGTGGCACAGAGCCCTCTGGGCATACCACCCTCCCAACACCTTGATGTGTTCACCAATTAGGAAACTCTCTGAAGTTTATCATTTAGGGGTTTTTAATGGAGGTTCCATACATGGGCATGATTGATTAAATCATTGAACATTTGTGATTAAGTCAATCTCCAGCCCCTCTCTTTCTCCTTTGGAGGTCAGTGGGGTGGGCTTAAAAGTTCTATCTCTCCAATCATAAGGTTGGTTGCACAACCAGCCCTCATCCTGAAGCTATCTAGGGGCCTACCAAGAGTCACCTCGTTAGCATATACAGCTCAGGTATGATTGAAAGGGGCTGCTATTGGTTTCTTAGATGCAAGACAAAATTCTAAAGTGCTGCTGCTTAGTTCAATGAGTTCAATCATCAGTGCTTGGCTGACTCAATGTCCTTTTTAAAATATGCCAACAAACCTAGGAAGCCTAGTAGGGGTCATAGGAATAGGGCAGGCAGTTTTGTTTAGCAGGAGGGCTGGCCTCTTGGCCTGATTACCTCCTGATCCCCTGGTTCCCTTTCAATCAGGACCAAATAGAAAAACATCAACCTTCCACCATTACCATCATCTTATCTTCAGAGACAACTTCTAACAGAGCTGACTTCCTTCCCATGGTCCCCAAATCATCTGAGTCATGGGCTCTAGGGCCTGGTAAGTCTAACAGGAACCTGATGTGTATCAAAAATATCTATCAGAATGAAAACAACTTTTAATTAGATTGAGGGATAAAGAAGGGCATTTAAAACAATAGTCAACATCACAGTGCAGAATTTAAATATATGCTTACACCATTTGAGGTAAATGCTTGCTCAGCAAGAAACAGATTTCCATTTTTAACCACTCTTTTGTTGTGACCTCTGTATAGATTGCAATTGAGAGACCTGTCTATAGGAACCTTAACATTTTCAGAAGTAGCACATGAATTTTCAGTGCATTCAAAATACAGGGTAGTCTGAGTTATCAAAATAGAGTCATATTTCAAAATAAGAAGTACTGTCAGTCAGGACAGCCCTACCAATTATAGCAACCCTGTTTCTGAAAGACTTAAGGCCTGGGCCAGCCTCCATGGTAGCAAAGCAATGTTTTATCAAAATGGTATAATTAAGAATGTGTGGCAGTATTTTAACCCCTCCTCCCAAGAGTTCCACCACACTTTTTTAACATGTTTATAAATATTTGCTTTTGTGCCATTTTAGGGGGAGCTTTCCATACAAACATTTGGCTTCCAGTGAGTCATCCCCAGTCTGGTTCACACCCAAAAGCTGACTGCTTGGCTATCAATGAATATTGGGCTCAATAACTTGCCTTATTTTTATAATTGGCTTGAATGAAGATGGAAAAGGTGGTAGAAGGAGAAAGACATATTCAGATAAATATAAGAACACTCTTGTTTCCTTACAAGAGTTTGACAACTGTGCACCATAACCTAACTACCATTTAAGCTTAGCTCAATGCCAGACTGTGATGAATTTGTGTTTGGCCTTTAAAAAAACATCTGGATAATTTTACCTGATAATGTTACATTTTTCTAGTCATCATGTGTATTTTCTAGCTAAGGACATCCCAGAATTCAAATTACTAACGAGAAGTTTTACTTTTACTGTTATAATTGCAGTTATTGGATCCTAGAGCCATCAACTTAAAAAGCAACTGCAAGAATAAATTACCTTTCTGCCCATATTAAAATTGAAGAAAATAAGGGTCCTTAGATGAGATTTTAATTCTTTTCTGAACTGGAATTGCAAAACTTTTATTTTTGTAAATAAGGAAGCAACAGTTATTAAGCATATGAACTAGCAATGATTTCTATTTCCATTCCCAAAGGGCAAAATTTGGGAGTTGAAGTGGGACAGTATATATCCTGGAGGGAGGATATAGACATGGAAAGAAAAGAAACTAAAATTGCTTTGCATAATAATGTGAATTATAGAATTTCTTTTAAAGAGAAATAAGTACCTTGCAAATTAAGTGGAATATACTATTTATTCTTCTTTATTGGATTAGGAAGGATTGCAAATTCAGGCTCCCTATATCTTGAGTTGCACACTATGTTCCCAGTCATATTTTGTTTGCATATTATGTATTAAATGCTTAGGAATGATCTTTGTGCTCTCTTACCTTCCAAAAACATTCTTCCCATTTTTCTTGAAATGTATACTTCTCTCTGTCTACATTTCATTCTTCCCAGTGTTTATATGGACTTGGATATAAAACTATATCACTTTCTTCTTTACTTTAAGAAAAATGATCCTATTCATACACTGATGAATGGCAACTCTCACTTAGCCTTAGTGTGAAAGAGACAATAAGGAGTGGTGAGGACTGTGATAAAATAGAAAAACATATGCCCATCTGAAATGAGTATCTACTTCTAAGCACCAGAAAAAATGACAATAGCCAGATCTTCCAATTTGTCAAAAAAAAGTCTGTAAGTATTTCAATGTTTTTTTGGTTTTTTTTTTTGTGGTACGCCTCTCACTGTTGTGGCCTCTCCCATTGCGGAGCACAGGCTCCAGACGCACAGGCTCAGCGGCCATGGCTCACGGGCCCAGCCGCTCCGCGGCATGTGGGATCTTCCCAGACTGGGGCACGAACCCATGTCCCCTGCATCAGCAGGCGGACTCTCAACCACTGTGCCACCAGGGAAGCCCCAATGTTTTATGAATAATTCAGTGCTTTAAAAACAAGCAATTCCATTCTAAGAGGCTCAAAACAACAATAATTACCACTGGAAAACATGGGAGATTAAATATGTATACTTCAACTCACACTGGGGGAGGAGAGATATAGAAGGTACTGAGAAACTTGGTGTCCTTGGTGGCCTGTCTTCTACCTCTCAGCCCATTACCAATACATGTACTGTCCCACAGAACACTTGAAGGGCCAAGGGTCATCTCTGATCCTCTTGTGGAAGCCTTCCCTAATTTGCTCCAGAGTGACCACTTCACATTTGAATTCATTCTTGCTGGGAGAGATGGAAAAATCTTAGGGGCAACTATAAGAATAAGAAAAATAAACTTATATTGAGAGTCGGTCACTACTAATTCTTTCACTCAGCAAATATTTACTGACCGCCTGCTATGTGCTAGAACTATAAAGTTTCTGTGACATGTTAGGCACTATGTAGGCACAGGAAAGAAATAAGTTTAAAAAAAGACAAAAATGCCTGCCCTTGCAGAAATTATATCCATTGGGAAGATAGACAATAAAAATGAATAAGTATGATATATGTTAGGTTAGATGGTGATAAATGCTATGGAGAAAACTAGGGTAGGAAAAGGTCATTTCTCTGACTCCCCAGTGTGTAATTGGAATAGATGTATTTGGTGACTTGCAGAACTTCCACACTGATCACTTTACTGTGGGATAAAAGCTATATTAGTGGGGAAGATCAAGTGGAATATCTGAAACATTTGCTCCCTTACCAAGATAGTAAATTAAAAATAATATCATATCCTGGGGGAAATGGCAGAGATTAGTGCTACCCTTTAAGACCTAAAGAATGTAGGGTGATAATGCTCATTTATCCCCATTTAATTCACCAGTCTTGCCCTGACAAAAATGTCTGATCCTGGGGAATACGAAACTCAACCAAATAGTTGCCCTAATTGCAGTTGCTATGCCGGATGTATCAATAATATCTCTGCTGGAACACATTAGTATGGCCTCAGGTACCTTGTGTTGATTAGCAGATGCCTTCATTTCCATTCCTATCAAGGAGAGGGAACAGATGCGTGTGAAAAACACAGACACTTACAGTCTTGACCAGGGTTAATGCTTTTGCCTTTGGTCATGATTAAGCCCTAAGGAACCTGGACTGCCTGGACATTCTGCATATCATCACAGTGATCCACTATATTGGTGATATCATGTGTGGTGATTTTCAAGTATGCCCACAAATCCTTTGGTATTTCTTCCTTCAAGAGGTGGAGCTTAATTTCTCTCCCCCTGAGTGTGGATTGGACTTAGTGACTTGCTTCTAACAAATTGAGTAGTGCAGAAGTGATGATGTGTGACTTCTGAGACATTACAGCTTCATTCCTTGCTCTCTCTTGGGTCACTTGCTATTAGGGAAGTCAGGTACCATGTGATAAGGACACTGAAGTAGCTCTACAGAGAGGTTCATGTGGAAAGGAACTGAGGCCTCCTGCCAAAAGCCATTTAAGCCATCATAAAAGCAGATCCTCTAGCCCAGTCAAGCCTTCAGATGACTGCAGCTTTGGACAGCATCTTGCCTGTCCTCATGGGAGACGCTGAGCCAGGGTCACTCAGGTATACAACTCCTGAATTCCTGACCTACAAAAACTGTGAGATAATAAACATTTACTGTTTTAAGCTGCTATGTAATTTCAAAGAGAGCAGCAGATAACTACTACATCAGGTTAATCAGAGCAGGTGATTAAGCAGTGTCAAGAATGTTAGAGGCCTTGGCAAGAAACATGTGCTCTAGAGGGTAAAAGATATATCCTAAGAAGATTCAGAGGTTCTCCACCTCACTGCCTAGTGGAATGGGACATGCCAGGTGTCCCAGCACTAAGAAGAAGCATAGTGCCCAGTGGGGTTTTGGGGTTCTGGAGTCAGCATATTCAACCCTTGGAAATGCATTTAACCATTTCCTGAGTGATATGGAAGTCTGCCAGCTTTGAGTGGGGTCCAGAGGAAAAGCTCTGAAGAAGTCTCAGGCTATGGCACAAGGAGCACTGCTACTTGGGCCATACTGCCTAGCAGACCTATTAGAGGTATCTGTGGTGGGAGAAGAAATTTTGTGGTGCTTTCAGCAAGCGCTAATAAGAGAATCACCATGTAAACTGTAGAGTTCTGGAACAATGTCATGCCATCTGCAGCAGCGACCATTCAAAAAATAGTCCCTAATGTGCTGCTGTGCCGTGGTAGAGACAGAGTACCTGATCTTGGAATATCCAGTAACCATGCAGCCAGAACTATTAATCGTAAGGTGTGTTCTGTCAGATCCACTAAGTCATAGTCATGTGAGCCCCAGCAGAAGTCCAGTAAGACAGAAGTGATATATCTAGGACTGGTCCTGAGCAGGGCCAGACGACAAGTAAGCTGCATAAGTAGATGGCTCAGATTCCTGTGTCACCCACCACTATGGCATTGTTGCCTCTTCCTCAGTTTACACATATGATTGTTTCGGGGGGCAGGCAGGAAGATTCCCTTATGACCAGCTCTTGGAAGAGAAAAAACCTGTGCTTGGTACACAGATGGGCCAGCTTCATATGTGGTAAAGTCAGAAATGGACTGTTACACTATAACCCCATTCAAACATGGCCCTAGAAGACAGTAGTGAAAGGAAGCTCTTCCAATAGGAAGAGATTTGTGGTACACCTAGTCATCTACTTTGTGTGGAAAGAAAAGTAGCCTGAAAAAAAATATATGGGACTCATATCAGTGATGAATAGTGTGGCTGCTTGCTTCAGAGTTTGGAAGGAGAAAGGTTAGAAAATTGAGAAGCAGATCTAGGGAAGAGGTATGTGGATGGACATGTAGGAGTCCATTTCTCCAGCTTCTGGAAGTATTAAAGGACTCCCATCTAGAAGATATTTTTAAAAACCTTCACATCTCAAGTATAAGGAAAGAATCCAATTTTTAAATGGATTTGAACAGGCACTATCAAAGAGTATACACGAATGACAAGCACATGAAAAGATGTTTAACATCATTAGTCACTAGGGAAATGCAAGTTAAAACCAAAATTTAAAACACTATTTCACAGTTTTGAGGATAGCTGAAATTAAAAGACTCAGCACACTGTACACTTAAAACTAATACAATGTTGTTTACCAATTATATCAATTTTTAAAAAATTTTTTAAAGATTGAGTGCATCAAGTGTTTGTGAAGATATAGAGGAACTGGAACTCTCATACACTTCTGGTGAGAATGTAAAATACTTTGGAAAATAATGTGGCCATTTCTTTCAAAATTAAACCATTACCTACTATATATAATCCAGCCATTTCACCTTTAGTTATCTACCCAAGAGAAAAGGAAACATATGTCTACATAAAGACCCATGTATATAGTGATTTCATAGAAGTTTTATTTGTAGCAGCCCAAAACTGGAAACAACCCAAATGTCCATTAATGGGTAAATAAATAAACAAATTTGGTATACAGATACAACGGAATGTTACTCAGCAGTGAAAATAAATGAACTCTAGAGTCATACAGCAACATGTATGAATCTCAAATAAATTATGCTGAGTGAAAGTGGCCAGATTAAAAAAGAGAACATACTGTATGATTTATTTATCTAAAATTCTAGAAAATGTAAATTAACCTACAGTGACAGAAAGCAGATTAGTAGTTGCCAAGGTGGTAGGTGAGAGGGAAAGAAGAGGGTATTACAAAGGGACATAAGGAGTCTTTCGGGAATATGCTCATTAATTTACCAAATTGTACACTTGAAATATGTATAGTTATTGTATGTCATTACGCTTCAATTAAGCTGTTAAAAGAAAAAAAGATTACATCTCATGTCAATGATATCCAGTACCTCACCCTTGGTATGATTGAAGACCGTGATCTGGGAATGCCATTCCCACTGTAAGTCACAGGGAAGTGACCTAAGTCAAGCCAGGGAGCTTAGATTCCCTGGAGTCAGTCAGGTCAGTGTTGCAGATTGTTGAGAGTTTTAAGTCAAGAGATAAGCAGATGGTATTCACTCATTCATCTAAAAAAGTTGTGTGTGTGTGTGTGTGTGTGTGTGTGTGTGTGTGTGTGTGTAAAATCTGTGTGGGGCCAGGCATTATGCTAGGATCTGGAGACACAGAGCTGAATCAGATATAAATCCTATCCTTAAGGAAGTCAAGGTTATGAACCAGGTAAATGGAGCTTCTTAAGTTTGAGACCATCCAGAAGTATGTGAGGGTCTGATAGGATGAGCTGTGAGCGTGGAAGTGTCAGACCAAGATTAGGCAGAACTAGGGCTGGGCACCGAGGTAGAGCTACATTGATCCAAGGGGATCTCTAAGGATCCAGTTTCTGGCCTTTTGACATCTAATCTTGAGCCACTCAGCAAGGGTTGTGGGCAGGGACAGACTCCCTGACAAGGAGTGGGTAGCGTAGGTGCCCCCAGATATGTCTATACAATGAGCCAAAGAATGAACGTGCTCATGTATGGTAATGGTCAAAGTGAAGAATACTAAAGAAACTGGCTGGCCTAGAGTAGAAAGTTCATAGTAGAGAAAAGAGAAAAATAATGCTCCAGGAAACAGTTTGGGGATTGGAGGAGTAGACTCAAATTGGAATCGAAGGGGCTCTTAAAATCCAGTCTGAACAAGTGGAGCTCAGTGGGTACCAGACAGGGATTAGCACAATGGAGATCAGAGAAGCAGAGTCTTCCTCAGGGTAGTTAGGGTTGTAACCAGATCAAAGGATGAATGGGAAGACTTTCTTGTGGCTATGAACTCAGAAAGAATAGCCAAGGACTCACAGCCAATCAGAGGAATACATTAAAAAGAGTCAGGGCCACTGTTTAACCAAATGATAGGGGGAGGAGCCAGTCCTTGCTCATTAGGCAGGGCATGCATAGATGACCTTTAAGGAAGGAAGTCAAGGGGCTTTTGACAAGGAGCCTAGGAGAAGGTATTCAGATCATGGCAGAAATAGGTGCCTGTGGGGTACTGATGGGAGATGCTCAGGTGTGGCGGGGGAGGCCAAACTAAGAGGGATAAAAGCCAAAAATTACAGCCAATTTTTAAAAAGAAGTTAGGATACACAGGGACTAGAGTGGGATAAGTGGCCCTGTGAATCTGGGTTGGCCATGCAACTTGATTTGGTCAATGGACATTAGCAAATATGACATATGCAGAGGCTTAAAAAGTGCTGGGCATTGGGACTTAGCATTTTGCTGATGTTGGGAACACTGTCAGCTACCATCATATAAATGATCTTGGGCTAGTCTGTTGGATGATGATAGACATGTGGCCCAGTTACACCCATCGCTCCAGCCAACAACCAGCCAACCACCAGGTGTGTTCATGGGACCATTGAGTGTCAGCTGATCACAGATGCATGACTAAGCCCTGCTGAGGGCAGAAGAGCTGCGCAGCTGAGTCCATCCCAAATTGGCAACCCAAAGAATTGTGAGCAAATAATTGACTGCTGTTTTAAGCCACTAAGTTTTGAGGAAATTTGCTGTGTAGCAAATGCTGACTGGTACATTCTGCTCTGTATCCCTTTGACTTCATTCCAAGGGAGGTCTGTGCTAAGCATACCCTGTCTGTCTCTGACTGGCTCTGCAAATATTCAGGGAGAGGTCAGTGGTATCTTGGGGATAGAGAAAGATGACATGGGATGGGGACAGTGTGACTTAAGGAGAGGATGACATGGGGGTAGAGCCAGTGTGACATGAGGGCAAGGATCCTCACATGATAAGGGTCAGTGTGACATGGGGGAGGGCTCAGTGTGTTAGGTGAGGGGGTCTGTACCTCATAGAAGAGGGAGTTTATTTTTAAGCTGAAGGCTGGTAAATGTCACACAGAGAGGTAGAGATCAGCCACACTGAGTGAGGACAGGTGAGTAAACCTAAGGGAACCAGGGGGCTGAAGTATTACTAGAGACAGTAGACTAGGGCAGACAGGATTGGCCAGTTGAGATTTCTCTTTGCTAATAAAGAAGAACGAAGTTCTTGGTTTATAGTACATCCCCCTGGGGGTCAGGCATCTCACCCTGGATAAATTTCCCAGACTGCAGTGGGAAGGCAGACCCTCTAGAGAGATAGGGACTGTCTTTCCTCCCTCTGATGTCATCCTCCCTTAGTTCAGAGCCACTTGCTCCCTTGAACCTCCCCACCCCTTTTTGTAATTTCTCCCCTTGCAAAGCTTCCAGAGCATCAGGCTGGTTGGTAGTTCACTCCCTTCCCAGGTCTTCTCGCTGGAAGAGGGTGTGGAGACAGCAGACATGAACAGCCTCCTCACTACTCTGACAGTGACTGGTGAGTGCAGGTTCCGATTTTGGCTTAAAATTTTGAAAAGGTCATATTGGAAGAAAGTGTAGGATCTCTTCACCCCTAGATAACAGGAGTGAAGAGATCATCAGAAAGATAAGAATTCAGGACCCCAGGGATTGGTAGTTTCCTAGCACATTCAGAGACAACTAGAGTCCACTGACTTTTCCCCTGGCTCCACCAGCACAAGAGAAGATTCAGACCAAGATGAAACTTTACACAAATAGATGGTGGATATTGGCAAAAAATGTGATTTTGCTGTATAGCTGGGAAGGAAGCTTGAAGAAAAGAAGGAAGAATCAAAAGGAAGAAAGGAAGGGAGAGGAGGAGTGAGTAAGAAGGAGGACACAAATACAGAGGGAAGTCCAAGGAGAAATTAACAAAAGGATTCTAAAATAGTTTAATAGTACTTTAAATACCAAAAACACATTGACCATTTCAAAGCACTTCCACATAAAACATCTTCCACATAAAACATCTCAGCACTTCCACATAAAACATAAAACGTTCCATGCTCGGGAACGTCTGCCCCTGTCTCTAAGATTCTGCCTTCCTTCCCCATCTGACAGCAGTTAACAGCAACAACCATAACACCAACACCACAGCAAGCAAAATCAGTCAGGCAATTCAGCCAGGCAAACAGCAAAATTGTATCAACTTTTCTGGTTTTCCTGAACTCAGAAAATGAGGCTTGTTTGGGGACCCCGATCCACAAACAATGGGTTCTCACTGCAGCGCACTGCTTCTTACTGTGAGTGATGGGGGTCCTGGAGGGAGAGGTGTTCCCCCTTAGTCACTGGGATTGCTCAGCCTTGAAGATACTTGCCCAGGGGACTCTCAAGCCTAAGAAGTGGTTGGAAGGAGGAAGGAAATAGTTCTAGGTGGTTATGAGTTAGATTTCTGGGTAGGATGATGTAGACGGAGGGGATTGGGGAAGCTGAGGACCAGGGAATGAACCAATAGGGAAGAAAAGACTATATGCAATGTGGTACGGATCAAAGAATTATAGAACAGCAATGGAAATTGTCATTTGCCAGGCAAGGAGATGGGGGTCTTGGCAAGTTTAGGAAGGAACTTGTGTAAAGTCACAAAGCAAGTTAGGGCGAGAAAGGATGCAAGTTGAACAATAGAATAATATCTATTTCCTCTACTAATCCTTCATGGCCTGTTCTAGATTTCTTGAGATAGAGATTGCTACTTTAAAAGGGAGTTTCCAAAACAAGATGAAGAACCTAAGACCCATGCTTGCTATCCAACATCCAAGTTTCACCTGGGATTCTGCTGAGCATGGCATCATGCTCATCAAGCTGACAGATCCCCTAAAGCTCAATGATCAGGTGAAGCTGGTGGTTCTGCCCCGTACCACGACTGACAGAAGACTGAACAATTGCACAGTCTTTGGCTGGGGCTGGTCATGGAAGATTCCAGTGAGTGACTCTCAAGACAGACACTTAGTGCTCCTTGAATGTCTGCTCAGTGAGGATTATCAGATGATTGTTACTATAGATCAAGAAAGCTGTTAGGGTCCTGAGAACTTATATATCTTAACTTCTAATTTTATTCGTGTGGAAATTGAGGCCCAAATTGGTGATAAGATATACCTAGGGGTAACATGACTATTTATGGCTGGAGGTCTCTAGAATCCAGTATTCTTGACTCATTTACCCCTCAGATGTGGGTGAAGGGGTGTATGGGTGAGGAAGGGGTTGGAGGGTCACCCTGCTGGTAATGCTGGATGTGGCTCATTCATTAGAAACTTACAGACATGCGTTTACAAGTAAAAGCATGCACGGTTACAAGCCCAAGACATGTAGTTTACAACACTGGAACCAAATGTTGGTGTTCTCATTTTGTCTCTTTTCTTCTTCTCTGGTTCCTTTTCATTTTGGTTTTTTCTTTCATTGAATGATAGAGAGGTCAATTACAGGTAAGAGGGAGGGAAGGAGAGAAGAAAGGGAGATGGATATGTGAAGGATCAAAGGAAAACAAAGTCCCTCTCTCCCCTCCCCCCCACCCCGTGTATGTGCATGTGCTCAGATGTAAAACCTGATGTCGAGATAAACCAGACTGTCTTTTGCTTCCCTAATGAATATTGCCAAGATTCCCCTATAGGAAAAATGCCTTTTAAAATCACGGAGAACATGTTCTGTGCAGGATCATCTCTGGAGAGCACACACTCATGTAAGGTAACTCTTTTCCCTTGGCCCCTCCTAAGTTTGCTCTGGGACACTGTTTTTGGGTCCACATATCTCCCTCAACCCAATCCAATTTCCTGTCTACATCCAAGAAGACATCTAGGTAATTGCGGTCCAGGAAGGAATGTGTCCTCCTTCCAATCATGAATGAACTTAGATGTCAAGGTGGAAACAGCTGAGTGTTCTCATTTCTCCATGGCTTCCTCTGATGTAGCCTAGGGTGAGTGATGGGATGGGCCCAAGATGGCCACCAGATATTTCTTCCAACCTTTATCACCTAAATCTTTCTGTTCTGGGCTCCTCAGATGGGGACTTGGTACTAGGTCATCTTTTTTCTGGCTACTCTTCCTGACCCATCTTTCCTCTTTCTAAGAGGAAGTAGCTGCTGCCCCAATTCTGTGCCAGTATCAGCTCCAAGGGATCTTATCCTGGTCAGAAGGGTATACTCTGAGAGGTGATGTTGGCCACTACACCAAGGTTTCTCACTATACAGACTGGATCCTCAAAGTCATCAACAACTACTGAGCTCTCTCTATTCCCTCTCCCAGCAACCTCAGAATTGGGTCTACCATCCTTGACCCTTTGTTCCCTCTAGCCTCAGAACAAGATGGAATAGACTCTTTGGCTATAAGAAGTTTTCTGTTCCTTCTTTTCTCTTGACTGTTCTTCTCCTTTCTCAGTCCCAGCCTGAATGATCATCAAAGGATTTGAGCTGAATAATGTTCTGATAAATGGGATGACTTCTCACCACTCCTTTCCTCTCTTCCTACTTTCTACTTACCTGCTGTGTTTCCTCAGACTTTTCTGGAGCTGTTCTCCCCACCACAACCCTCCAGAGGACATATGGACCTTAGGAATGTGACAGTGAGATTGTGAGCACCTGTAGGGTGACTCCTTTGTCTGACATCACTTAATGTTGAGTCAGGCTTCAGCCTGTGCTCTCTCGCTCTATCATATCTAATAAGGTGGTAGCAAATTCTGGGATGTTAAATAGGCTGCTGGCAATATTATTCTTAGAAATGGAGGCTAGAATTTTATGGCAATGAGAATTATAAAGGCTTCAAAAGGATTAGGAGATGAAGCATAAGGGGCTGAGGGAGGAGTTAAATGGGTAAGACCACCAACAGGAAAAGATGAATAATCTCCTGAGAGATCTTTCCTAATGTAAGCACAGAAAAATCTAAGATAGATGGCTAGAAAGAGAATAGTAGAAACAACAAGGAAATACTGAAACCTAGGTGGCTATAATTGTGTTCCTGTGTGTGCATGTGTGCGTGAGTGTGCATATGTACATATGCATGTGTAGATTAGAGGGGGTGTGCACAGAATGATTTCACTGAACTAAAATCTTTCCTATACCGATTGCCAGTTCAGCTGATTTTCTTCAAACTCTGCTTTCACCTGCTCTTATCCTACCTTTATAAATTATTAAATTTTTTAAAAACTAAAATATGTCCTATACTGTCATTATAACAATTTGTTCTGGAAATGTTTAAGACAAGAAGTTGCAAAAATTATTACAAGAGAGTTTCTGTGTACCTAATATTGCCCCAATGATAGTATCTCCTATAACCACAGTAACATGTCAAAACCAGGAAATTCACAGTGGTATTGTACAATGCTATTCACTCAGATACAGACCTTATTTGGATTTTGCCAGTCTTTCTTTATATACACTCTTTTTAGGGGCTAAAATTTGAAATCTTACCACGATTGTGGATTCCTGTAACCATCACCACAATCAGAATCCAGAACTGTTCCATCACAAGAAAGAAACTTCTTTGTGTTACACTTAAATAACCACACCCTCTTCTAATCCTAACGCTTTGCAACCACTGATCTATTCTCCAATCACTATAATTTTGTCTTTGAGAGTGTTATACAATATGTAATCCATATGACTCCACTGCTCTTTTTTTCATTCATGGTGTTCCAAGTGTCCTTTCCTTTTCATTTCCTTTCTGTCTGAAGAATTTCATTTAGCCATTCTTGTAGAACAGGTCTGCTGGTGACAGATTCTCTTAGTGTTTCTTCACCTTCCTTCCTGAAGGATATATTTTACTGGATAAAGAATTCTGGATTGACAATGCTTTTGTTTCAGGACTTGAAAAATCTTTGCCTCTTCCTTCTGTCCTTCAAGTTTCTGAGGAGAAATCTGCTGCTGTTTGAATCATTGTTCCTCAGTCGGTAATGCATTGTTTCTCTCTGGCTGTGGTTGCTTACAAAAGTTTTCTTTGTCCTTCATTTTCAGAAGTTTGATTATGATGTATCTGGGTGTGAATCCCTTAAAATTTATTCTATTTGGGGTACACTCAATTTCTCAAATCTGGAGGTTTATATCTTTTACCGAATTTGAGCCATCGTTTCTTCAAATGTTTTTCTGCTCAGTGTTCTTTTCCTTCTTCTGAAACTGATAACATGAATGTTAGATCTTCTGTTACTACCCCACAGGTCCCCAGGGATCTATTCATTTTTTATAAATCTCTTTTCTTTCTGTTGTTTGTATTGATAATTTCTATTGCTCTATCTTTAAGTTCACTTGATCCTTCTGGCATCCCATTTCGCTATTGAGCCATTGTTTTAATTATGTTTTTTATTTTTTATACTTTATGATGCTTTCACATCTTGGGGGCCATGCCAAGCAGAGAGACACTGGCCCTCCCAGAACTAACTAATTCCTTGAGATAGCAAATGACTCCCCTACCTTGTGCTTTTTATAAGCAAGCCAACCAATCCAGAGCCCGTACGCCCAACAACCTCTTTTACCTAACATTCACACATCAAGCCAATATTTCCCCTGCCCTAAATCAATCCCGGGGCCAAGTACTGGACAAGTAGAGACCACCACTGTAACCCTGAGCCCCCTGAAGTCATTAAAACTATCCAATCCTAAGGTTGCTCAAACTTGCCTACCCATTCCTTCTTTTGGAAGCTAAAATGGCTTCTGCCCATGCTTTCCCCTCACACCTCCTGCCTCCTACCTGACCCTGGCACTTCTTCACCTATCCCTGCACGGCACAGCATGCCCCTTAAATGAACTCTTCCTTCAATAGCATTGACCTCTCAGTGTCCTCACTCAGTTTCCTCTATAAATTAAATCCTGGGTACTCTCAAAACACCCACCAATGAGTTTTTATTTCAGTTTTTATATTTTTAAGTTCTAAAATTCCCATTTGGTTCTTCTTTATATATTCTATAAATATTTTCTAAGATTTTCTGTGTTTTTCATTTGATTCAAAAGTATTTGTAATTGCTTATTACAACCTTTTTGTAATAGCTGCTTTAAAATCCCTGTCTGATAATTCTGACGTCTGTTGTCATCTTGGTGTTGGTAACTCTTGATTGTCTTTTCTTATTTGAGTGAAAATTTTCTGGATATAGTGAGTAATTTTGGACTATATCCTGAACATTTTATATTATAAGACTCTGGTTCTTATTTACATTTCCTAGTTTAGTATGTAGTTAAGCTGCTTATATCCAGAATGTATATCCTGGCCTGCTTTTGTGGGCTGTGGTTCAAATTCGGTTTATTAAGCCTCTACAGAGCTATTCCACATTCTAATCCTCAGAACCTATGAATATGTTACCTTACATGGTAAAAGAGACTTTCCAAATGTGATTAAATTAAGGATCTTGATTATACTGGATTATCCAGGTGGGCCCAATGTCACCACAAGCGTCTTTATAAGAGGAAGACAAAAGGGTCAAAAAAGGGAGGGGGGATGTGATCACCGTAGTAGGGGTTGGAGTGATATACTTTAAAGATGGAGGAAGGGGGCTCCCCTGGTGGCGCAGTGGTTAAGAATCCACCTGCCAATGCAGGGGACACAGGTTCGAGCCCTGGTCTGGGAAGATCCCACATGCTGTGGAACAACTAAGCCCATGCACCACAACTACTGAGCCTGTGCTCTAGAGCCTGTGAGCCACAACTAGTAAGCCCATGTGCCACAACTACTGAAGCCCACATGCCTAGAGCCTGTGCTCTGCAACAAGAGAAGCCACCACAATGAGAAGCCCGTGCACCACAATGAAGAATAGCCCCCTCTCGCGGCAACTAGAGAAAGCCCGTGCACAGCAACGAAGACCCAACACAGCCAAAAATAAATAAATTCATTAAAAAAAAAAAGATGGAGGAAGGGACAATGAGCCAAAGCATGTAGGAAACTTCTAAAGGCTGGGGAAAAAAACAAGGAAACAGACTCTCCCCACAGCCTCCAGATAGAATGCAGCTCTGTGGACACCTTGGTTTTAGCCTTGGTTTTAGATCCATTTGGCTTTCTGATCTCCAAAACTATAAGATAATAAATTTGTGTTGTTTTAAACTACCAAGATTGTGGTGATTTGTTATAGCAGCAACAGGAAACTAATACAGCAGTGGAAGTCAGAGTTCTGCCACCCAGCTCCACTACCGCAGCACCACTGGGGTGAAGGAGGGCGTGGCTTTTTCATAGTGTTTGTCTCAAGAATGGCAAGTTACCAATAACTTAGTGGTTTAAAAGAACACAAATTTATTATCTCGTGGTTTCCCTGAGTCAAGAGTCCCATAGCTCAGGATCTCATAAGGCTAAAACCAAGATGTGGACAAGCTATATCTCCACCTGGAAGTTCAATTACGGAAAGACCCGCTTCCAACTCCTTCACGTTGTTGGCAAAATTAATTTCCTTGTAATTCAATTAATTACATTGCAGTTGTAAGACTGAGGTCCCCATGTCTTGCTAGCTGTCAGCTGGGGACCATCCTGAGCTCCTAGAGGCCACTCTCAGGACCTTGCCATGTGGACCCCTGCATCTTAGCAAAAGAAAACCTCCTTCATGTTGAATCCCTCTCATGTTTTGAATCTCTCTGACTTCTCTTCTCAAAAAAATTCTTGACTTTTAAAAGACTCGTGTGTAAGACCAGGACCACCTGGATAATCTCCACATCTTAAGATCAACTATACCGTATAACATAGACTAATCACAGAGGTAAAGTCCATCAAATTCCCAGTTCCAGGTCAGGGCATCACTGGCAGGAAATTTGCAGGGGGATGGCTTAGAATTCTGCCTACCACATACAGCTAAAAGATTTCTGTTTTCTGTTTTCTGATTTCTGCTAAAAGGCTGCCCCTTTCCAGGTCCTTTGGCTGGAGAGGGCAGAATTTTCTTGGGGATGTTTTTGTCCTTTCCCACTAGTATTTCCAGATTGCAAACTTTTCTAACACACAGGCTTGGATATATAGAGGGCAAGAAAAATACTCAGGAAACCTATTCCTCAGGTCTCACGTTTTCTAGCTAATTCATCTTCTTTTCTCCACTTTTCAGATCTTCTGGTAAGTGATGTGTGTTTTGTTCAGGGTTTGTTTGCTGGTTTTTTGTTGTTGTTGTTGAAGTGTAGTTAATTTACAATGTTGTGTCAGTTTCAAGTGTACAGCAAAGTCATTCAGTTTTACATACACACACACCCATAAATATATACATGTATATGTATTCTTTTTCAGATTCTTTTCCACTGTAGGTCATTACAAGATATTGAGTATAGTTCCCTGTATACAGTAGGTCCTATTGTTTACCTTTTTTATATATAGTAGTGTGTATATGTTAATCCCAAACTCTTAACTTATCTTTCCCCCTGTTCAGGGTTTTTTGTTATTATTATTGTTGTTATTAGCAGGAGGTATGCACTTACTCCATCTTGTCTGGAACAAAGCCTGCCTTACACTTTAGTTCCATTAGATATTAGAAAGATGAAAAACAGTAAGTTCAGATGAAACACCTCTGAAGTCAGGAGACCTGGGTTCTGGCCCAGATTCTCTTACTGACTGGTACAGTGGTTTAATGTAGTATGTGTATGAGCCCCAGGAGAATGTGAGAAGTGAATATTAGAACTTTTGTTTACAATTATTTTAGCTCATCCTTTAAATTTTTCTGTTTTGCTTTATGTTTTGTGACATGACACATCAGTTCATATCTATGTTAGTACATACATACATAAATAAATAAATATACATATATAGGTGGTGCATGCTCTACAATATTTTATAGGATTGGCGACAATACCAGATATCTAAAATTAGACTGCCCCAGAAAATCTGGGGCAGAAAATCTGGGGCAGTCTAATTGCCTTAAATATGTTTTATTGATTGGGGACAAATCCATTCAACATTGAACAGACTGTAAGTATATTTATCAATTCTTTGGCTGAAAATATAATTCTTAACTCAAATAATACTTCCTACATTCCTTAGAATTTTCATATGGAGAAATGACAAAATCAGGGTTAATCATTCCTAGAAATTAACCCTTTAAGAGTAAGACCCATGTTCATGAGAGGGAAATGTATAAGAGCATCAAGATGGTGGTTCAAGATGGTTCAAGATGGTTCAAGATCGTGATGTAAGAGTATGCTGAGCTCACCTCCTTCCATAAACACACCAAATCTAAAGCTATATTTGGAACAACTTTCTCTGCGAAACAAAGAAACCAACAAACAAACCCTGAAAACTGGCTGAGTGACTCCTATGCATCAGGCAAATGAAAGAAGGCCCACATCTAAGTCGGGGACACAATCCACTTTAAGCCTCACCCCCAGCATAGCTACCCACAGTCCGGAGGGAACTCAAAACCCAGAGCTTCTCACTGAGAAGCAAAAAGTTTGAGCCCCACATCAGCACTCCAACTTTTAAGACCTCTACCTGAGAGACAGCCCCAAAACATCTAGCTTTGAAAACCAACGAGACCCACAGGCTATAGCGATCTGAGGAATGGCTCTTAAAGGGCTCACCTGCCCCCAGGGCCCAGCACAGCAGTCATCCACTCTGTATGGGAGAAGCTCATCTGCTTGTCTGGGAGCATTGACCTGAGGGGCAGGCATCTGATTTGACACACATTTGGGGCCTGCTTAGGTGCTCTCCAGGGATGGAGACTGGTGAGCATCATTTTGCACTTAACCCTTGGCCATTCTCCAGTCGGTGGATGCCATCTTTTTTTTTTTAATTTAAGGCTTTTTCTTTTTTTTCTCCTTTAGCCAGTGGGTGCCATCTCTATCCTGTCTCTCTGCTTCACTTCAGCCAGTGGTCGCCATCTCAGAACGCTCTCTTTGCTGTTCTCCATAGTGCCAGTATCTCCCAGAGGGGAGTTTTTATACATGTCTGCTGCCCTGGCTTTACATCTGGTGCGCCAGTTTTTATGTCTGCCACCAGGGGATACCTCTACATAACTTGGCTCTGTTGGCTAGTGGGGCTTATAATGGAGGAAGAATTCTTAAAAGGCTACTTCCTTCAGGGCACAGCAAAAGGCAATAGACCCAGGCATTCAGTCTTTTCTGTGAAAGAGGCCTATTAGCTTATCATCATAGCTGCAGCCTGAGGGGCAGGCTTCTAGTTAAACACGTCTAAGGGCTGACTGTAATCCTTTCTAGAGACTTTGAAAGACAGGTGCTATCTTCACACTCTCCCTCTTCCTTGCTCCAGAGTGCCAGTATCTCCAGGAGGGGAGTTTTTACACATATCTGATGCCCTGTTTTGTTTTGGTTTTTTTTTTTTCCGGTACACGGGCCTCTCACTGTCATGGCCTCTCCCGTTGCGGAGCACAGGCTCCGGACGCGCAGGCTCAGCGGCCATGGCTCATGGGCCCAGCCACTCCGCAGCATGTGAGATCTTCCCAGACCGGGGCACGAACCCGTGTTCCCTGCATCGGCAGGCGGACTCTCAACCACTGCGCCACCAGGGAAGCCCTGTTTTGTTTTTTTAATTTGGTTGGGTTTTTATTTTTATTTTTATTTTTGGGTGTGTTGGGTCTTCGTTTCTGTGCGAGGGCTTTTTCTACTTGCGGCGAGTGGGGGCCACTCTTCATCGCAGTGCGCTGGCCTCTCACTGTCACGGCATCTCTTGTTGCGGAGCACAGGCTCCAGACGCACAGGCTCAGTAGTTGTGGCTCACGGGCCCAGCTGCTCCGTGGCACGTGGGATCTTCCCAGACCAGGGCTCGAACCGTGTCCCCTGCATTGGCAGGCAGATTCTCAACCAATGTGCCACCAGGGAAGCCCTGCCCTGGTTTTTACTTCCAGTGCCCAGGTCTTTTCAGCTGCCACCCAGGGTATGTCCCTTGATTACCTGGCTCTGGTGGCCAGGGGCCTTGCATTCCCAGGTCCAACAGGTCTGTAACAATTAAAGAGACAGTTCTTGATAAGCTAACAACCCCCAGGGCACTGCACAGACAGCCCACTGAAACACACCCACCCCCGTCTCTCTGTATCACATTCCTAAAAGGAAGCTGTTTGCCCTTCAAATCTTCTTGCACCTTCCCACGGGCTGGAACACAGTTGCGATGGTGGTTAGCCAGCTTCAACCATGCCTATGAGGAAAACAAGGAAAAGGTGGTAGAATAAAACAGAAGGAAGCTGCATGATTTACAGGAGCGGAGCTACCTTCCTACCAAAACTGCCCAGAGGCTCCAGACTGCTCTGTGAGAGAGAAATGAACGTGTATCTTGTTTGAGCCAGTATATGTTGGGGTCTCTTTGTTGCAACAGCTTATCCTATAACCTAACTAATATACCTAACACCTGTTTGTTCAACACACATTAAATTTCTACTATATATTAGATACTATCCTAGGTTCTAGAGATTTTTTTTTAAAAGAAGAAGAATCAGGCATACTTCCTAGTCTAAAGAACTCTCAACCTAAGAAAGGAAAATTTGACTCAAAGGGTATTTTTTAACCACCTATACTTTCACATGCATTGGTTTATTAATCCTCACCAAAAAAATGAGTTGTAAGTGGTATGATTGTCATTGTACAGCCAAGGTTCACCCATTTATTAGGCAGATATGCCACTGATCATCAGTTTCCTTGGCTATATAGTGGGTTCACTCTGCATTTTTATCATCACCTTTGATCTGAGACTACTTGTTAATTGGTCCTGACCAAACCAGTAAAACCATATCTCCATGGCCACGATTGAGTTTTCCCCCTATAATAGATCACCCCATAAATGTGTGTTTTGTATTCCAGAATCCCATCTACTCTCCATCTTCCAGCAACAGCTCCCAATTTTCATACTGAATTTTACTCTTTCCTCACTCTTCCCCAATTTAGTCCATGTGCTTGATGAAGACTACACCTTTGTCCTCACTCAGATGTAAAACATACTTCTCAGGCCTGCACCAGTCAGTACATCACATTCTCTTAGCCATGGTGATTGGCTCAGGAATGAGCACAAGACTCAAGTCAGTAACTCTGAGTTCCTGGGGTAGCTGACTTGCTCTTGCTTTTTGGTCTTGAACTTGAGAGGATGGTAGGACTGGAGCACAACTGTGTGGAGCATGATACTGAAGCCACACAGAAGGCAGAGTTAAAAGATGGAGAGCAACCAACCACTCGTGAATTGTTTAGCCTGAATCCAGCTATGCTTGAAGTCTGGAACCTACATTTGGGCCTTTCAGTTACAGGAGACAATAAACTTCCTCTTAAGCCAGCTTGGGTCAGGTTTTCTGCTACTTGTAAACAAAAGAAGTCCATTCATTCCCTAGAGTCTTAGCCTGTGCTGAAGGTGAGCTATTTCTACTCATTAGTGGAGGAAATATACACCTTTCTAGTCCATTTTTCATAATTTTATTGATTTCCAGAACCTTTAAGATTCTTGATAAACAAAAATTTGTCATGCAAAATACAAGATGCTTTATCAGCAGTAGTAATATACAGTCAATGGCCACCACTTTTAGAGAGATTTTATAACATTCATCTTATTTGATAATTATGAATTTGCCACAGTTCCTGGCTTGTGTATTTTTAGCAATAGCATTGTTGACTTTCCATATTTGTGTGCTTTGAAATCTAATATTTGACCTAATTGTATCCTCCTAAACCTAAATGTAGTAGAGAATCAGAAAAACTTCAGGCTTAGGGGCAAAACCCCTAATGCATTCAATTTAAAGTCTTCCTGCACTGTCATAAAAAGATAAAACTATTATTTTCTTTAGAGCTAATTTAATAGTACTGTTTTAAACCCCTTTCTCAGGAAACCATCAATTTATTATATTTGTTCAGATATATTGTTATAAAAATGGAGTGGATTAAACTGAATCACAATCTTCCCATCTAGGCTCATGAATTTGGTCTGGAGGAGCTAGCTATATTTTCATTGATTCTACTGAAAATTAATTTTTCTGAAATAAATTAAAGTTTATTTCACTGAAAGCTTTTTTCCACAGGCTTTGTGTAGTACGCACATTTATACATTATGCATCTGTGCTCGTGACTTTCATTTCTCCTTCATGCTATCTCCCATAGATGAAGAAGGTGGAACAAAGGTGTCAGAGCTGTGTGTGAGGGATGCGTGATGGCTGAAAGTGTAGGTGTGCACGTGGGGGCGTGTGTTTTAGACTGTATCTGTTGGTGTGTGGGAGCAAAGGTCAAAGAGCAAGGATATGTGTTAGAATTCAGTGGCTGCTCAAAACTCTGCATAATGGCTTTATTTTTTATATCAGTCTTAAATTAACTCTGCTTTTCTGTTTTTGAGTGTGTGTGTGTGTGTGTGTGTGTGTGTGTGCACAGATCTCAAATTAACATAAAGCAGATCTAATAGAATCCAGGAAATTTTAGGAAAGGGCTACATAGACCTTGATGTAAAGTGTCATCTGTCACCCTTAAAATGTAGCTGACATTTTACAACTCTATATTACTGTTCTCTAATGTGTTTATTTTCAAATTATTTATATCTTTTTTCCACATACTGGAATTAGAAAATGTCCTTAATACTATCACACACTCACCTCAAATACCCCTATTCTTGTAGCAGTTTTTTTAACATAAATTCTGATGCTATAATTTTTGGAAAGACTGATTTTTATAAACATAATGGGAGTATATTTTTTACCGTGATTTTTTTCACAAAAATGCAATACATCAAGGACACCTGTACAAGAATCAGTGTTCTTGGATTCTACTTCTAGTCCTGACACTAACTTGGCACATAATCCGGAGTAAATAATCTTGTGATCCAAGACTCGGATTTCTCATCTAAACTGAGGTGGTTTAATTACATAATCTCCAAGGTCCTTTCAGGGTCCATGACTTCCTAAAAGAGATGTAATTTGTAAATCACAAATATTACCTGGGTGATTAATAGGAAAGAATATGAAGTACTTTAGAAGCCTTACCCAATTATTTAATCTTAATTCTGGGTAACGGATTTTTACATTTAGTTGGGAATAAAAATGTTTGAAGTTATCCGTGAATCTTGCCCTTCTTGTCTTAATTTGAGATAACCTTAGAGTAAAAAGGATATTAAATAATTACGATGCAATAAGCTTTGCAAAGGAAAGGATTTTGTTTTGGTCACTGCTAAATCCCCAGTTCCCAGAGCAATGCCTGACATATGGAAGGACTTAAAACTTGTTAAATGAATAAACAAGAAAATGCCAAGATGGAGGGACTTTAAAACCCAATGGGAAAACAGAGTGAAGGCTTTGCAGGAAGGATGATAACTGAGCTAAGCCTAAGGGGTGAACTAGAGCTTGCCAAGCAGAGAAGGAGGAAAAGACATTCTAGGCAGAGCCAAATGTGTTGTGGCAGAAACTGTGAGTTGTCTTCAATATTCATCCTTCTTCCTTTCCCAGGAACAGAATTCCTATGCCCATGACCACTGGAGTGAAGACTATATTTCCCATCTCCCTGACTAGGTTTTAGCCCACAGGGTTAAGTATCCCTTTGAAGTAGTGTCTTTAAATGGAGGAGGATGAACTTTTCTTCCTTTCCTTCCTCCTCCTCACTGGCTGGACTGCAATGGATTATGGTGACTTAGAATGTGCCAATTTAACCAGTATGAATTACTTTCCACAGAATTCCCTTTCCTGTATGTTTCCATTTAGGGCAGGCCACAGGGAGATTTTTGTGGGAGATTTAGAGTGCTTCAGCCATTTTGTAGCTCTCACACCTTGTTGCTGATCTGCTGACTCACCTCATTGGTGTGAGGCAGCAGCTGGGTGTAAGGCAGCAACAGCTCCATCTTCCCCTGGATTCTTGAGTGGCTGACTCCTGGGCCAGGTGTGAGTGTTTATCTCTGTGACAATGAGCCTTGGCTTCTGCAGGATATTCACACCACCAAGGTTAGAGGCAATAAGAATTGGCAGGGGTTTCAGTCTGTCCTCATGGGGCTCAGACCTCATGCTTTTGGGTTTTAGCTTGTTCTTGATCTCCATCATCCCCTCCAGACTCTGCCTGACTGTTAGACTTCAAGCTCCAGGTTCAGATGTGAAGACAATAGGCTTAAGAGACTTCTTAACCAGCTCCCACAATTCAGGAAGATCAAATCCCTGTATATACATACATGCATACATATATCCATCCTAGTGGTTCTTCTTGTCTGATTGAACTCTGTGCTGAGAGTGGTGTGCTGCCATAACAAATGCCTAAAAGTGTGGGAATAGCTTTGGAACCAAGCAGTGGGTGGTGGAGGCTAGAAGGATTTTGAGAAGCATATTAAAGAAAACCTAAATTGCTTTGAGCAGACTGTTAGTAGAAATCTGAACTTTGAGAACGCTGGTGGTGAAGGTTTGAAGGGAAGTGAGGAACAGTGAAGGAAGGGAGATCCTAGTTATATTGTGGCAGAAATCTTAGCAACACTGTTGTCTTCAGTTAAGTGGAAAGCAGAGAATATGCCTAATGAACCTGATGATCTAGCTAAGAAGCTGTCCAAGCAAAGTGTTGAAGATGCAGCCTGCTTATAGTAAGATGTGAAAGGAAAGAGATAAATTGAGAGAAGGACTGTTAAACTGATGATTTAAAGAACTCTCAGCCTTTTCAGACAGCAAAAGTTGATAAAATCAAGAAATGGTTTTTGAGTAAAGTTCAGATCCAAGGCACTGCCAGGAGAAAAGGTCTAAAGATAAAGCCACAAGTATGACTATAAAACCCTTTGTTAAGATTTTCAAAGGTCAAAAGTAGATCCTCAGAGTACTATTCAATCACACAATGGGCCTTGAAAAAGATGAAGAGTGTGCCTCACAGCTCCTCTTAATCAAACACTACGGCCTCCAAGAAGTTTAAGAACTTGTCCCTCAGAAGTCTCTGCAGGACAGAAGGTAGAGAAGGGATTTTGTAGGTGTTGCTTTTGTCTAATGGATGAACTGCAGTGAGATTCACAAGAGTCCCACACATTTTTTGAGAGAATTTTATCTACTAAAACACTGCCAGCTTGGACTGAAAGGGACAAAAACAGTATAAAATGATGTTGTTTTGATAGTAAAGTATTGGATGGCATGTTCCCCCAAATATCCAGAACTAATGGTTATTTTAAAAATAACTCACTATGAAGATCAAAACCTAACAAACCCAAGCCCACTTTATTAATTTGAACTTAATTTTTAATAAGGGAATTGACAGTAGTTGCTGTAACAATTAAATAAAAACAGTTGTCCAATATAAAACGCTTTCTATGCAAATAATAGTCACTCAAGTCCCAAACTACTCTACCTGTCCACTCTTGAATTTACTAAAATGGTTCTGGGAAGCCTTGAATTGGGAGTCAAGAAACTAGTGTTCCAGGCCTAGAGACATCCATCAGCACTGTGACTTTGGGCACACCTATGTACCTTTCTCATCAAATGATTATCAGTCCCAATCCGGGGACCATCATCTACCTTTGCAATACAGCCTGAAATATAATTTCAAGATGAAAAATTATAAAGCTGAGTGTAGTGAGCTGCTTCATAAATGCGCCCATATATTAACATTTTAGTGGCTAAGAAGCAGTGCTACTCTCTCATTGATGTTTTTCAATTCAATTAATTGGGTAATGTAAGTTCTAAGACTTTACATTTCTCCATGAAACCTAAAAAAACTGTTTTCAGCTTGGAAGGGGAAAACTGAAACCTATAAACACTTTTCTATTCCTTGATTCCAAGTAAAGTTTGCTCACGTCTGGATTGGATGCTCTCTCTGTCAATGATGCCTTTGAATTCTAATGTTACATAGCTCTCTCCCAATTTTGGCCCAAGACTGGGTCATCTTTCCTCACAGTCTAAGGCTACAGGAACTATTCTTGTCTCACCTGAACAGTTACCTTATGCTTAAACAACTTTCTGCACCTCCTACATTTACCCTTGATGTCAGCACATTCCTGGGCAATCTGGCTAATGGCTAAGTCAGGTTATCACAGTTGAACTAACCTGTCAAACTCAATGAATCTAAGCTGATAGTTAAGGAGTTCAAAAATGGATAGGGCTACTGGTAGTGAGGCAAACCCTCTCCCCTCTTCCTATCTTTCATCACCCAGTACACATAAGCACACATACTACATAAAATGCAAAAAACACTCTTAACTCATAAGTCCACCGTGCAAATTACCATTGGCCTTTGGGAATTTTTAACCCTTTTAAAGAAGTCTTTGGTCATGTAGGTATACAATAGAAACCATTGGCTTTCTGAAGTGGTGTCAGATTAAGACAGATATAAATACAGAGAGGGTATATGTACATTTAACTTATGCAACTTTAGATATACATGAGAGAGGGAAAGAAAGAAAGAACAATTTACACAGTGAGAATGATTCTGCTCTCCATTCTACTCCATATGCTTAGGCACTGAAGTGATCATCATATGAGAAATGGCTTTCATTCCATCCTCGAGATCCTCATCTTTGTGCTCTCGAGATGGTTGCCAGAGCTGGTCATTGGGTCTTCATACTTTTAACCGGGAGCAGAGGGAAAAGCAAAGAGAAAAAGTACACCTACCAATTGATTTTGCCCTTCCCCTAAAAAAGATGCTCTCCTAGATGTTCCTCCCAATCACTCTGCTGACTTCTTATTGCCTAGAATGGGATCCCATCACTCTGCTTATATGGGAGATCCAGGGATTTTTGCTGTTTTGTCTTGTTTTCTCAAACTGAGATCATTGCTACCCCAATAAAATAAGGGTTCCTGGAGCAAAAAAAGAGAATATCGCAAGGGATAATGAGTAAAAAGCAGTCTCTGTCGTGCACCACTTTTTGTTTGTTTGTTTGTTTTTTTGGTACGTAGGCCTCTCACTGTTCTGGCCTCTCCCGTTGCGGAGCACAGGCTCCGGATGCGCAGGTCCAGTGGCCATGGCTCACGGGCCTAGCCGCTATGTGGCATGTGGGATCCTCCCGGACCAGGGCACAAACCTGTGTCCCCTGCATCGGCAGGTGGACTCTCAACCACTGCGCCACCAGGGAAGCCCCATGCACCACTTTTGTTTATTCTCACAGCTAGCTACAACTTAGTCATCCCTATATTTGTTTTTGACCCATGAGCAATAGGAAAAAAAGAATTACGCATTCTCTTTCTCACTTTCATAATATACAAAAATGAATAGAGTATAAGCAGCTAAATTAATCATAGTCCATTCATATAATGGAATATTATGTAGCCATAGAAGTTTGGAGAAAAACCTTTACTAACATATAAAATACTCATTTTATATTAAGCTGAAATAAATAAACTTCCAAAACAAAATGGGTAGTATAATCCTATTTTGAAAAAAAAAAGTGTTACAAATGCATATGTGTTACAAAGGTGTGTTATACACACACACACACACACACACACGCACGCACACACACGCATAGGAAAAAATGACTGAAAATACACACCAAAATCTTGTTAGTGATTAGCTTTAGAATGTAGGATAATAAGAAATTTTAATTTTCCAATTAAATTGAAAAAAATTTTAATTTTCCAATTAATTTTCCAGTTAATTTTCCAAGAGCCCATAAAAGGGCTCTTCTGTATTTTCCAGTGTTTTAATAATAAACTTATTACTTTTGTTTTGAGTAAGCAAATGCCTTAAACTATATTTTAAAATTATTAGCTCCCTTTCAATTAGAAAATATTCTGAGATAAAACCCAGCTATCTCTTTTGCAGCAAACCAATATGAAGTTTCTGTGTATTCTTTAAGATTGTATTTGTTTGGTTATTTGTCACCAAATCTATTGCAAGGCATTTTTATTTATGAATTATCAAACACAATCCTAAGTCTTTGAAGGAGATAGAAGAATCATGAGATTCAGTAAGAGTTACTGCTAGTTTCCTCTTTCAAAAATTGGCATTCTTCAAATTATCTCATTATTTGTGCAATTAGTGAGCTCCTGGTATACTGTGAAAGGCTCTCAAATGCTTTATGAATTTCATTCTGCCCATTGAAGATAACTGATGGTATTAGTTATCTATTGCTGAGGAACAAATTAGCTCAAAACTTAAAGCAGCAAATATTATCTCACTATTTCTCTGGTTAGGAATCTGGGTACAGCTTAGCTAATGTCCTCTGGCTCAGGGTTCCCTGTAATCAAGTGTTGACCAGGGCTGCAATGTAATAAACTATAGTCATTTTGAGGTTCAGCTGGGGAAGATCTGCTTCCAAACTCACACATAATTGTTGGCAGGATTCATTTCCTCCAGGCTGTTAGACTAAGGGCTTCAGTTCTTCTCTGGCTGTTGGCTGGAGACCGCCCTCAGTTTCTTGCAATGAGGGCCTCCTTATAAGACCGTTCATAACGTGGCAACTGGCTTCAAATAGAGTGAGCAAGTGAGAGACCAAGAAAAGGTAAGCAAGATGCAAGCCTTTTGTTGCCTAATCTTGGTGGTGACATCTTATCACTGCTTCTATTCTATTCATGAGAAGCAAATCACTAAGTCCAACCCACACTCATGGGCATGAATACCAGGAGGAAAGATCCTCGGGAGCCATCTCAGAGCTGCCAACCACACTAACCAAAGCATAGTTTTCCAGCATTCTTGTTTCAAAGTTGTATGCAAAGTTCTGCTACAAAGATACAGAAATCTGTTCAGCATCTTTGTCAACATATGCCTCTGTATATTGGGGATAGGTATAGGCTTTTACAAATCAGTGAAGAGAGTTCCAAGCAGAACTAAACTCAAACTTTTTAAACCCACAGCAAGAAAAACCATGTGGTTCTTCCTGGTCTTCACGGTAGAGCTGCCCACAAGTGGATGTTATTGTATTCTAGATACTGATTCCCTAGTGGAATGGGGTGTGACGGTGTGCCCCAAGTTTCCTGAAAATGACAAACAGAGCAATATCCTTTACTTCCACTCTGTCAAGATGCAAGAATTGCAGTCCAGGAGGTGCTTTACCACCTGGCACCTCCTTCAGCAGGCCACTTAGAGCACACCAACACGGACTCAACATGAATGATGAGGCTATGGTACTGCTGGGGAAGTATGTGCTCTGGGTACCCAAATTGCAGAGAGGGTGGGATTGGGGAGATTGGATGGAGGCTTCTGACCTGTGTAGCTCCTGTCCCAACATTAGCCCTAAATCTCTATTTATTTATTTATTTGCGGTACGCGGGCCTGTCACTGTTGTGGCCTCTCCCGTTGCGGAGCACAGGCTCCGGATGCGCAGGCTCAGCGGCCATGGCTCATGGGCCCAGCTGCTCCGCGGCATGTGGGATCTTCCTGGACCGGGGCACAAACCCGTGTCCCCTGCATCAGCAGGCAGACTCTCAACCACTGCGCCACCAGGGAAACCCCCTAAATCTCTATTTTTTTCATATTTATTCAATGTTCCCATCCATTTGCAGTCAATATTTTTTTTTAGGGATATCTAAGCTAGCTGCACGGTAACTACACTACAGTGCATGCATGATAGTAACACACTATGTGAATTTGTAAATTTTTAATAAAATTCAAAACCATTCATAGTATCACAACAAATGTCAACATTATATTTGTCAGTGAAGGAAAGGAAGAGCTATTAGTCTTTAAATATGTTTTCAACCGCAGTGAATTTTTGAATTGCTATTTTTGAAAGGTTTTACTTTTTCTCTCACCTATTTGTGAACAGTTTCTCATTAATAGACTATCAAGAATCAGAAGAGCTCTTAATTGAAGAGCATTGATAAGAATTACATGTAGCCATCTCAAGCATAAATTGTAACAAAAAATGAGTCGTGTATGGAAGCAAGATCAAATTTATCATTAAAATTTCAAAATATTTTATTTGGAAATTTCAGATAAATTCAAGATCTAATAGCTTCCCTTATACTTTGTATTGTACTTCTTTATCATAATTATAGTATAAATAAAATGTGATAGGTGGTTTTACCAAGTCCAACATAGAGGTCCCCAAATCTCCTCTGGTTTATCCCAATTTTAATATATGCTATGACCTTAAAAAAAGTTTGCTTCTCAGCTTTTTACTTAACATTTTATAATCTGCTCTGTGTTGCTTAGATCTGGAGGTCTGCAAATTACATTTCTCAGGCTCTTTGCCAGTGGCTTTCTGTTAGTATCTGCCAATGGCAGGCATTGGGAAAGATCAGAAGGTTGGAGCAAGGGAGAAATGTTCTACTTCGAAATTCAACAGCAGCAGCTACTATGGCAGCAGAGGGGCTGTTCAGCTACAGACTCCAGCAGCCAGGCAGCAGCAGAATCTCTTTGTTGATTACAGCCCTAGCCCTTAATTGATTACAGGGACAACCGTGACAATTCCAGTCCCCAAAGTGGCAGCATCCTGAACTGCCCAGTGGCTGGAACAGGTTCATGGGGTCCAAACAAGAAGAATCAGGAGTTTTCAGATCTCTGTGTATCACATTTTCCTCCTTTTGCTCCTTTCAGCCCTTCTGATACTTTGTATTAAATCCCTCATGTTTGAAATACCTACCATGGTTTCCATTTTCCTGACTGAATGCAGAATAGTATATTGAGTTTTATGTGAAGAGGAATTATTTTTCTACTCTGAAAGGCCCTGACAGCTCCTTGGAAAGGAGACATGAAGGTTGGGTTAAATCTGGGTCCATGGGGAGTATTTGAAGACATGTCTCTCCAGGTTGTCCCCTTTTTCCTGAAGCATGGAGAGAGGGCACTGAGGATAGGCAGTGGACAAAGAAAGAAGGATAGTAGCAGCAAATGACTTACAAATCTACTGAGTGGACCCTTAAAAGCCACTGGCAAGTTCTGATTATCTGGATGGGGACTTCTCCTTCAAAATTGACCTTGGTGTCAAAAAAATATTCCTGTATTGCTGATCTCTCATAGTTGCAATCTCATCTGTTAGTTACAGTCTATACTTTTCTTTGGTGTTTTCTTACTTGGTATTATTAGCAGCTTTGCATCCCATTAGAAAATTATTACCTCTAAAGAGCATGTTGAATCAATTTATCCAAATAGCCTGAATTACAAACATCAAATATTATTATTTCCCCAGAATTAGAGAAAAACTTATATATATTGGTGTGGCCCTTCTCTTGGCTCACCAGCTATTGAATAGGCGAGGTGCTTTCTTCATTCCTTATTTGATCTAAGGTCAACAGAATAAAAGTTCTTAAAATACACACTATAACTCTAGAGAGAGATAAAAATCACTTCATTTTTATTTATTTATTACTTTTTTTGGTTTTGCTTTTATTTATTTATTTGTTTGTTTATTTTTGGCCGCTCTGGGTCTTCGTTGCTGCGTGCAGGCTTTCTCTAGTTGCAGCGAGCAGGGGATACTCTTCGTTGCAGTGTGCGGGCTTCTCAATGTGGTAGCTTCTCTTGTTGTGGAGCACAGGCTCTAGGCGCGCGGGCTTCAGTAGTTGTGGCACACGGGCTTAGTTGCCCCACCAGCATGTGGGATCTTCCCAGACCAGGGATCAAACCTGTGTCCCCTACATTGGCAGGTGGATTCTTAACCACTGGACCACCAAGGAAGTCCCAAAATCACTTCATTTTTAGACTCTTTCTGTATCAACTGATTAATTGCATTCCAAGATATTTTGTAGCATTTCCAGAAATGTCAGCTATTGGTTAAGATATCATGTGAATTATATTTCACTCTTAAATTCCTCATATAGGGACTTCCCTGGTGGCGCAATAGATAGGACTCTACGCTCCCCATGCCGGGGCCTGGGTTCTATCCCTGGTCAGGGAACTAGATCCCACATGCATGCCGCAACTAAGAGTTCGCATGCCACAGATGGGGAGCCCATGTGCCGCAACAAAGGAGCACGCGAGCTGTGACTAAGGAGCCTGCGAGCCGCGACCAGGGAGCCCACCTGCTGCAACTAAGACCCACCACAAACAAATAAATAAATATTTAAATATATATTTTTAAATTCCTCAAATACTTGCAGAAAAGGCAAATATGCCTGTATTAATTACCTTCACAACTTAATGTACATTTGCTTATGTGCAAACAAGGTTTGCTGTGCAAGAACACAACAACACAGCAGACTCAAACTGCAGCCTCATGCCCTGCATCTGCTTCATAATGCCCTGGAGTGATTGTTAGAGAGTATCACAGGTTTTCTCCACTTCCTCTTTGCCTCTACCTCCCCTGGAGCCATGTGAGAATGGAGACGTGTTCAAGGTAAAGGCTTATTCCTGGAGAACCAGGGTAGGCATAGAATATATCAGCATGGCTGAAAAGAAGAAAGCAATTAATTATATATCCTTTCGCCCCATTTATTTTGACTTTCATTGAAATGAAATTTCCACAGGGAAAAGTGCATTTTGCTTTAAACCCCAAACTGTCCATTCCTAGTAGTGGGCTGGTGATTGGATATGAAACATTATACTCAGAGCTAGCATGTGAACTGCAGCCCTTCTTTACCTCTGTTGTGTGGGGTGTGTGGGATGTATGTGAAATAGCAATTAATGATGCTCAGCTTGCCTTTTGGAGTCATGGTATCTATATGTTTTTAATGGCTTTCAATGTAGTGATTTCCAGTAAGGCTTGTTTGCAGAAGTAGAAAGAGAATCCATTGTAAACACAAAGGTCTCAGTTGATGTTAATCTTAATGCAATCATATTAAAGTTATGCAAGGAAAGTTTACAGAATACTAGCCCAAAGATTTATCATATAACATCAAATCTCCATCTTCCTGGGCTCTCTTTCTTTAATAATTCAAGTTCAAAGATCTTATTTAATCCAGAATTGTATAAATATCCTTTTGCAATATGCTTTCTTTCTGAGACTTACTCTGTGTCCTATTCTTAAATTTATGCTTGATGCTAATATGCATTTGACCATATTTCCCGAAAATCTTTCTATAGTTATTTTTATGCCACCACCCACCACCTTCCTTTATGTATTTCTTGTACTCCTGTTTTTCTGCTTGGATTGCTCAAGAGTCTGTTGTGATAGCAGAAATGAGCTGAGAACTTCACATACTTAAGGTCACTGCCACTGAAAGTTCTGCATTATCAAACTGGATCTGTCATCACTAGGGGAAAAATATTTTGCCTCAACCTGCCTGCAGCCCAGCCCAGACTTTGAAGTGTCTTTCTAATCATATAGGATCTCAGAAGGTGTGGTTTGAATGTACAACCATCAAATAATAACAAAAGTCTTCAGGGCCTATCTGAATATGCTGCCTTCTTTAATAAAAATGATTGATTCCCTCTGAAAAATCTCTAGGCTAGAGGGGCAGCTAAACTACCAGGACCTTGCCCTGCTCATGAAATTCACCTTTCAGCACAACTGAAAAAGTCTTTTGATTCAAGGCAGGGATATCACAAAGGGGAAACAAAAGGGAGATCAAAGAGGGGAAACGAAACACACAGTCCTGAAAGGAGCTCACACACCTCAGTGTAAGGGGACTTGCTGGGGCATAGGATGAAAATATTAAGATGTTCTACATCTATTTTTTTACCTCATCCTTTGAACATCTTGTGTATGTTCTGTGATGTACAGAAAATGTCAGTGTAATGTACAAGTATGTAATATATACATTAGTACACGCAGAGTTGAAGATACATGTTCAAATTTGTTTTGTGGTACATAATCCAGAACATTTGGAGACCACTGGTCCAGAGTATACAGCTTATAAACCATGGATGGTTTTCTATCCCATAAAGAATAAAAATTCTTGCTTAAGAATTTCCTTTCCCTTAGTCAAATCTGTTGATCCAGGTCAAAGGAGAAAGGAGGGGAAGGCTTGTTATTATTTTTGGAGTCACACATCAGAGGGAGGTAGGAGACACAGTAATCTATTTTCGCTGTAGAAAAGAAGAGGGCAAAATTTTAATTCTGCCTTGAGAGAGATTGGGAAGGTTTTATGGAAACGGATTCTCAAAAGAAGTTTAGCATTGAAAATGGTAATAGAATCTTGATAAGAGAAGATGAGCAAGGGACTTTTTGAGAGGGAATTAACAGCATAGACAAAGGAAAAAGGAGATAAAAATGCAAGACTTTTTCAGCGAGCAGTGTGAGGTTCCATATGGCTAACAATTATAGTACAATAAGTGAGAGAGAATCAGACAGGCATGTGGCTGAGGTCAGTTCATGGAGGCCTTGAAAGCCTTGCTAAGCAGTTTAACATTATTCTGAAATCAATGAGAAAAAAACCGAAATTGTTTTGATTTTAAAAGTAGAAACTCATTTATTCCAAGATTTACATTAGGAAGATGAAGTTGGCAGCACTGTGTATCAGTGTGACTGGGAAAAGAACAGTTAGGGGAACGATTGTCCGGAGGAAAGTATGATGGCCTAAATTATAAAAATAATGGTGGTGAGAATGCAGAGCACACATTCAGGAGATGTTATAGAGATATATTTGGAAGCACTATCAGCCAACTGGATGGGAGAATTTTGATTCTGAGATTATAAGATTAGGGGACTGGAAGAATGGTGGTACCATTGACTGAAATCGAGCTTCAAGGAAGAGTAGTTCTTGGGTTAGCGGTGAGGAGGGGGGTGACTTAGGTTTTCTGAATGATGGAGATTTGCATGCAGGAAGTTTGGGGGATTTTGGTGATTTTCTAGGAGGACTAACAGGACTTGGTATATAGTTGTACTCACAGATATAATTAATCACGGTAAAAGGATATAAGAAAAAATTAGCAAAGGGAAAAAGGTACATGGGACAAAGCCTGGAGGAAATCAGGCACAAATTTCCAAGAGTGTTCTCCCAGCGGAGTCACACAGGAGTTGTGAGGCAACATGCATGCAATGTTGCCTACCAGGGAAGCTCATTAGAGACTCAATGCCCAGGGTTTTATTTGTGGCTGGTCACGTAGGTATTCTTGACCTAGCACGTACAAAATTTCAGAGTCCCAGAAGGAAAACAGGTGTTTAGCATAAACCACCTCGTCTTTACAAACAGTCTGGGCACTGTGAGCTACTCCTGTCAGTTCTGGGAATGGTATAAACCCAAGTTCCCAGGTACCAGCCAAGGGCCAAACTTCTAAGCAGATGTTTTGAAGGATAGCAGCCTCAGGCTGCTATGCCAGCTCTTTTCTGCACAGGTGGAATATCACCTATGTAGAGGAAAGGGAAGCAGGACTGGGAAGAGAGAAAATTTAAACCATGAAGCAGTTGCATCAAAGGCCTCAGCCAATCCCAAAGGTAGCTCTGAAGCTGGGTGACCCTTCAGATCTATCCTAAATCAAGCCCAGGGGGCCAGAGTTTCCTACCCCAACACTGACCAGGCATTGTGAGCTCCCTTCAGCTGAGAGCAGTTCTTAGAGAAGGAAGGAAGGAAGGGAGGAGGGGAGGGAGGAGGAAGGAAGGAAAAAATTGAGCCCTCTGTAGGCAATCTCCCAGAAAGCTGGGTCAGTGAGTGTTCTGTCCTATGGTCAGCACACACCAGCATCCACCTCAGAGGACATGATGAATTGAGTGCTCTTGGTTGTATAAATGGCACCATTCCTTTTTTGCTCATGGGATCCAGCCACTTTGAAAATGTTAGAATTCTAATAGCAGAAACTGAGTTCCAGGGGGTCTAAATACAAGCATATAATGGTATATAGGTATATAAGACAAGCTATAAGCGTATGTAGAACAGACTGTTTCTAAAACATCTTGGCACCTAAGAGCCCTCAGAACAGCCCTGACTTTTCTCTAGAAAATTGTATGAGTAACTTTACCAATAAGGTACTGGCATTTGCCTAAATTCTATTAACAACCCCCCATTAGCCACTTAGAGGAATGCTGCATTGGAATGCTTTCCCCAGGACAAAGGAATCTGCTCCACTGGCAGACAGAAGTAGCATCCTATCCTTTTTTTAAAAAATAAATTTATTTATTTATTTCTTTATGCCTGCGTTGGGTCTTCGTTGCTGCGTGCGGGCTTTCTCTAGTTGCAGCGAGCAGGGGCTACTCTTCATTGTGGTGTGCAGGTTTCTCATCGAAGTGGCTTCTCTTGTTGCAGAGCACGGGCTCTACACGCGTGGGCTTCCATAGTGGTGGCTCGCGGGCTTCAGTACTTGTGGCTTGTGGGCTCTAGAGCACAGGCTCAGTAGTTGTGGTGCATAGGCTTAGTTGCTCTGCGGCATGTGGGATCTTCCCAGGCCGGGGCTCGAACCCATGTCCCCTGCATAGGCAGGCGGATTCTCAACCATTGCTCCACCAGTGAAGTCCCAGCATCCTATCCTTTAAATGAGAAAGAAAGAACCCAGTTTCCAAGTAATTATACTCACGATGATAATCACACATCATTTTGCTTGACATCTTGGTTTTCACATCTCTTTTAGAGATTTTAGGTCTTTTGATCTCATGTAAATTTCAGCAGGCAGTGTTACAGTTCTTATAACTGAGGAAATTGAGACTTAGGGGTTACACAGGATGAGCCCAACATTCCACTACCAGTAAGTAATAGATGCGGGCCTGAGATCTGATTAGCCTGATCTCCAGCATTCTTTCCACTACCCCACATCTCTGCATTATCATCAGATCCCTGTCCTGGAAGACAGAACCAGGGTACTGCATGTGCTTTAAAAATAAATAAATAAATAAAATAAAATAAACAGGAAAAAAATTTTTAATTAAAATAATTAACATTAAAAAAATTCTACTTTGTTTTATTTGGGGCCAAATTGCTGGAATTACTAGCAAATGAGAGACTAACGGACATAAACTTAATGAACAAGGAGATTGTGGAGGTCTGTAAAGAGCAATTCCTGCTTTGGGAATTCAAATATTCTGCTGTATGAGAAAGATTCTGTTGGTTTTGGAAAGCCCATGAATCATTTCCTGAAAGAGCAAAATAATGGAAGCTTTTCATTCCAAGTTTCCAAGAAATGTTGTCTAAAAGCAGAAGACACTTGGAACGCCACGCCATTTGTAGAGAGGCCTTAGCTGTGTCCTGGTCAGGATTGGACCCTTCCTCTTAAACCCTGGGCAACCACTTAAGAAGCATCTATGTACTGGCAGGGTCTTCTTCCTCCCAAGTGGTCATGCAGTTAAGGGAGAAGATTCATTTCTTTTTGTTCTCACAGGTAATACTGGTCGGGAATGCATTACTTGGATAGTCAATGGGAGGTATCAGAGCCTGGAGATCCAATTTTCAAAATGGTAGTAAGTGTCTTTTTACCAGGGAATTTCCAGTGAAGTCAGCATGTCTGCTGTCTTCCTCACTGATAACCCCACAAGAAACTCAGAAGTGCAAGATTCATGTTTGCATCTGTGAGATATAAGTGGGGTAGATGCTTGTTAGCACCAATAAGCCAGAAAGCAGTCAGCATTTCCACTGTAAACCTCTCATGTTCCCCCTCAGTCTATAGCCCTTTGTAAGTCAACCATAAAAATTCACCACAAGTTGAAACTTGAGTATATTTTTTTTAGGCTGGGAACCTTTTTTCTCAAATGATAGAGTGGAGATCACTCTGACCTTTCCCAGTGAGCTGCAGGGAAGGAGAGTGGCTGTGAGATGTACAACACAATAAAGGGTTCTGTCTCCAAGACTGAAGTTGGGTATGAATTGTGTCCTACAGGAACCATCTTTTTGAGTTTCACCCAGAAGACAGAGAAAATTATGAAGATTCTGTAGATCCCAGAATAATCTTTTTCCCAGAAGCTCTGGAGCTGTGTAGAAGTGGGTAGCAGTTGACAAAGACAGTCTCTGATTTGTTAAAGACAATCTCCAATTTCTGTCACATTACCTTTGCTGATAATCAAAAATAGCTTTCTCAGTTTGACTCAAATGATCTATTTGTATTTTTGTGTTATTTTCTTACTGGGGAGAAGCAAAAGCTCAAGCTGTATTGATTACAATTGGCAAGTTAATTGAGCTTCTTAACATTGTTGAGATCTTTCTTGCTTTTTTGAACAAAAGAAGAGCAGGATGTAATAGGTGATCACGTGACAAAAAGTCACGTGCTCCATAGGGTCAGTTGTTCAAAGGCAAAAACATAGACTAAAGCGCTCAGATGTGCTCTGTTTATGTAACCATGTTCAGCTGTGTCTTTTTATACTGATAGTTGTCTCCTGTGCCTCACACACCAAGAAGGTGCCTAATGAGAGGAAGAATGGGACTGGTGGAAGCCTCTCAAGATTTCTACACCAAATACACCTCTAAGTGGCTGGTAAGGCTTTAAGAGCCTTCTGGCTAAGCTGCCTGCCTGTATCCTTAAAGCTAGATAGACCATTTGTTTCTTATGGTGATACATATACAAGCTTGATCAGTTGCCTGCAAACCAATGAAGTGGAGCTGTATGTTTTCATTGCACCAGGTTATGGGGCATTAGAGTCACAAACACTCTGTCCACACATCCCAAAACTGAAATGCTTAATTTAGTACTATTACAAAAATCACAGGCTTTGATCGTAACACCCTGGCAGTGTATTTGTGAAAGCTGAGTAAAATAGCAACTTTTAATTTGGCAACCAGCTTTTGTATAATGACACTAAAGCATTTTACAAGTTCACTCATTTCAAGAAAAGCTTGATACTTAATAAGTTATAGATTCTTAGAGTTGTAAGGAATCTATTTAGCCTAAAAATGTTGGGATGTTCTTCAAACCCTAATGACTTTCACCACCTGCTCATTTCAGCCAACCCACCCAGGGTGACCCTATGCATCGTCTCATCATCTGGGAGTGCTCCAACTCAGAAACCTTAAGAGTCCAAATCTTCTCTCAGAAAACAACCTTCAAACATTTCCGCTGGCCTACAGCTGCTTTTTCTTTGTTTTGTTTTTTTTTTTACCATCTGGCTCATGGCCTTCCTTGATATCTGCTACCTTATCAGCACTCCCTGCCTTGCCCTTTACATTCCATGCTGACATGCTTGGAATCCCCACCCCACCCCCATCCCCCCAAAGCAATGTTTTGTCTTGACTAGATGACTTTGCCCATGCGGTTATTCAACTACTCAACGGGTATTTATTGAACTACCTCTGTGTGAGTTGTTGGCCACTCTGTCTAGAACGTCAGCCTCTTCTCCCACCCGATGATTCTTCTTCCTTGTAATTCCTACACATCATTTAAGAAACAGTCTTGGAGACACATCCTCTAAGAAGCCTCTCCTGACCGTCTCCTCCATTCCACTCTTCCCCTGTCATTATGCTAAGTCACGTGTCCCCTAACAATTTGTGCATATCTGCATCAATGAATCAGTCTGTAATTGTTTGTTTCAACTTCCCCCACTAGACTAGCATACTTACCTTTGGGGTGAATACAAGGCAGTGGTTAGAGTTAGACAACCTATTGTCGCACCCTATCTCTACTGCTTATTAGCTGTTAAGATCTTAAGCAACTTCTAAGCCTCAGTTTCCCCATCTATAAAATTGAGTTACTAATAGGGATTGTATGTAAAGCACTTAGCACAGTAATGCAAAATATTGGATTGGCCAAAAATTCGTTCGGGTTTTTCCATAAGATGTTATATGGAACATCTTTCCATAAGATGTTGAATAAATAAATGTCATAGGAACACCCTTAGAAGACTCACTAAAAGGAAAATATTTATCCTTTAAACACTTGTAGTGATAAGGAGCTTGTTCCATTTCTAGGTAACTCTAATCATAGTGTAACTCAAACTATATGCCTTGACTCACACTAGTTTTATTGGCATAAATTAGCCCCTCACCCCAAGGGTCCCCTGCTATGCTTAAGAATTTTGACACTCAGGGTCCCCTGTCGTGTGTTTCAGCAGCCAGTCCCTCAAGTACTCCCATTTTGGCCACTACTTCTGATGTAATCGGCTATTGTGAGATGGTCACTCTTGGGCAAAGCTCTTCTCAGCTAGTGACCAAGGCTGGCCACTACCAACATCACTGCAGCCTCAGGACAGCAGTCAAGACCCTCCTCTGTACGGCTTTGCCCCACATGTAGTTGTGGACTTTTCTCTTTAATTTTCTCCAGTACATCAGAAGTCAAAATATACGAGATGTTGATCAAATCTTAGGAAAGCTCAGGGACAATGAAAGGAAAGGGCACACAGAGAATGAGTCGATTCCCGAGCATAAGCTCAGTCACTCCCAGGAGGAAGCTCGCCATTCCTGGGGGCCCACATGCTCCGGGAAGCACCTCAGGGCCTCAGGAGGTGCCCTTCCTGGGAGATCTACTCAGACTGACTCCAGATCCCAGAGTTCTAATTTCCTGCCCCACTGCTGACCTCTTCTGAGGACAGCTGGCAGTGAGCAATTCCAGCCCCTTCAGAGGAAACCCCACCCACATTACACAGTGATTCATCACCGGTGCATTTCCCCAAAGCTGTATCGTTCAGTCTTGCCTGCTGCCACTTTGTTGTTAATGAAAATAGTAGCTACCAAGTCTAGTGTATCAAGCAATCCTAGTGCACAGGAGAGTCAAACATGAAATGCTTTTACATTTCTGTAGTCACTGCCTTTAGCTCTGCAATGTTCACAATCTCCTAGTTGTGCCCCCCCCCCCCCCCCCCCCAAGAACATCTCAGGCAGATCTCTCAGAGGGTTCCCATCACTCTCAGGAATACAAAGCCCATTCAGCCTAATACGATTTAAAATGTCAACCTTGCTTCAATACAATGACCACATCCCCTCTCTCCCAGCCCTGGCCAGTCGCCGCACCAGAGAGACTTAGAGCGCAGAGGTGCTTACCAGCTCCTGGGCATTCCTCCTCTCTGTGTGGAGACAAGGAAGAGGGACAGGAGAGACAAACAAGTGTTCCTTATCTGCCTGGGGTGTTGAAGGCCTCTCTGGCCAGTGCTGGCTGGCTGTTGGCTCCCTCTCTGCGGCAGACATCCAAATCTGCCTCCTTTGTTGGTGCTTTCGTGAATTTTCCAGAGGCTTCATAGAAGACCTCCTACTTCACCATCTTCACCATCTGCTCCTACCCTTGGTGATTCACCCCACTGTTTCTTGTTACCAGGTCTACTTTCCTGGCAAACAGTTATCTTGGATGGTATGGTATACTGGTGAGACAGCCTCAAGCCTGGCTGCCTTCCACAGCATCCCTTTGATCTGCAATAAAATCCCGTATTCGTCACCAAATGCTAAATGTGGGACATGAAGTGGCTTCACTCTACCCCTTCTCTCTGCTCTGCCTTCTCCTTCCAATTGTCTCTTCCGCTTATTAAATTGGACAGAGGTAAACCAGCCCATCTGTGGTATAAGCAGACACCCAATTGGTGAATGAGGAGGGAGCAGGAAAAGCATCTCATCACAATGCAGCCCCTCAAGGATGCAGATGACTTCCCGGAATTCTCTCCTCCTGATTCCTGTCTACTTATCTAGACTGGAAGCAGGTGGCAGATATGAAGGCTGCAGAAGCAAAGCAAGTTCAGCTACTTCTTGATAAGCCCTGAAAAGAATGTCTGATCCCTGGTCATTTATTATTTATTTTTTGGTCCTTGATACTTTGCTCTCAGTTTTGGATTCCAGTTGCTAATTCTGCAGCAACAGGAAACCTTCCCATGAACATTCCAGGCATTGTATTAGGGCCTTTATATATATGATCTCATGTAAGCCTCAAAAGTCTATATTATTACCTATATTTTATTGGTGAAGAAATAGTAACTCAGAGAGGATAAGTACATTTCTCAAGATCACACAGCTAATAGTGGTAGATCCAGAACTTAGACCCAGTGCATCAGACTCTAAAGCCCTGGTTCTTCTTCCTTTAGGCCAATGGCCCACAATCTCCTGGGAAGATTTTAAACTAAAATACCTGGGCTCACTCCCAGTTGATAATGATTTAATATGCCTGAGGTTGTCCCCAGGCAAAGATAGGGTTGTAAGGCTCCTCAAGTGAATCTAAGATGCACCCAGCATAGAGAACTACTGCTTTAGGTGAAGTGCAGCTTCTTAGCCTTGTTCCACGCACTGCTGTGTTGTACTGATGATGGTTATCTATTCTGCAAGCTCGTCTGCTCTTATAAATCACCACAGTGGATCTCAAGCATTTTATTTTTCAGCCCCCTCTTGAACTGCCCACTATTTTCCAGTTGGAGAGAGATCCTAGTTCTCCATCAATTTTGAGGGCATTTGTGATTGGCTTACTCTGAGTCCATGGAATAATCAAGTTCTTCCTGACTTGGGTCACCAGCTTTGTTTACTCTCTCAGATTTTCTCTGGTGATCCTTTCAGGCAACTATTCCCCCCTGCCTCTGTTCTCTGGAAGGGTCTCTCTGAATGTCCTCATTAGTAATAAAACTAACATGCCTAAAGCCCCAAAAGGCCAATTGGCAGTATTCACACCTCCATACTTGCCACAATCATTCTAGAGAGTGCTATCAATCAGGCAATGGATTCACCTGAGCTAAGATATGGCCTTGGCATTCTCCTCAATGCAGTGCCACTCAATGCAGGTGGCCACTACTAACCAACTGGAACTGGCATGGAAAATAAAACCTACTAGGCTTAAACTCACAGTGTAAATGGCTGCAATAATGTCCAATGAGGGAAGATGAAGGGCATCATTCTTAATAGCTCAGATCCTATTTTTTTACACCTTCCTTATAAGGGGCCCTCAAAACAGAGAGATAACATGCCTTGTGATAATTAAGTTCAGATGTGATGCAACCAGTGACTGTTTTCCATCACCTAGGTCATTCACTAACCTTGCAATAACACTGACCCTCGTATTACTTGATTAAACTTTTTGGACTCTGCTTATAAAAGTGGGGTTTTGCTCTACATTAAACTATGGTTTGCCTATTGTTTTTGGCTGAACGTTTTTGTCCCCCACCAAATTCATATGTTGAACCCCTAACATCCAAGCAGTGGTATTTGAAAATGGAGTCTTTGAGAGGTAATTAGGTTTAGATGAGGCCATGAGGGTGGGGCCTCTATGATGAGATTAGTGCCCTTCAAAGAAGAGAAAGACAGAGCTCTCTTTCCATGTACATGCACAAGGAAAGGCCATGTGAGCACACAGTGAAACAGTGGAGGTCTGCCACCTAGGAAGTGTGCTCTCACCAGACACAGAATCAGCTGGCACCTTGATCTTGGACTTACTGCCTCTAGAACTATGAGAAATAAATGTCTGTTGTTTAAGCCACTCAGTCTATGGTATCTTGTTATAGCCGTCCAAGCTAACTAAGATATTTGTGCCCAGTTTACACAATACTTGAGAATGGGTTAAGACCCAAAAATAAAATTTAACAAATTAAGGGCTGAAGGAAGCTTTTATCCATCCTTTTTGTTCTTTCTCTTTCTACCCATCTCTTTCTAATCTTATTTTCTTTAACAGAAGAATTGATATTAAATTCTCAATTCTTGTATATTAAGGTTAAGAGGTGAAAAGGTATATTCTCTATTCATAATATATTCAGCTTTAAAAAATATGCATAAGAAAAAAAAAACTATGAAATTTAAAAGTCACACCAGCATGCAAGCAGTTGCCTTTTTAGGCTAATGGAGTTAGAATTGATTTCTTTCATCTCTAGTTCCTACATTTTCAGAATATAATGTGGGTCTATTATTTGATAATGAGAAAATTGATGATTCATGTTTTGAAATGTCAAAAGTTTAAATTAATAAAATTAGTATTATCTTTAAAAAGAAGACAGATTAAGTTACTTTTTTATAGATGTTCTCTCCTTGTAGGGTTTTATATAAAATAATCTCTGTGTGATATTGAGACAACAGGAATATTGAATTTCAATTTACAAGGAATGATTAGATTAGTTTACCAGGGTTTCCTTTTCTTTTGGTGAGGGGGTGGCTGCGTTGGGTCTTCGTTGCTGCACACGAGCTTTCTCTAGTTGCAGCTAGTGGGGACTGCTCTTCGTTGTGGTGCGCAGGCTTCCCATTGCAGTGGCTTCTCTTGTTATGGAGCATGGGCTTTAGGCGTGGGCTTCAGTAGTTGCAGCATGCAGCCTCAGTAGTTGCGGCACGCGGGCTCTAGAGTGCAGGCTCAGTTGTTCTGGTGCATGGGCTTAGTTGCTCCAGGGCATGTGGGATCTTCCCAGACCAGGGCTCGAACCCATGTCCCCTGCATTGGCAGGGAGATTCTTAACCACTGCACCACCAGGGAAGTCCCTACCAGGGTTTCATTTTGAGGATTCTGAAGATGCTGCTGAAGAGCTTAAAAAATAAGTAAATAAAAAGATTTTCTTTTAAAATAACATGAGTATAAAAGTTGAAGAAACAACTATTTCTCCCAAAATTTTTTCTTGGCTTTACAGTAGGTCAGATCTGGTTTAAATCTTTGCTCAGCCAATATCTGCTATATTTCACCACAGGCAGATTATACCTACTCTGGACTTCTATGTCTCCATTGCTAAAATAATCTCTATCTTGCAAGCCTATTGCACAGTGGAAAAAAATATGTATTTAAAAGCACAAACTGTCTCATTTAAACATGTGCCTGAATATAGTTCATTACAGTTGAGATTCTTAGATTAAAATCTAATGTTCTGGGCTTCCCTGGTGGCGCAGTGGTTGAGAGTCCGCCTGCCGATGCAGGGGACACAGGTTCATGCCCCGGTCTGGGAAGATCCCACATGCCGCGGAGCAGCTGGGCCCGTGAGCCATGGCCGCTGAGCCTGCGTGTCCGGAGCCTGTGATCCACAACGGGAGAGGCCACAACAGTGAGAGGCCCGCGTACCGCAAAAAAAAAAAAAAAATCTAATGTTCTTCTAATTTTCTAGCACGGTTCACTGATGAAAAATCCTTTTAGCATGTATCATGAAGAGCTGTCTGCTGTACTTCCTCATCAAATTTATTCATTTTAATTTATTTTAACTTTCTATTTATTTATTTATTGGCTGCGTTTGATCTTCATTGTTGCATGCAGGCTTTCTCTAGTTGCAGTGAGTGGGGGCTACCCTTCGTTGCGGTGCGCAGGCTTCTCATTGCGGTGGCTTCTCTTGTTGTGGAGCACGGGCTCTAGGCATGCGGGCTTCAGTAGTGTGGCTTGTGGGCTCAGTAGTTGTGGCTCATGGGCTCTAGAGCACAGGCTCAGCAGTTGTGGTGCACGGGCTTCACACAACTCCCCAGCATGTGGGATTTTCCTGGACCAGGGATTGAACCCGCGTCCCCTGCATTGGCAGGTGGATTCTTAACCACTGTGCCACCAGGGAAGTCCCCTCATCAGATTTTTAAACCATCAGAATTGTACTGAAACATTTCTCAAAGAAATATACAAAATTTAGGTTGCAAAAACACATCATTGAAGGAAATGGCATTTACACATGAAGTTGGTGAATATATCTTTTCTGAGAATCCTAACTTCAGTATAATTAAATCTTAGTGTAGTAAAGATTGGCTTCTCTATAGTACTAGATGAAACAAGCAAGGAGGCTCTTCCCCATTCTGACTCCACCTCTGAAATGTCCTGGAGAATCTCCTTGCCCAAATTTTACCCAATATTGGCAGTTCCTGCCCAAGCTCTTAGTGACCCCCAGCATTCCCTTGACTCATGATTTATTATATTTCATACATTAGTCTCTCTCTGGTTATTATTATTCTAAAGGTACATTAGAGGACAGTAGAAACCAGAGGATTTCTGGGTTTGTTTTCATCTCTAAGACTTGATGACTTCTTGAGAAAATTGTGGTTGATTGAATAGCTGGAGAAATGGGCAGGTCTCATCTAAACTGGATTATAAGTCCTTGGGGATGTGTTTTCCTAGATACACTTCTTGTCATTTTCTGTGTTTTTGAAATGAATGGTATTAAATTTAAAGCAAAGAAATGTAAATGAAAATGTCTATTCTGGGACTTCTCTGGTGGTCCAGTGGCTAAGACTCCACGTTCCCAATGCAGGGGACCCAGATTCTATCCCTGGTCAGGGAATTAGAGCCCACATGCCACAACTAAGAGATCACATGCCACAACTAAAAAATCCCACACGCGGCAACTAAGACCCAGTGCAGACAAATAAATTAATTAATTAAAAAAAAAGTCTTTTCTGCCATAGTGCAAAAATTGTACTCCTATGGAAAGCTTATGTTACCAAAAATTTTGTCATAAACTTAATTGTTTCCATGTGAGGTGAGGTTAGGATCTAGAGAGTCTCTTATACACAATTCTTATCACTTTCATTGTTATTACAAGCTAAACAAAATTGGTGTAAGTGATCAACAAAAGACAGCAGAGTTAAATGAGGAGCCAGCCACACAAAGCAGCAATGTATTCCTAGACTGTGTGAGCCACAGCATTTTCATTTTTCTTATTTTGGTGCCAGTTCTTGATTGAAATTGTTATAATCAAAGGAAACCTGTGTCAAGCAAAACATGTTCCCTAATCAGTCAATTGTCTTTCAAGCAATTCATGTTAACAAAACTTGCTCTGAGGAAGACATGTCTGTACTTAATACCCATGAGTGGAGTTACTGTCTACCTCATTCCAATCTTTTAAAAGAACCCAACCCATTCACTGAAGCTCTTCAGAATTTTTGATTTTGACTCTCTGCCCTATTTTTGTTCCACACCTTCACCCTCAGTCTCCCCTCAGGCCCCCACGCTGGCATCCCAATTTTGGATTTAGCATGTCAGAAACCTCTTCAGGACAGAATTCTCAGCTCGTACCACCTGGTCTCAACCATCCCAGCCATGGCTAAGATGAGATGCTTTGCCCCGGAGCACTGGCCACAGTATGTGAGATCTGCCCAGTTGTGCCCAGTTCTCACCTCCTAGGGGAAGGATGCTGTATAGGGGTGACCAGTAAGTAAGAAACACACAAGCAACCTCAATTCTTTTTTAGTGTATCCTGTGGATACTCATTGATGCGGATGAGCAGAGCAAGACAAGATTCTTGTACCTCTGGGAGGTTTGACATAATCTAGTTTGGAAGAAAAGGTTTGCACTAGACTAAGATTTCTTCTCATCTGGTGATTCCGTAACTTATTCTTATCAATGCTTGCAGCTACAGAACAGAGTTATTTTGAGCGAGGAGTTGTAGTTTACAGCTCAATTCCTTCAGTGTGAGCAAGCAGTGCTATTTATAGTTATCTCATTTTATTGCTTTAATTTATGTATCTGAAAGAATCTGCTCTAATTGTGGGCAATTATCAGGAGGGAAATGTGCTCTCATGCACCTCAGGAGATTTGTCTGTGGCCTATGATTTTCAATAGCCCATTTATTCCTCAGTGGGTAGAAAATCAATTTTATGGATCTTCAGACATACATAATAACCATCATAAATAATAAAATTAAATATTAAAGTGGCATTAGCACTTCATACATTTGCTTTAATGGCTTTTCTTTTTTATCTATAAAAGTTACCCATGTTTGTACTATGTACATACTTCCAAGGGTATTTCTAGTATAACACAATACAAAGAAGAGCTTTGACCCACTCTATGGATTACTAGGAGTAACCAAGACTGGTTAATGGCACAGATGGGAGACACAAGGCCTCAAGCAACAGAGAAGACCCTCTAAGGCATAAGAAATGGAAGAACTGAATTTCTTCTGACCTCAGACGACCTTAAGGAAGCATGATCTGTCTAAGCAAAGTTTACCAGCTCTATCAAGTATTTGATATGTATCTTTCCAATCCAGCTTTCTCACTGACATATAGTTATATTTCTCAACCAAAAGTTGAATGAGAATATCATCTTCTCAAAAACTGGAAGTGCATTTTTGTTGCTTATAGAATAAAGTTAGGAATCCCTAGCTGGCTTCTTTACCCATATTGTTTTTCCAGCAATGCCATATTCTCTAACATTTTAGGCCTTGCTTTTGTAATTTCATCTGACCCTAATGCATTGTCCGCCTATCAAAACCCTGCCTCACATTGAAGGATATTAAATGACACCACTCCCAAGAAACCTTTTCTGATCAAAATCAACCTCCCCAATTAAAATCAACACCCCTCCAACCTTTCAAAGTAGTTATTGGATACAGTATATCATGACTAGTTACTGATATACTTATATCTCCCATTAACATCTATACTCCTAGATTTCAGATTGTCTCATTTATCTGTGCATATCCCACAAATTCCACATGTATCTCCTATGCATAAGAAGAAGTTATGTAATTGCTATGTGAGCACAATACTGAGAGATGGAATAAACTAGAATATCCCCATCATTGTCCCAATCCTATCAAGGGGAAACTTGGAATCCAAAGAATCTGATCAAAGCCTGAGCCACCCCTCTTAGACAGCTGGTGTGGTGGCTCATATCTTCAGGCCAGGTCCAGTAAAGAAACAATTGTTCCTTGGCACAAAAAAACAGCAAGTTCCAGTTTTTTAAAAAAAGGATAAGAAAAATAGTGGTAACAGGAGAAATATACTTTCTTCAGTGTGAGTTTAGATTATGTTGTCTCAGACAAAAAGTAATGCTTGCATTGGTGAGGTGTGATTACTTGCTGGCTAACCAGTGGGAAAATCTACTGTGGTTCTCATGGTCAGGAGACTGAACTGGGATTACAACAGCCACTTTCACTCTCATTTAGGGGTCTGGATCCTGTCCCTTCCCTCCAGAGCTGACTGAATCAGAATTAGTACCACAAGGAACACGTTGTCAAAGCCTGAGGATGTCAAGTTTTCAAGATTTAAAAAAGTTTCTCTGGACAGAGCTTCCTCTTCCTCATTGGAAAGAATTTCTCCAGAGAGAGGATGGGGACTTTAATGGGGAGTAGGGGAAGATGAAGGGAAAAAGACATAAGGATGCACCTACAAATGATATCTTCCCTTTAAAGCCCATGCTGGGAAGGGCCTTTGCTTGGATGGGACAAGGGAATGCCTTGGATAGAGCCACAATCAATGTTTCTTTCACACTGCCCTACTACACTGAGATCTGACACAACCATGGAAAACAACAACAACACACTTCACAGACTTGGACTGAGGCTCTGTTTGATCAGGTACAGACTGGCAGGCCAGGGGGTCAGGCAGAGACAGAGCTGGAGGGGAGTTTGTCCCCAAGTGAGTTACTAGGAGTAGTCATACCTGGTTAATGGCAGTGATAAGGAGACCCACTGTCTCCAGAAACAGAGACCATGACGAAATATAGAGATGGTAACACTGGACTTCCAGGTGATTGTATCCATATGTCAGCAGGGAACATCCTAAAAACCAACAGGAGTGGCCTCACTCTGGTGATGAGTAATAGGGATTCTGATAAGGGAAAATTTCTTTTGGACTCTTATTGTTGGGGGCTTAGTATGGATGAGTAGAGATTTAGAGAACTATAGGTGGACTCTTTGCTGAAATAAATCATTTGCATAGAGAGAGAAGGCAAATAATACATGTGGAGGCCATACTTAAGAGAGCATTAAAGGCTATCTGATCTCCCTTTCCCAGCTGGTGAATGCCAACGTTTTGCTTCCCAGCTGAGTCAAGTTTGTCAGAGGACCTCATTGGCTGCACTATATGGAGCTAGATCCCAGAGGCACCTTTTGGGAAGAAGCTCTGTCGAAAGCCAAGCAGGTATCCAAACTCACTATCAATAGAATGGGGTAGGGCAATGGCAAGTCTGGTGATAGGGCACAGGATAGGTTTAAAGTGCCAGGTAGAAGGGTCCTCTCAGCCAAAGCACGTACTTTGCTTCTTCTAGTGAGCCAGGGGCACTGATATCTGGATAGGGAGAAAACTCAATGGTACTGACTGCCCCCCAAAAAATGTTTGCCTAAGGAATTTGGATTTTATGCTATTAGCAATAGAGAATCATGGAAATTTTTTGTAGTGCTATGTTTTCATTTTCTTTAGCAGGGCAATGAATGAGTAAAGTAGTGTTGAGGGGAATTATTCTGGAAACAATATTCAGAATGAATTGGAGGATAGAAAAAAATAGAGGTTGAGACTACATGAGATGATAAGGGACTGAACTAAAGGATGACAACGAGACTAGAAAGAAATGGATGTATGTATGAGAAGATACAAATGAAGAATCAACAGGACTTGGTATCTGGCTGAATAGAGAAGGATAATTTTCAAAGATGATTCAAGTTTTGAATCTAAGTGAAGAGGAAAATGTTGGTACCAATCAGGAATAAGAGCAGTTGGCCTTTCCTTTGTCTCCCCTTCAAGTTTTCCCTGAGCATATTTTGGTGGAAATAGCTCATTTTAGGGAAGTTAATACAGCTAAAAATATTTGTATCAGGTAATTTGAGCAGAGAAAGAGAAAGAATAAACTTCCTTCCTGATTACAGAATTCTTCCAGCTAGATAGGAAGATAATATAAGCAGAGTCCAACAAAGATATAAATTCAAGCTAATACTCTTTTTTTTTTTTTTTTTTTTTTTTTTTTTTTTGCGGTACGCGGGCCTCTCACTGTTGTGGCCTCTCCCATTGCAGAGCACAGGCTCAGGGGCCATGGCTCATGGGCCCAGCCGCTCCGCGGCATGTGGGATCTTCCCGGACCGGGGCACAAACCCGTGTCCCCTGCATCGGCAGGCGGACTCTCAACCACTGTGCCACCAGGGAAGCCCAAGCTAATATTCTTTAAATATTGTTCCACATGTGTTTAGTAGGGGTGTAAATAAACTGATATTTTTATTAACAAAAGTTATATGTCTTTTTATGTTAAAAAGAATTGATTTATTACATGACCTAAATGTAGCATATTATTTTCACATTTCATAGTTTTTAAATAATTCCTGACAATAATATCATTCAAATTTTATTTTGCTGAACCTGTTGGAATTTGCTTCACTTGGAAAAGCACACTGTTTCAATTTCAATCAGCTTTCAGTTATAGAATCTTAAAAGTAATCATCTGACACAGAAGACATCCAACACTGTTCTATTTGCTTTCTCCATATCATATCTTTTCCATAAAAAGAAATTTATTCTGCACGAGAAATGTCTACAGAAGCAAGAAAAACGCATTCATTTAGGGAGTTACTCCCGTAGCCGAAAATCAAGACTGGAAAAATTTGGCCAAAAGATCCCACTTTTCTGTGCTTTTTTGTTTGTTTTGGGTCCCTCTCTCTTCAGTTTTCTTTTGCAGTTTTTTGAATAGGAAACTTCTTGGGAGTCTATTAAGGGTTCAAAATTTAGACAATAAAACAAATCACTTGTTCCCAGTAAACAGCACCATGCCTTGCAGTAGTAAGTGTCATAATTTTAGCTGACTGAGACTTCAGGAGACTGTCAGCTAATCTCATGGTTGATATCCAACTTATAATTGCACAGTGCAGTGTGCATTTATGTGTTGCAAGATTCTCACCAGAGATTGTTGTTTGGTATTTCTACTCAAGAACACCAAAGGAACAAGACAGCTTACATTTAGCCTATTATTCAAGGAGTTACTTAATTAACCAGCATGATATTCCCAATTAATTCCAGTGTGTCCACATGAATTCCTGTAGACTGGAGTCCCAAGATGGTCAACAAGCTAGTTACCTTTTAAACCAGCTCTGAATTTAAAATAATTTCTGTTGTGGGAAATCATGTAGGATTTAATCATTAAACAGCTAATTGGTTTGTTTCAGAGAACACTGTTGCAAAATCACTTGAAAATGTGGCCATTTTGCTACCTACCAGGCCATCAGTCACTAGCTGGGCTGAAGGTGTACCTTTTCTTCTATTCTATAGCAATGTGCTTAGCTTTACATGGATAATACCAATGTCTTCTCCCTGTTGCTAAAAAACCACAGTTATAAGTCAATGAATCTTTTAATCTGTGATATTAGGAAATCCATAAAATTCAGAGGCCAAGAAATTTCCTTTGGAAAACAATGTTCTGGTGTTTTAGTTTTCCAGGGATGCTGTAACAACGTACCACAGACTCAGTGGCTTAAAAAACAGAAACCTATTTTCTCACAATTCTAGAGGCTATTAGTCCACGATCAAAGTGTCAGCAGGGTTGGTTCCTTCTGAGGGCTGTGAGGGAGGGACCTGTTTCAGACCTCTCTCCTTGCCTTGTAGATAGGCACCTTCTCCCTAAATCTTCACATTGTCTTTCCTCTGTACACTGTGTCTTCTGTCTAAATTTCCTTATCTATATAAGGACAACAGTGATATTAGGTTAAGGCCCACCCATAAGACCTTATTTCAATTTAATTACCTCTTTCAAGACCCTATCTCCAAATATGATTACATTCTGAAGTACTAGGGTTGGGGGGGGTGGTTAAAACTTCAATACACAAATTTTTAGGGGAACATGATTCACCCCATAACATCTGGAGACAAGGTTTTATGGATCTTAAAGGTCTTTAGCCCCTATTTGAGTCAGTGTAGACACTGGCTCTCAGGCAAAGTGAGTCCCAAATGCGTCCCCAAACCACACCAGTACTGCCCGACATGCACCCTGGGCTTGCTTTCTTCTATTTTTTTACTTCAGCTCCAGCTTCATCACATCTGCTCCTCAGAAGGCTGCTGGGAGAAGGCTCACTGTGGTCACCAGCCTGTGAGATCTCCAGAGTCTTTGTCCAGGGTGCAGGGTCTACTCTCACAGCTGCCAGTCCTTGGGGTGCCACAGCCATGCTCCCAACCACACTTGTCGTCTGGGCTCCTGAAGCAGCCCTGACTGTCCTCAAAGTCTCACAAAGTCTTCTTGACTAACTCACTCAGCTCCAGCCTCCAAACCTCACCACACAGAGGACCCCAAATCAGTCCAAGGGATTTGGAGGAGAGACTTCATTCTGCCCTTCTCCAGCCTTCTCCCCACTCCACCTCAGCCCATAAAACCTACAAAATGTCCTCATGGTTTCAAGACAGGGACTTTAACTCTGAGGAATGGAAACAAGCAACCTCTGGCTTACAAATGTATGTGGGGTGGTGAGGGTGGGCAGTGTGGGTGGGTGGGTGGTAAAATGCTGTGCAGGTGGGGAGAAGGTGTGTGGTGTGTTTGTATGTATAGGCAGTATTGGTATTTTAGCACAGAAGTTGATTTTTCAGTCCTAGCTCTGAATGATCAGCCTGTCTACAGACATTTACAGATGTGTTAAGATAATCATAGAATCTTAAAGAGTCTTAAGAAATCTTACAGATCCTTAAAATATTATCTTTAGAGTTTATGTGAAAAAACTGGGGCACAGAAATATTAAATGTCCAAAATTACATAATAGTTCATAAAAGATTAAATTTTATATGTCTGAATGCTAACATATTGTCTAATGATCTGATACTGAGTTATAACTGTGTAAAGAGTTTCATATGAAAGCACTTTGGAGTGTCTGCCCAGTTCATGACATCCCCCTAAAATATTCCCTGCCCCCCCCACCACCCCTCCCCACCTAAAGTGGATGAATCTCCACTCTCTTTTCCACAGTTGGTTGGACTGGAGTGGACACCTGACCCAGGCTATGCCAATCAGAATTCCTCCCCTGGGAATTTGGAATTAACTTGGAGATAGAAAGCAGCCATGTGTGTGATCTTATGATGAGGTAAGGTTCTCCACTGCCCAGTAGTATCCAAGTAAAGGGAGAGTGGCATCTTGCTCCCACAATCACTACCCGCCTTTGAGGTCAGGGCCCACCCTCTGTGGTGAAAAACTTAGGAATGTCCCACTCTGTTGAAATGGCTGATAGTTCACATGGGCAGATCAGTTGGAGATCCTTAACTTCTTAAGTCTAGGAGGCCCTCTTCTGCTGGATGGGCCAAGGTGATGTGATGTGCTAGCTGCTGTCAGTGGAAGGACCTCTACAGGTAGCAAAGCACAGAGCCCAGCTAATTGTGGCTCCCTTACACAAGGACCAGGGCAAGTGTAGCCTCACTCCAGTGGTGACCCAAGGTCTGCAGGCCTGGCTGGCTCCCCCATGTGGCTCCCAGCCCTGCTGAGTAAGGTACTCACATCTCCAGGCAAACTCTGCTTCCATCCATGTGGCTCCCCCAAGGTCCTGGTCCCTCATCCCCGGCTCCACTGACCTGCCTCCCTTCTCCCTGGGGGTAGGGGGTAGTTACATTCAGCATCTTCTTCCAGCCTCTTTCCAAGGTATTGTTGTTAGGATATAAATTCTATACCCTGCTTCCTTCAAGGCCTTTTCTTTCATTTCTCACAATGTTTTCTTCTCTCAACAAAACCTACCTCATTCAAATCAAAAGCTTTGGCTTCTGTACATGTCTTCATGAAGACTTTGGCTTTTATGCAAGACTTCTATGAAGTCTTCAGGGAAATTTGTCTACTGTGGGCTGGTATTCCAGAAATAACCCTTATGGGTGAAGAACTTTGGTATCTGGCTGCGCTATGACTCCCAGAGTGGTACCCACCACTATACCGAGAGTTCAGGGACCTGAACACCGCGGGTGCCATCACCCAGTGCTACCAAGATGTAGCACCTGGCACCGCGCCCAGGCCCACTGGATCCAGATCTTTGATGCTGCCCAGCAGTGGTCAAGTGGTTCCATGACTCCAAGGTCAAGTTCCCACTGCCTCATTGGGTCCTGAGTCACTAGAACAAACCACGCTTCACCATCAAGAGGCTCAACACCCTCCTATTTTTTTTTCTTTTCCATTATGGGTTATTACAGGATATTGAATATAGTTCCCTGTGCTATACAGTAGGACCTTGTTGTTTATCCATTCTACATAATAGTTTTTATCTGCTAATCCCAAACACCCAGTCCATCCTTCTCCCACCTCCCCTCCCCTTTGGCAACCACAAGTCTGTTCTCTATGCCTGTCAACACCTCTTTTAGATGCAGAGCCTCCCCACCCAAGTCTGCCCAAATAAACTCCTTGGGAAGGTGGGGGGAGAAGGGCAGAGAATAATAGGAAATATCTGTACCTTCCTCTCCATTTTACTGTGAATCTTAAACTATTCTAAAATGTAAAGACTTACCCAAAAAAAGAAGAAAAAAAAAGTTGCTGCTTCCAGTACTATTGTTGCTGACAGACTCTTACAAAAGAGCTTATTTTGTTAAAAAACAAAACAAACATTGACTGTTTCTTTATCTTTGCATACTGGCTGGAACATTCTTAATTCTCTTTCAGTCAGTGTGGATGGCTCTGGAGGAGCAGAAAGAACTACAAAACAGAAACACACACACAAATTCTTATTTCAAAAACTCACCTCCTAAGTGGGTAAACTCGCTATTGCTGGCAGTCATATTCCACTTCATGAATTAAGGAACAGGTAAAAGCCAGGTGGCAGGGATAAAAAGGAAGTAGACTTAGAGAAGCAGAGAAGACAGTGGGAACAGAACTATGTGGGTTCCTGATAGTGTCAGTTTCCTAGTTTCTGCCCAACAGAGCTGTCCTTTTATCCTCATATTCTTAAACATCACTATATTTTTTTAATAAGTTTCTAATTTTTCTTAAGCTAGCTCAAATGAGCTTACGTATTTAGCAATCAGAGCAGTGCTAATGAATACAGTTTTAAAGTTTCAAAGCTAATCTACATTTTCCCAACTGTCCCAAGTTGTCTTTCCCAACTGTCCCAACACTTTAAAATATATTAATAGATGGTCAAATGGTCCTACAATTTTTATTGTGAAAATCTGTGTTATTGACTGCAACTCTATGGTTAACATTTTCTTGATGAAGAGTTCAGAATGCAGTTGTCACATAAAATCTTAAGTGTTGGTATCCATCTGGAAAGAGATACAGGCAAGAGAGTAGACTAGCTCCCTGATGCTAACTGGTAGCTGCTGGGCTATGGATGTCTTCTCCAGATAAAGGCTCCCTCTGAGCATGAGGAGTAGCAGGAAGAGACTGGACTTTGGGAGCAAGCGTCAGTGCTCCAACCTCAGTCACTACCAACAAGTAGTTGATTCCCTTGCCTCGACTTGAGATCTGCCATATGCTAGGGATGAAAGTCATTTCCTTTCCCTATTATTTTCACTCTTCCTGACACCCTCTTTTAAGGAAAGCTTATGGGAAATTTTGCTCCCATGACTCTTCCTGCCTTAAGCTGGAGCAATCAAATCCCCCCTGGAGGAAATTTGGAATTGGGCTTTCAATCTTAGTTGGGATCTGGACAGAAAGTCGTGCTTAGCTGGGCAGCCATGAATATTCTGAAGCAGACACTGCTAGTGGGACAGATGAAGCACATGTGCAGAGGGAAGGGGAAACTAGGAAACATTTAGCTTCTCTGAGACAGTGGAAACAAATAAACATCACTTCTGAATTCCCAGCTTCTTGGGTATTGGTTCTTCCTGAGGCTGTACCGATATCCTGCCCTGGATTCCTTGCGATATACTTGTATTCTTCCAAAAAACTTCCCTGTGTGCCTAAACTGATTTGAATGGACTCTTTTGCGTCAACCAAGAGCTCACACTAGTCATTATGTAATTGACAGAGTATGTAGTCTGTCACTTATTCACCTGATTCTCAGAACAGGTTAATATCAAAAAAAAAAAAAAAGAAGAGCATAATCCAAGTTTATTTCTTCCCTTTCCATGTATCTTTTCAAGGAAAGAAGGGTTTTTCAATTTCTCAAATTTCTTTTTAATATGAGCAAAGATTTAAGAACTTGTTATATAAAGTGCCATTGTATTTTAGTTGTTGGCCTAGATATGAGAACCAAAAATTACCTATGCTTAAGATATGGGATGACAGATTCAGGAGTTCCTATTTTAAATAATACTGAGGCCATCAGATCCTTTTCCTCACAAATTTCAACTACTTATGGGGTGATGTTGTGCCAGAAATCTCCTACCATCTGTAGGATCCAGGTTGAACTCTAATGAATAAAAAAAGCTAACTGAAAATGGAATGCTATCTTTGTCCAAAATAGACATAGACAGCTTGGTTGTAGCTTTCCTAGACAGTTAAATCCAGAAGAGACCAATGAGGTCAGGGATTCCTAACCTGGAGTCCATTCTATATTGGGTGAGTCTATGAGTCCACTGAAATTTATGCAAAAGTTAAGGCCTGGGTGCATTATGAGGAGAGGATCAATATACTTCATCAGATTATCAGAAGGACATGAGTGGACAACCAGTGAAAACCCAACCTTCTTTTTACTGAAGAGGAAATTAAAGTACAGCAAAGATGTGATCTGATAAGTCACACATTAAGACAATGGCAGAGCCAAAGACTGGAATCCAGCATCCCGAACCTCAGTCAGTGTTCTTTTGCTGCAGGACAGCACCTCCCATGTGCTTGAATAAAACCCTTTTTGTTTTTTTAAATCGGATTGTAACAAATAAGCAAAGCATGTTCTTTAAGGAAAGAAAGGTTGCAGACTCCAATAATGTTTTTTCTTCAGTTACTATTAGCAATAACTTAAACATTATAAGGATAGCCTCCTGGATTCTTGGGGATACCCATGGAATCAGGTAAGACAATATCTGTACCTCATAAAAGACTGTGACTGTTTACAACACTTTTATGTCTCTTATATGCCATAATTCCACTGCAGTCCTGGGATCTGGAGAGCATCTCTTATGATCCACATCTTACAAATGAGAGAACTGAAGGGCAAAAAGTTTTAATGACTTGTTTAAAAGTCTCGTCACCTGAAGATAAAACCAGTTATAAAACAGAGGCTTTCTGGGGACTACCCTGGTGGCAGAGTGGTTAAGAATCCGCCTGCCAATGCAGGGGACACAGGTTTGAGCCCTGGTCTGTGAAGATCCCACATGCTGCGGAGCAACTAAGCCTGTGCACCACAACTACTGAGCCTGCACTCCAGAGCCTGCGAGCCACAAGTACTGAGCCCGAATGCCACAACTACTGAAGCCCGCACACCTCAGTGAAGAGTAGCCCCCACTCACCGCAACTAGATAAAGCCCGTGCGCAGCAACAAAGACCCAACACAGCCAAAAATTGATTAATTAATTAATTAATTTTTAAAAAACAGAGGCTTTCTGACCCCCAGTCCTTAACCTATATAGCACATGTCTTTGAATTACCAAAGTGTACTTCTCTGGTTAAAGGAAATGCAGCTATAGATGTAGAGATATAAGTGACTTGTTGATGGCAAATAAATGGTAGATGAGCCAGAACTCAAATTCATGTTTCCTGAATTTTCTCTGACCACTAATAGTAAAGTGTTTTGTTTTGTTTAGGGGTACACTCTTCACCTAGTGGAGAGGCAGGATGGTGCAGGAGAGAGAGCACTGGACTAGGGAGACAGGGACCTAGGGTCTCACCGTGGGTCTATCACCTCTCAGTTGTGAGACCTTTGACAAGTCACTTAACAGCTGGGCCCAGGTTCGTTTAGGGAATTGGGCAGATGATTTTAACATTCTACCCTCTTTCAATAGAAACAGTTCCTTAGACTCTTCCATCTATATGTGTGTATATATGTATCACTACCCATGTTATAAATTCTACCTCAGAATTCTGGTGCCCCATCTGCAGTCAGAACAAACATAAAATGGACATCTTGTGAGAGATTTTGAGAGAATAAAGTGACTTTCAAAAGCTACTTTTATTAAGTTAAAAATAGCAAATTACAAAGAATGAGGCTAGTGTAATTTTCTAACTCAAAGATTTTTACAAAAGCTAATGACCTTGTACTTTAAGAATAGTGGATTGTAGGCTACTACATAGAATAGTTCAAGAATAGCAGATTGTAGGCTACTAAAATATTAGTTTTTATAGCTCTTTACTCCCAATTCCAATGTTGAGTTTGGGCAGATCCTATCTTCCCAAAGCTGCCAGGATGTGGTTGGGCACATATTCCTTCTTAGGCTCTGCTATGTATACATTCACTCCCTTTGTTGGCAGAAGCAAAGAGCAGATGTAACCAGTTTCCCTTCATAGAATTAAAGTCACAAGTTCATCATTTCTGTGAGATCAGGGAGAATATGTTTTGGCTAAACTACAGCTATTAGAGTGTTTTAATCATAACTCAAAGCTGCCCTTAGCATGAGGAAAACAAGTACATTCTAGAGGTTAAAATGTATTTTAAATCTTTAAAAATACATATACATTGGTGAACTTCTGTTTTCTTCTAAACATTCTCTTCATTCTTGTTTTTTACTACCTATTTTTGAAGACATAAAAACTGCAAATAAGCAGTGATAAAATAAATGAAGTGTTTTAGAACAAATAAACACAGATTATTATAAACAGCCAGATGTTTACTTTGGTAGCCTGGCATCATGGGTCGAGTCATTAGTATTTTACAGTTAAAAGCTCATTTTACTGAGATGCATAGAAAAACAAAAAACCCAAATGTTTTCTTTTACACAAACTTGTTCTGCTGTGAAGTTTGGTGTTCCTGATCAGTTGTTGTGGGATTCTACTTCAGCCTTTTGAGATGCAGACTGTGTGACAGGGGCTGAGCTGAGGAGCTTAAGGGATCCAGATGCACTGAATTCTGACTTGCATCGTGAGCTGGGGTGTGTCAAATAGCTCTAAGTAAATCTGTCTAATCTGTGATGAAGGAGGGATGTGGTGTTTATCAAGGAATAGGCCACCCTTAGATTTGCATAAAAGATGCCCTATATCAAGGCCATTACTAATTTTCATACTCTATTTACTTTTATCAGTATGTTGTATTTTACTTTAGCGAATTGCATTAGACAGTTGCACCAATTCTTTTCCCCAATTACCCTGTTTGGTAGCACACTCTTAAAGGTTAACAATGCCCTACTGAATAATCACATCCAACAGCCTGTTCTCATCCTAAGTGACTCTTGTCTAATTTGACATTACTGATCACCTCTACTCTGTAGCTTCCAGGATGTTACTCTCTCTCTCTGTTCTTCTCTCTAACTGCCCTTTTGTATCTCTGGCGGTTCTTCTCATTCCACATGCTCCATATGAGTTAATATTTCCCAGGATTCTATGTTTAACTTTCTCCTATTTCTACCCTCTCTCATTCACTCCCATGGCTTCAACTACCATTTATAAGACACACTACCATTTATAACCCCCCAATCCATGACCCCAGTCTTGACCTGAGCTCCAGGCTTTCCTCATCTCCAGACTTTTGTTTCCAAGTAAATCCTAAATAGCTCCACTAAGATAAACTGATGGCCTCTCAAACTCAGCATGTCAAACAGAGCTCATTGTCCCCTCCTCCCCGTGGAAGGCAGCCTTCAAGATGGCCCACAATGATACCCATTCCTGGTGTGCACATCCTTGAGTGAAGGCAGAGTATGGGTCTGGATGGTGGGCACAGTTTGTAATTTTTTCTCTTATTCTTTAAATTTGTTCAGAATAATGTCGTCTGTTTTATATTATAAATGTTTCAAGTTCAGGAATCATACCTTAATTTGTTCTTAACATCACCTTGTCCTTAGATGCATGCCTAAAAAATGTTCGTGATAATTTTTGTTGGATTTAGAAAACCCTTGAGTTTTAAGAAAATATTTAACAAAACAACACACGATTTCTCTATCTTAAAAAAAGACTCTCCATTTAAGAAACAAAGTAACAATCTTTACATTTGACTTCGAATTTATCTTAAGCCGTCAGTGCCTATGCTGCTTCTTCCTCAACCTTCTGTAATTGTCTCATTGGAGCCCTCACATTGGTCCACATAAAGGGGCTGGAGGCAACCTATATTTTTTAAATACACAGTCTGATTTTCTTTCCTCATTAAAGACAGAAATCAAAGCAGAAACAATTGTCACCTGCAAACTAATTCCTTCTCAAAGTATCAGTGAGCTCCTAAACCTCTCAGTGCAGTTTTTCTTTCATAAAATGAGAAAAATAATGCCAAATTTGCTGGTTTGTGGAAAGGATTAATTTGGTCACAATTATAATGATAAAGATAGCCTTGCAAGCTTTAAATAAAGGTGCTATTTCTAGAATTTTTCCACTCATTTCAGGAAAGGATAATAAACTAGATTTCACAATTGTAAAATTAGCTTTTTCCCTTTGTAATAAATAATTTGTGGGTGAAATTTGGAGGCACAAATGAAGTGAAACATGGTTTGAAATCTAGCTAATTTTTTCCTTCACTCAGTCCCTCCTTCCTCTCTTCCCTCTAAACGACACACGCAAAACACACCTAAACCTTTATTCGGGGGTCTTTTTAGGTTTATTTGTGGATTATCAGTTTATCTATAACTAACTTTGCTCTTGGTGGAGTCTCTCTAGGAAAATGACTTCAAATTCTCAAAAATCAACTCCAGCTTAGACCATCATTATCATTGGTTTGATATTTCTTGCTGCCTGCAGGGCAGCGCTCTCACATATACCAACAACTTCCAAATTGAACCTGTCTGAAACGAAATATTATTGAACACCAAAACTCACTCTCCTTCCTAAATTCCTCTGTAAAGTGGTGCTACTATTCCCTCCTTTTCCCAGGGCCACAAACATGGATAATTTTTTATCCAGTTGACCAATATGTTCCCTTCACATGAGCCAGACATTTATTTTAGTCTATTATCAAGTCCTGCCAATTCATCAACAACAACAATCGCTGTCTTCCTCTGCTAGACAGTGAGTATCTCTCAAGGGGGGGGACCATGTCTTATGATCTTTTCATCCCCAGTTCCTAACACTGTACCTGGATATTTTTAAGCAGGTGGCTTAACAAATGTTTGCTGAATTAATGAATTATTGAATGATTGGACAGCCTTAACTATTATTCCCCTTGCTCCTTATTCTCACTGCTCAAGTCTAGTTTGACCACCTGAAGGCTGAACACTGCAACAGCATCCTAGTCAGTCTTTCCACATGTCAGAGCCAGAATCAAGCTTTTTGGAGGCTCCTTGGAATACCTTATATTAAGAATCTGATATATATTACTTTTATCCTGTTTCAAACATTTTTGGACTGTTTCACTCCCCTCCTCAAACACTCTTAATTGCTTCCCAAATTAAATGAGAACTTTGTATGAGTTTCAAAAGACTCCATTTAGTGAGCATTTTTTTTTCTAGATGTTTCATCTCTAAATTTTTATCTAAATTCTCTGCTCCAGTGCATTACATTTCCCAGTGGTACCTGAATGTGACTTTTCTGCTCCCCAACCTGGGCCTTTCATACGTGCTAGCCCTAAAGCAGCGTAATGCCCCTTAAATTCTCTGCTGCCTTCAGAATGGCTTGACACTTACTTCCTTTAGGAAGCTTTTGCTGGAATCTAGACACCACTAACAACTAACCAGTGGATCTATACTCATGTGCATATAGCCCAATAGTTCCTTTTTAAAAAAAATATAACATAAACAATATTTTACTAACATTACTGTTAAATCTGAGAATTTACCAGTATTTTAAGATAACTATTTTTAAAATTTTATTTGTTTATTTTTTATACAGCAGGTTCTTATTAGTTATCTATTTTATATATATTAGTGTATATATGTCAATCCCAATCTCCCAATTCATCCCACCACCACCCCGCCCCCAACTTTCCATCCTTGGTGTCCATACATTTGTTCTCTACATGTGTCTCTTATTTCTGCCTTGCAAACTGGTTCATCTGTACCATTTTTCTAGATTTCACATATATGCGTTAATACACGATATTTGTTTTTCTCTTTCTGACTTCACTCTCTATGACAGTCTCTAGGTCCATCCATGTCTCTACAAATGACCCAGTTTCGTTCCTTTTTAGGGCTGAGTAATATTCCATTGTATATGTGTACCACATCTTCTTTATCCATTTGTCTGTCAATGGGCATTTAGGTTGCTTCCATGACCTGGCTATTGTAAATGGTGCTGCAGTGAACACTGGGGTGCATGTGTTTTTTTGAATTATGGTTTTCTCTGGGTATATGCACAGTAGTGGGATTGCTGGGTCATATGGTAATTCTATTTTTAGTTTTTTAAGGAATCTCCATACTGTTTTCCATAGTGTCTGTATCAATTTATATTCCCACCAACAGTGCCAGAGGGTTCCCTTTTCTCCATACCCTCTCCAGCAATTGTTGTTTGTAGATTGCCTGATGATGCCCATTCTAACTGGTGTGAGGTGATACCTCATTGTAGTTTTGATTTGCATTTCTCTAATAATTAGTGATGTTGAGCAGCTTTTCATGTGCTTCTTGGCCATTTGTATGACTTCTTTGGAGAAATGTCTATTTAGGTCTTCTGCCCAGGTTTGGATTGAGTTGTTTGTCTTTTTTAAATTGAGCTGCATGAACTGTTTATATATTTTGGAGATTAATCCTTTGTGGGTTTTTTTGTTTTTTTTTTTGCGGTACGCGGGCCTCTCACTGCTGTGGCCTCCCCCGTTGCGGAGCACAGGCTCCGGAGGCGCAGGCTCAGCGGCCATGGCTTACGGGCCCAGCCACTCCGCAGCACGTGGGATCCTCCCAGACCAGGGCACAAACCTGCATCCCCTGCATCAGCAGGCGGACTCTCAACCACTGCGCCACTTGGAAGCCCTGTGCAAAAGCTTTTAAGTTTCACTAGGTCCCATTCTTTTATTTTTGTTTTTATTTCCATTACTCTAGGAGGTGGGTCAAAAAAGATCTTGCTGTGATTTATGTCAAAGAGTGTTCTGCCTATGTTTTCCTCTAAGAGTTTTATAGTGTCTGGCCTTACATTTAGGTCTTTAATCCATTTTGAGTTTATTTCTCTGTATGCTGTTAGGGAGTGTTCTAATTTCATTCTTTTACATGTAGCTGTCCAGTTTTCCCAGCACCACTTTTCTTTTTTTAATAAATTTATTTATTTATTCATTTATTTAATTTTTGTCTGCCTTGTGTCTTTGCTGCTGCACGCGGGCCCTCTCTAGTTGCTGAGAGCGTGGGCCACTCTTCACTGTGGTACACGGGCTTCTCATTGCGGTGGCCTCTCCTGTTGCAGAGCATGGGCTCTAGGTGTGCAGGCTTCAGCAGCTGTGGCACATGGGCTTCAGTAGTTGTGGCTTGCGGGCTCTAGAGCACAGGCTCAGTAGTTGTGGCACACGGGCTCAGTTACTCCGTGGCATGTGGGATCTCAGACCAGGGCTCGAACCCATGCCCCCTGCATTGCCAGGCAGACTCCCAACCACTGTGCCACCAGGGAAGCCCCCCAGCACCACTTATTGAAGAGACTGTCTTTTCTCCATTGTATATCCTTGCCTCCTTTGTCATAGATTAGTGGACCATAGGTGCATGGGTTTATCTCTGGGCTTTCTATTCTGTTCCATTGATCTATATTTCTGTTTTTGTGCCAGTACTATATTGTCTTGATTACTGTAGTTTGGAGAATAGTGTGAAGTCAGGGAGTCTGATTCCTCCAGCTCCATTTTTTCCCCTCAAGATTGCTTTGGTTATTTGGGGTCTTTTGTGTCTCCATACAAATTTTAAGGTTTTTTGTTCTAGTTCTGTAAAAAATGCCATTGGTAATTTGACAGGGATTGCATTGAATCTGTAGATTGCTTTGGGTAGTATAGTCATTTTCACAATATTGATTCTTCCAATCCAAGAACATGGAATATCTCTCCATCTCTTTGTGTCATCTCTGATTTCTTTCATCAGTGTCTTACAGTTTTCTGAGTACAGGTCTTTTACCTCCTTAGGTGAGTTTATTCCTAGGTATTTTATTCTTTTTGTTGCAGTGGTGAATGGGATTGTTTCCTTAATTTCTCTTTCTGATCTTTTGTTGTTAGTGTATAGGAATGCAAGAGATTTCTGTGCATTAATTTTGTATCCTGCAACTTTACCAAATTCACTGATTAGCTCTAGTAGTTTTCTGGTGGCATCTTTAGGATTCTCTATGTATAGTATCATGTCATCTGCAAACAGTGACTGTTTTACTTCTTCTTTTCCAATTTGTATTCCTGTTACTTCTTTTTCTTCTCTGATTGCTGTGGCTAGGACTTCCAAAACTATGTTGAATAGTAGTGGCGAGAGTGGACTTCCTTGTCTTGTTCCTGATCTGAGAGGAAATGCTTTCAGTTTTTCACCATTGAGAATGATGTTTGCTATGGGTTTATCATATATGGCCTTTATTATGTTGAGGTAAGTTCCCTCTATGCCCACTTTCTGGAGAGTTTTTATCATAAATGGGTGTTGAATTTTGTCAAAAGCTTTTTCTGCATGTATTGAGATGATCATATGGTTTTTCTTCTTCAATTTGTTAATATGGTGTATCACATTGATTGATTTGCGTATATTGAAGAATCCTTGCATCCCTGGGATAAATCCCACTTGATCATGGTGTCTGATCCTTTTAATGTGTTGTTGGATTCTGTTTGCTAGTATTTTGTTGAGGATTTTTGCATCTGTATTCATGGGTGATATTGGTCTGTAATTTTCTTTTTCTGTAGTACCTCTGCCTGGTTTTGGTATCAGGGTGATGGTGGCCTCATAGAATGAGTTTAGGAGTGTTCCTTCCTCTGCAATTTTTTGAAAGATTTGAGAAGGGTGGGTGTTAGCTCTTGTCTAAATGTTTGATAGAATTCACCCATGAAGCCATCTGGTCCTGAACTTTTGTTTGTTGGAAGACTTTTAATCACAGTTTCAATATCATTACTTGTGATCGGTCTGTTCATATTTTCTATTTCTTCTTAGTTCAGTCTTGGAAGGTTATATCTTTCCAAGAATTTGCCCATTTCTTTCAGGTTGTCCATTTTACTGGCATAGAGTTGCTTGTAGTAGTCTCTTAGGATGCTTTGTATTTCTGCAGTGTGTGTTGTAACTTCTCCTTTTTCATTTCTAATTTTATTGATTTGAGTCCTCTCCCTCTTTTTCTTGATGAGTCTGGCTAAAGATTTATCAATTTTGTTTATCTTCTCAAAGAACCAGCTTTTACTTTTATTCATCTTTGCTATTGTTTTCTTTGTTTCTATTTCATTTATTTCTGCCCTGATCTATATGATTTCTTTCCTCCTACTAACTTTGGGTTTTGCTTATTCTTCTTTATCTAGTTCCTTTAGGTGTAAGGTTAGATTGTTTATTTGGGATTTTTCTAGTTTCTTGAGGTAGGATTGTATTGCTATAAACTTCCCTCTTAGAACTACTTTTGTTGCATCCCATAGGTTTTGGATTGTCATGTTTTCGTTGTCATTTGTCTCTAGGTTTTTTTGTTTTGTTTTGTTTTGTTTTTTGCGGTACGCAGGCCTCTCACTGTTGTGGCCTCTCCCGTTGCAGAGCACAGGCTCCAGACGCGCAGGCTCAGCGGCCATGGCTCACGGGCCCAGCCACTCCATGGATGTGGGATCTTCCCGGACCGGGGTACGAACCCGTGTCCCTGCATCAGCAGGTGGACTCTCAACCATTGCGCCACCAGGGAAGCCCTCTAGGTATTTTTTGATATACCCTTTGATTTCTTCAGTGATCTATTGGTTATTTAGTAACGTATTGTTTAGTCTCCATGTGTTTATGTTTTCTTTGGTTTTTTTCCCTGTAATTGATTTCTAATCTCATAGCGTTGTGGTCGGAAAAGATGCTTGATATGATTTCAGTTTTCTTAAATTTACTGAGGCTTGATTTGTGACCCAAGATGTGATCTATCCTGGAGAATGTTCTGTGTGCGCTTGAGAAGAAAGTATAATCTGCTGTTTTTGGATGGAATGTCCTATAAATATCAATTAAATCTATCTGGTCTATTGTGTCATTTAAAGCTTGTGTTTCCTCAGTAATTTTCTGTTTGGATGATCTGTCCATTGGTGTAAGTGAGGTGTTAAAGTCCCCCACTATTATTGTGTTACTGTTGATTTCCTCTTTTATAGCTGTTAGCAGTTGCCTTATGTATTGAGGTGCTCCTATGTTGGGTGCATATATATTTATAATTGTTATATTTTCTTCTTGGACTGACCCCTTGATCATTATGTAGTGTCCTTCCTTGTCTCTTGTAATATTCTTTATTTTAAAGTCTATTTTATCTGATATGAGTACTGCTACTCCAGCTTTCTTTTGATTTCCATTTGCATGGAATATCTTTTTTCATCCCCTCACTTTCAGGCTGTATGTGTCCCTAGGTCTGAAGTGGGTCTCTTGTAGACAGCATATATATGGGTCTTGTTTTTGTATCCATTCAGCAAGCCTGTGTCTTTTGGTTGGAGCATTTAATCCATTCACGGTTAAGGTAATTATCGATATGTATGTTCATATGACCATTTTCTTAATTGTTTTGGGTTTGTTTTGTAGGTCTATTTCTTCTCTTGCGTTTCCCACTTAGAGAAGTTCCTTTAGCGTTTGTTGTAGAGCTGGTTTGGTGGTGCTGAATTCTCTTAGTTTTTGCTTGTCTGTAAAGCTTTTGATTTCTCCATCGAATCTGAATGAGATCCTTGCCAGGCAGAGTAATCTTGGTTGTAGGTTCTTCCCTTTCATCCCTTTACACATATTGTGCCACTCCCTTCTGGCTTGTAGAGTTTGTGCTGAGAAATCACCTGTTAACTGTATGGGAGTTCCCTTGTATGTTATTTGTTGCTTTTCCTTTGTTGCTTTTAATAATTTTTCTTTGTCTTTAATTTTTGTCAATTTGATTACTATGTGTCTCAGCGTTTTTCTCCTTGGGTTTATCCTGCCTGGGACTCTCTGCACTTCCTGGACTTGGGTGGCTATTTCCTTTCCCATGTTAGGGAAGTTTTCGACTATAATCTCTTCAAATATTTTCTCGGGTCCTTTCTCTCTCTCGTCTCCTTCTGGGACCCCTATAATGCAAATATTGTTGCAATTAATGTTGTCCCAGAGGTCTCTTAGGCTGTTGTCATTTCTTTTAATTCTTTTTTCTTTATTCTGTTCCACAGCTGCGAGTTCCACCATATTGTCTTCCCGGTCACTTATCCATTCTTCTGCCTCAGTTATTCTGCTATTGATTCCTTCTAGTGTACTTTTCATTTCAGTTATTATATTGTTCATCTCTGTCTGTTTGTTCTTTAATTCTTCTAGGTCTTTGTTAAACATTTCTTGCATCTTCTCGATCTTTGCCCCCATTCTTTTTCCGAGGTCCTGGATCATCTTCACTATCATCATTCCGAATTCTTTTTCTGGAAGGTTGCCTATCTCCACTTCATTTAATTGTTTTTCTGGGGTTTTATCTTGTTCCTTCATCTGGTACATAGTCTTCTGCCTTTCTGTCTTTCTGTGAATGCAGTTTTCATTCCACAGGCTGCAGAATTGTAGTTCTTCTTGCTTCTGCTGTCTGCCCTTTGGTGCATGAGGCTATGCAAGCTTCCTGACGGGAGGGTCTGGTGGTGTGTACAGCTGGGTGTTGCTCTGGTGGGCAGAACTCAGTAAATATTTAATCTACTTGTCTGCTGATGAGTGGGGCTGGGTTCCCTCTCTGTTTGGCTTGAGGTGACCCAGCACTGCAGCCTACCTGGCTCTTTGGTGGGGCTAATGGCAGACTCTGGGAGGGCTCACACCAAGGAGTACTTCCCAGAACTTCTGCTGCCAGTGTCCTTGTCCCTGCAGTGAGCCACAGCCACCCCCCCACCTCAGCAGGAGACCCTCCAACACTAGCAGGTAGGTCTGATTCAGTCTCCTATGGGGTCACTGCTCTTTCCCCTGGGTCCTGATGTGCACACTACTTTGTGTGTGCCCTCCAAGAGTGGAGTCTCTGTTTCCCCCAGTCCTGTTGAAGTCCTGCAATCAAATCCCCTAGACTTCAAAGTCTGATTCTCTAGGAATTCCTCCTCCTGTTGCTGGACCCCCAGGTTGGGAAGCCTGACATGGGGCTCAGAACCTTCATTCCAGTGGGTGGACTTCTGTGGTATAAGAGTTCCCCAGTTTGTGAGTCACCCACCCAGCAGTTATGGGATTCAATTTTATTGTGATTGCGGCCCTCCTACCGTCTCATTGTGGCTTCTCCTGTGTCTGTATGTGGGGTATCTTTTTTGGTGAGTTATAGTGTCTTCCTATCAATGACTGTTCAGCAGTTAGTTGTGATTCCAGTGCTCTCACGAGAGGGAGTGAGGGCACGTCCTTCTACTCTGCCCAAGATAACTATTGATAATTTTTTCTAGTTTTTAAAAAAAGGTTTTTATTGAAGTATAGTTGATTTACAATGTTGAGTGAATTTCTGCTGTACAGCAAAGTGATTCAGTTATACATTTATATATTTTTCATATGCGTTTCCATTATGGGTTATCACAGGATACTGAATATAATTTCCTGTGCTATACAGTAGGACCTTTTGGTTTATCCATCCTAGACATACTAGATTGCATCTGCTAATCCCAAACTCCCAATCCTTCCTTCCCCTACCTCCCCTCCCCCTTGGCAACCACACATCTGTTCTCTATATCTGTGAGTCTGTTGTTTCTGTTTTGTAGATATGTTCATTTGTGTCATATTTATTTAATTGTTTTAAACTTATTTATTTATTTATTTTTATTTTTGGCTGCATTGGGTCTTCGTTGCTGCACACAGGCTCCTTTAGTTGTGGTGAGCGGGGGCTACTCTTCATTGCAGTGTGCAGGCTTCTCGTTGTGGTGGCTTCTCTTGTTGCAGAGCACGGGCTCTAGGCGCACGGGCTTCAGCAGTTGTGACTTGTGGGCTCTAGAGCGCAGGCTCAGTAGTTGTGGTGCACGGGCTTAGTTGCCCCATGGCATGTGGGATCTTCCCAGACCAGGGCTTGAACCCGTGTCCCCTGCCTTGGCAGGCGGATTCTTAACCACTGTGCCACCAGGGAAGCCCATTTGCGTTGTATCTTAGATTCCACATGTAAGTGATACCATATGGTATTTGTCTTTCTGACTTACTTCACTTGGTATGATAATCTCTAGGTCCATGTTGCAACCATGTTGCTGCAAATGGCATTAGTTCATTTTTTTTTTTTTTTTTTTTTTTGCGGTACGCGGGCCTCTCACTATTGTGACCTCTCCCATTGCGGAGCACAGGCTCCGGACGCGCAGGCTCAGTGGCCATGGCTCATGGGCCTAGCCGCTCCACCGCATGTGGGATCTTCCGGACCGGGGCACGAACCCGCGTCCCCTGCATCGGCAGGTGGACTCTCAACCACTGCGCCACCAGGGAAGCCCTAGTTCATTCTTTTTTATGGCTGAGTAATATTCCATTGTATATAAACACCACATCTTCTATATCCATTGCTCTGTCAAGGGACATTTAGGTTCTTTCCATGTCTTGGCCCAGTAGTTTCTATATATGTGTATATTTAAGCTGTATCTGCATTTCAAAGTGTTTATTGTGTTAAACATTGAAAGAGTATAGGCCACTCAGTTGAGAGGAAATTTGACAGGTTAGGGTGCACAGGGACTGGCATCCAACAAGTGGACTGGCCCAAGTTACTACTTACTAGGGGTGTGATAACTAATTACCTAATCTGGAGACCTCCGTTTCCTCATCTGTAAAATGAGGGTAATAATAATTACCTCCTGGAGTTGCAGAGAGGATTAAATGTACAGCAGTTAGCCCAGTGCCAGAAAATGGTAAATTTGATATATTGCACTACTACAACTGTCACTAGAAATATAAGCCTGTTTTAGATCATGTGCTTTGCAAAGCAGAACTAGTTGTCTTTTTAATAAAGGAGCATACAAGTGACATATTTTTCCTATAAACTATTATATACATAATAGTTAAAATCTTGGGAAATTAGGGCTTCCCTGGTGGCGCAGTGGTTGAGAGTCCGCCTGCCGATGCAGGGGACATGGGTTCGTGCCCCGGCCCGGGAAGATCCCACATGCCGCGGAGCGGCTGGGCCCGTGAGCCATGGCCGCTGAGCCTGCGTGTCCGGAGCCTGTGCTCCGCACGGGAGAGGCCACAACAGTGAGAGGCCCGTGTACCACAAAAAAAAAAAAAAAAAAAAAAAAAAAATCTTGGGAAATTAGATCTCTCTTCTCACTTTTAAATATTACAATATATTATTTTTTTTCTTCTCTTTGAATAAGTTTAGGTAACCTAAAATTTACTTGTTAATCTTTTTAACAAGTGGATATTGCTTTTTAATATTCTAAGAATTGGAGTTAAGTACCTGGTTATATCTGTGATATGTCTGTCTTATTTTACACAAGCTGTCTTCCCATAAGTAAAACTCAGAAAGATGTGCTCCAATTTGAGAATTAGCTGATGCATGCAGAAGAAATTCACTCATCAATGTACGGGCATGTTCTGATGATAGAATAACTGGCTGATTTCAGAAAGGAAAAAGATGACCTAGTCCATTTTACCTGCTGATGGAAAACATCCTTACATTACGTTGTCAGAGACCTGAGGGTAGAAAGTGTGTACTCCTTTTTGGAATTGTAACTAAAATGATGTGACTCTGGAGGACCCACAGTATGAGAACATGCTACCAAAAAGATCACTTTGTCTTCTGGGAAGGATACTAAATGGCAGGGCATGGGGCTAGACCACAGATGTTTGGCTTAACAGTTCACAGTTGAGGATGGTAGGTAGTCTCAGAAAATTATAAAATGCCTCTGCTGAGCCGGTTACCACTAAGATTCCACCTACGTGTGCACTACTTAAATACCTTCCTACATACTTGAGCCTTAGTGACCTGTCAGCAGAGGGTGTCTGTGACAGTTACATGAGAATGGCCTTATTTGCTTAGGATTGTGTGTGGGTGTTGAACACGGCACTTTTAGCATAAATTTATGAGGTGCAAGCTTTTAATGCAAAGATGACTCATAAGGTTTCAGAATGTGTAAATATGAAGCACAATCTAACTTATACCGTCACTGGTACTCACCCACAGCAAAACTAGCCTGGGTTGATTACCAAATTGTTTGGACTACCAGGAAATTCACAAAGTTTGTCACTCTTAATAGGCTGATGACAAAAATTCTTGGGTTGATTGTAACACTTGTTTGGCACTACCATCTTAAACCAGTGTTATATGTACTTAATCTGCATTTTGCAATATTATGATTGATGGCAGCATTCAATTAACTCTATTTCCGAGATTGTGAAGAAGTCAATTCTTTTGAGAAGTTACACTAGAAAACTTAAACAGACAGCAATTGTATAATACAGTACAAAAAAATTAGAGGCAACAGAAAAAGGATCATAACTAAACATTTGATATGGATGTTGAAATAAAACTAACATCAGCATTTTTCGTGATTCGTTTCTGATGAATCACAGAACTCGCATTTCTCTTGCGAGTTTTATGCAATTGCTACAAAAATGTCATAAAAATTTCCTTTAACTGAAGATGAACTGGTAAAGAATAGACCTTTAACCTTATTGGGAGCAATACCTGGAAGTAGATTATTTAGCTGTCAGAACAATAAAACCTTGGAAACTGTGACCAAACAGATACATCCTGGAGACCCAGAATTCAACAGGATATTGTTTTAATACTTTAAAATGTTGTGGCCCTTAGAAGACAGGCAGAATATGAAAGAATAAAAATATAAAGGATCTTAACCAATTTTGTAAATGGAATCAACCGTTATTCATAGTTCCCGTAAAATTGCTACTGATACTATGTATAAAATAGATAACTAATGAGAACCTACTGTGTAGCACAGGGAACTCTACTCAGTGCTCTGTGGTGACCTAAATGGGAAGGAAATCCAAAAAAGAGGGGATAGATATATACATATAGCTGATTCACTTTGCTGTGCAGTAGAAACTAACACAACGTTGTAAAGCAACTATAATAAAAATTTAAAAATAAATAAACTTATGGATAGAAAAAGATTTATGTTGAACTTAAAAAGTTAAACACAGTAAGTTTTTGGATTCTAACTTTATCAGTTGATTGTGAACTTACAAAATAAATTTCTGATTAGCTCTGCATAAAAAATTTAAAACACCATAGAGGTGTTTTTTTCCTTTTTAAAAAAATTTCGTATGTCAGTAGAAACAAAGGCCAGAGAAGAGGTTTTAAAGCTTTAACTACTGCATACTCAGAAAGTAAGAAAAACACTGGCATTTAGCTTTTGATCACTCCTATGTAAAATAAGAATCATAGAGTCACTAAAGAAACAGTCAACAGGAAGGATTTTTGAGATTAAACATATTTACAATAAAAACAAATTTCTGGACATTGGATCATTCTTTTATTAACTTTGGAGGCCCACTTGAGAATCTCATTTATGAGAACACCCACAGATAACAAATAAATAAGCCTGTATTCCCTGAAATGCCACCCGTGCACACAGCTGGGCCATAAGTTGGTTTTTAGTTAAATAGCAGCTACCATATTTGGTCTTATGCTTCAAGCTGTTACAAACACAACACGTTTGCTCAATTCTAACTTCAGCTTTTTACTAACTGAATTCATTTCCTATAAGAGACAGACCTCCTAGTTTCATTAGGTTAATGTCTTGTTGATTTTCTTTTGAAGACTCAGTGCAGTATTAAGTGAAGTCACCAGCAAAATGGGTACTGTGTCAGTAATACTTAAAACATTTGAGTAGCCAAGTGAGCAGACCATGTGTTAGGAAATTCCTTGCATGCTTATTTAGGTTTCAAGTCTTTCAATACCATCAACTATAATTGTAAAGGCACACTAGGTGCTCACAGTCACCAAACCTTAAAGCTTTTACCCAAGTGGTTTTACTAATTAAGGACAGGAAAAAGCACTTTTTCCCCCCTGCCTTCTGATAGGTTCAACGGGACTGTCAAAAGAATGATTATTCATGGCAAGCATTATTTTCAAGCATTCAGCTTAATAATTTTTTAAAAAGTGACCTCAAGTTGAAATGTACTACCATTATGACTTTATAAGCACACCCCATCTCTTTCTGTTAACTATTCCAGTCCTGGCTGATCTCGAGTGTCACTCACTAAATGTGCTTTCTTTCACCTGTAAAGTATCTACTACCATAATACCTACTGAACACAGAATGCAGTTAAATGTCAGTTCCTTATTCATCCCTCTGTAACACACTGAAATTTGGATTTTATCTGAGTGGTAATAGTTCCCATTCAACTAGGTATTGGGTTCCCAAAGGGCAAAGACCATGTCTTATATTTCTTCTGTGGCCTCCACCCTCACCTGAGTGTGTGGCTCAGCACTGTTTTTGAAGCTGAGCCATCAGCTCAGTGAGTGTGTGGCTTCAGCACTATTTTTGCACTTTGTTGCAAAGCTTCTGCTAATTCTCTACCACAGGTTAGTTGAATTTCATATAATTAGCCCTTAATACTGAGACCAAATCACATTAAGACTTTGCAAATATTAGCATATCATGAATGTTAAATCCTAATGTTCCCCCTTTTATTTATTAATTTAGCTGGTTAGACATGGTGGGTAGTTTTCAAAATGTCTTTGTAACATTCTCTTAAGTGAGAACAAAATAAACCAAATTCTCTCTCTGACAGACCAGAGTACCTGTCTGCCAAATAACTTTATAAAAATGAAGGTAGCTGACAATAATATTTAGTCTTAAGGTATAATAAGCCCCTGGCCCCTAACACTCAAGTCCAGACCAAATGAGAGAGGGGAGACAGGTAGGCTAATACTACTGTGAGGAGTGCTATGCAGAAAGCTCTATAAACAGAGATACGTGGGGCACACAAAGTCTTTATTGCCACAGGAAGCAACTGCACTCATCCCACGTCACCAACAGCTTTAATAGTCACAGAAACGCAGACTTCACGTAATAAAGTACAAAACAGACTTGGGGAGAAATGGTCCCTTGGACTATATTGGTTGTAATACTGAGGTAACCAATTGACCTTGTTCAGTGAAAATACCTCTAACACAATGAAAAAAATCAACTAGTTATAACATCCAATTCATATATACAATTCAAATAAAAATATATATTATTTGCTTCAATGTATAGCAAGTTTAATACATTAGTGTTTACAAAATAAAAACTGTATTCTACTGAAATTTTTCTTGTGCTTCCCCCTTATCACTAAGCATGAAAGACCAGAAAAGTATGATACTTAAGGAAACTTATTTATGGATTTAAAGATGCAGTTTGTGCGGTCATGAAAGACAGATAAATATTAGTTGTAAGATTACCACATCTTTAAAAATTTTTGCTTATTAAAATCTACAAACTTGAACCATAAGACACAATTAAAAAAAACCCACAGAATTTCTCAAAATAGATTAGAATACAGGAAACGTTTCATGAAACTACTGAGATACTAACCAGTTCTATGGCTAATATTAAAAACTGAACAATCTATGTAAATCGTATTCATACTATTTCTATGCACAGTGAACAATACAATCACAATAATCAACCTCAAGCTAGCAACAAAGTTGCAAAGTCCATAAAAAGCTTCTTCAGTGGGCAAAACACTATGGTACAATTAAAACATTTAGGAAGGAAAAAAAGCCTTTTAATAGTATAAAAGTTGTTTACTGGTGTTTCTACTGTAAAGCTATTCTACAAATCAAAATGAAAAAGGAATTATATATGTGACAGTGATCAGAGACTACAGTGCAGACATTTCATCTAACATTTGGCTGATGAATTTTAGTATAATAGATTATAACTTAATATTTTTTACATAGTTATGACCTAGAGCAGAACCGAAAACAACACAAAAAACACATATTCCAAGTCAATACACTCTTCTCAGCAATATCTGGGTTTAGATGAATCTGGAGGAAGTAGGTAAAGCTGTCAAACATCTTCTCTTAAACCAACAGAAAAAATGTAAATTGGTAGAAGTAGTATTTGTTTTTCACTATGGATTCCAATGTGAAATTCTAGTAAGTATGCAAGTATGTTATTAACATCTAAGCACACCCTCATATATAGGCATACAACCCATTAATTAAATAGGGGGAATTAAAACAGATTTTCAAGTTAAAATGAGTTTTAAGAAAAAACTGCATTCATAAATCTGAAAAGTATACGAAAATGAAATTGTAAAATAAATAATATGTGTCAACTAAACCTCCATAGAAATATGCCTGCAAATGTGGATGCACTGATTGTCTAAACCTGTGATGGTCTGCATGGGAAGACATTCCCCAGGGAGAGCCATCTAGCTTCTCTGACTCTGGTGCGTAGAGAAGAATTTCTGGATATAAAACAGTACTTACTCTACTATATATTATAGCCTTTGTTAACAGTCACCATCCTTATCACATTTAGGGTTAACTTACTATGTCTTAATCTATATAACACATTCTGAAATAATAATTTTAAGTCAAGGCTTTTACACATCTGTCCACTTGTTTCTAGTTCTCTGTCCAACTAATAGCTTCCTATTTTTGTTATACCTTAAGTAGCTATCATAAAATGCAACCTGGGTCAACTAGGTAAGAGAGGTTTTTATACTCTATTGCTCATTTTTTTGACATTACTCCAGTATTTATTAACTATGTGCCTAATTAAGCCAGTAAAAATGACATGTGACTACTATGAAATGACACATTTCCTATTAAACAAAATCAGTTTTATCAGATATTAAATCTACAACATTTTCCTGACTTAAATTGAGTATTTGCTTTCCATTTTTCCAAAGTCATTACAACTTTGCCAATAACTACATCACTTAAACTTTCTTTTTTATGACTGCAAAGATTCTAAACTCTGACATACAATATTTACGCAAAACACACTTAAAGTAGACAATGAAATTTCAAGTAAGATAAACTGTATCCACACCTATTGGCCCAAACAGGTCTCAACATCTAGATTTTACTTCTATAAATTATACAAATACATTGTACATTCTTAAATAATTAATGCTTACAATATTAATTTGTAAGCCTTTCCACATAAAATGACTTACAGAGGAATGTGGATCAGTATTTCTGTTACAGATTGTAACATTCTCTTAATTTTCTTTTGTGGCTGTAGTTTTGTCTTCCTGGTTTCCACAGATTACTGTATCAGTCCTTAAGCTTTGGCTATGAAATCTGTTTGTGCTGAATGAGGCAACATTGGTTATTAAGGCTTATTTCTATGATGGAGCATTATCCTTAAATCTGATGCCATTTCCAGAGAACAGTGGGAGAATCATAGCTATCTTGAATCTTCAGGCTCTGTTTTGATGACTTTCTTTTCTAAAGTAAAAGCTGAGTGAGGGTAGTCTTTTAAAATCCCCAGGCTCTCTGTATAAAAAGAGAAACACAAAATGTATTGATATTTTAAATCAATGGATACAAAAAAACAAACTTAAAAACAAACCCCCAAACTCCAAAGCAAGCAGTATCAATTATTCATGACTCTGCAATTCCATATAAAATTTTTATGTTTACAGAGTTGAGGTTAAGAGTTTGGATTCTGGATTTATATTCCATTTCTGCCAATTACTAGCTGTATACATCTCTGGGCAAGTTACACACCTCTCTGAGCCTTAGTGTCTTCATCTATAAAATGGGGATAGTATCTACACAGGGTGATATGAGACTTAAATCATAAAATGTATATAAAGCACACAGCATATAGAACCTACTGATTTTTATTTAATGCTTGGTCCAAAGTGATACATAAAATATATAAAATAAAACTGGCCACTCGTATGCAACAAAGTTATTGTCTAAAATATTTACTATCAATGAAGACATGAGGCAGAAAAACAGCTTCTATGTTTAAACATGGAACTATTTTTAAAAGTTTCTCTAGCCATGAAACCTTAAGGTGGGAGAAATAGGGATAAAAGAATGAAGATTCTATTTTCACAGGACTCATTCCTTGGAGTTACATGAATAATTATTTCAACGTCAAACAAATACTACAGAATGCCAATAAAATGTAATATTTACATGAAGTACTAATACTGGGGGATACACACACACACACACACACACACACACACACACTTTAAAAAGGATTCTAGAAAAGTAACCAACATTAATAGCTTATCTGAAATTAGGCAGTTCACTTCATGAATTTTCCTCTCTATACAGAAATTCAGCATAAGAAGAAGAATAAAAATAGTAGCTACCATTTACTGAGTTCCTATCAGCCAGGCAATGCCTATAGGCGATCTTGTTTAATCCTCATAACTATTCTATGAGGCAGAAATTATTTCTATTTTACAGATGAAACAAGTGATTTCAAGTAACTCCTAAAGTTACTTTAGCTCAAAGATTGGATGATACCAGATTCTTTCAAATGGTGTTGGTGTCTAATACTTTAAGTCTGTATAACTCACTTTACTTGGATAAAAACATGAAAACACCAAACTATAATAAGGAACAGCTTGTCCTTTTATGGAGCTCAGTTTACTTCTGAAATACAAATATCATCCCCCAAATGCAGCTGCATGAAAAGTTTAGATTTTGGTACACAAGGTTTTCTTAGCAGGACAGCAAACATATAGTCCATCAATTTCATATTATGAAAGGCTGGAAAAGGGAATTACATAACTGAAACCAGCCATTTATTATCTGGTTCAGAATTGTGTATAAAGTCACCATTCATGTAATAGCTAATCAAAATAATCTCAATCTTCAAGAGCTTTTCCCTGTCAGTCCTTTGGAATATCATGTTCTCAAAAAGACTGGCTATTAACATAGCAATCTGTTACTTCCAAGGGGAGAAAACGGACTAGTAACATCATTAGTAATGACCCTTTTTTAAGGAGGGGGACAGTGGAAGTTAGGAGATTAGAATGGAAAGATGGTTTATTCAAATATTACTCCCTCTAAGCACATCCCACATTCTCACCTGATGAGTGGGACTTCGCCTCACTGGAGTAATGTCTACTCAGCTCCCCATCCACCACAAAATGACGGAGTTGTCTGTTCTGTAAATTAGGCATTCGGAGGTTCAAAGGTCTTTCACCTAATGAAAAGAAAAAAAAAAGCAATATGAGTAATTAAAGACGCATCATGGTTTTTCTTAAAAATAAGTTTTCACAAATCGCCTGAACACTCCTTAGGAAATAAGTAAGGAAAGTCGACAGGCACTGGAAGAATTTAAATAGCTGGAGAAATATCTAAAATAATAGTTTAGGAGGAAAATGGCAACTCATGCTAGTCTCAAGATCTACCATTCTGCCAGGACATTTTGAAGAGCTAATCACAAACTAAAGAAAAGACTGAGATTTCCAGTATGCACCCCAGCTCTGGCAGATAATGCATCACCTCTGTGGGGCATTTTCTTACTAGTGCAACCATTTTACCAAGGCAGGTCACTAACCACATAACAACAAATACTACAGAGACAGAGATGGCTTCAAGCCAATTACCCATTACTAGAACAACAACAACAACAAAACCTATGGCAAATCCATGAAAAAATATAATTAGAACAGATATGGTAAAAAAGGTTTCATATGCCAAATCATACTCTATCATAAACCTAAATCCATCATACTTAGCAAATTGTTGCCCTACACTGGATTATCCTGGGGTCACAAATTAGAGTCATCAAATCTTTCATTAATGCCTTTGCATCTTAACTCCAGTCTTTTTTAAAAAAAATTAACTAATTAATTAATTTATTTTTGGCTGTGTTGGGTCTTCGTTGTTGCACGCGGGCTTTCTTTAGTTGTGGCGAGCAGGGGCTACTCTTCATTGCAGTGCGCGGGCTTCTCGTGGTGGCTTCTCTTGTTGCAGAGCACAGGCTCCAGGCGCAAGGGCCTCAGTAGTTGTGGCTCGCAGGCTCTAGAGCCCAGGCTCAGCAGTTGTGGTGCACGGGCTTAGTTGCTCCACGGCATGTGGGATCTTCCCAGACCAGGGCTCGAACCCGTGTCCCCTGCACTGGCAGGCGGATTCTTAACCACTGCGCCACCAGGGAAGTCCCTTAACTCCAGTCTTAACTGTCAAGGATGACTGGAGAAGTTAAACAAGACTTCTACTAAAAAGTTTCTGTAATATTTTAAAAAGGAAGAACGTTCTTTGCCAGTACTCTGATCTGCTGATGTGTAATGTTTTACTCTATAGTTAAAGAATGCGGGTTAAGATGGTATTCTTACTTAGAAAGAAAACTTATTTTTTTGACGACAGTAACCACTCTCTGAAAAAAGTATAATAATACATAAAAAAAAAGTCCTACAAAATTGTTTTTCTTCAAACACTATCACTATTTGAAACTAGAGGATCTAGTTCTATACCTATATGCTATGCATCTCCCTCCACGCAAGTGCAAGCTCCAAGGGAGCAGGGAGCTTTATCTTATTCACTGCTACATTTTCAGTGCCTAGAAGTGTGCCTGGCACATAGGAGATACTAAAAAAATATTTGTTGAATGAGTGAATGACAATGACTTGGGATTTTCTTCACATTGTGGATACAAAAAAATGAAATAATTTTTAAAATGGTAAAAATGCTCATGAATCAAAACTTTCTACACCTGTGTTTAAGGGAACAATTTCCAAAGTATACACCACACAAAATATTTTCATAGGGACTACAGGCCAATGTGAAGCCTGAAAGAAGACAAAATTTCTACAAGTCTCTCCATTCTTATATTGTCTCCTCAAATCTCTGTACTCTGTCCTAGTACTTTAGAAGCAGTCACCACATTCTCTTAGGAACCAAATGTTATAAATTTCAGACAAATCTGTTTATGAAGCCTAAAAAAATCCAAAGTTTTAATCTTTTAAAAAATGATAAACATCTCCCATGGAATCCATTTCTTCAGGAAAAATGATCTGTACTGTTTACATCTCCCATTCCCATCCACCCTCTACAAAATATATGTCAATCACATGTGCCAGCTATTATTTAGGGATAATAAGGTTAAAAAAAAACTCTACAAGTTATATTTGCAGGAAGAATTCTTTCCTTTTTATAAAAAGGGACAATTTAAAAATTAATTTTGATAGAGAACCTATAAAATAATCTCCATAAAATATCAAGTTTTAAAAAACCAGCCATTTTTTGTTTCCCTTTGAAGTGCACAGAGTAGCTGGCTCTAAAGGTGTGGGTCACTCTAAAGATGTACCTTGTCCATCAGTGTTATCAGAAGTCAAGCCATTAGGGCTGTGCTCTTCTGAGCTTTGCCTGTAAAGTCCTGCACACAGTCTTCTTTCAGCATGCTGCAGTCTGTCATAGCCAGCTTGGGTGCAAAGGAACTCCATCTGCTTTGCCATCACCTTTTCAGGCTGCTAGTAAGTAAAGTGAAAATAAAGTAACTAAAACATTCTAGATTTTTTAATGGTTTAAAGATGCCAATTTCAGACTGCAGCAAATATATTTAGTAGTCATTAAAATTAGTTCATACTTCATGTGGTATACACGTTCCATAAATATGCACTGATGTCTATATCATCATGTTAAAACACAGAATGTTAGATTTTGTACGAAAGGAAAAAACTTTCTGCTCAATTCTGTAAAGAGAATTCCATTCTAGCTCAAAAGCAAAATAACCTTAGCTTTGTTTTCTAAGATACCAAGTCCTTTTAAAGATTTTTTAAAAAAGGAACCTCAGAGCAACAGCAACATCTGTTATAAACTGCTTCTAAAACACAGGGCGAAGTCTTGGCGTTTTTATTTTAGGATCTGGCACTACACAAACTCTGATATGATGACAGTATATTTGGGGGAGAAAAGGTGTAAAACGGCTGTCTAGAAGAACAAGACAAACACACCTCCCTCTAAAATTAAGCAATGCAACTTATGCAGAAAAACATCAGTGCCAACGAGGATCTTCACCTTCATCATGGAATGAAACTGCAGTATTTTCCAACCCATCATAAAAAGACATGTTTTAAAGTACACAATTAGTTGGCTGACATATAAATTTATCTCTGCATGTGTTCTCTAAGTCCCTTCTCTATGCACTGCTCTAAATTACCTATGTGTGATAATACCTATGACAGTCAAAGCAGTGATATTCTGCCAAGGAGGTAATAGTCAAAATACACAGATAGGAATCACTGCCATGCTATACAGAAGAGCAATACAAGGCATCTACTATATAAAGTTATATATATGTTACAAACAATCCTGATTCACAGTAGTAAAAATCAATAGGTGAAATATATTAACTCATAGAATAGGATGAAAGCTTATACTGTTATTCTGAATCAAATAAACGAATGGATAAAGAAGATGTGACACATATATACAATGGAATATTACTCAGCCATAAAAAGAAACGAAATTGAGTTATTTGTAGTGAGGTGGATGGACCTAGAGTCTGTCATACAGAGTGAAGTCAGAAAGAGAAAAACAAATACCGTATGCTAACACATATATATGGAATCTAAAAAAAAAAAAAAAAAAAAAGGTTTTGAAGAACCTAGGGGCAGGACAGGAATAAAGACGCAGACGTAGAGAATGGACTTGAGGATACGGGGAGGGGGAAGGGTAAGCTGGGACAAAGTGAGAGAGTGGCACAGACATATATACACTACCAAATGTAAAACCGATAGCTAGTGGGAAGCAGCCGCATAGCACAGGGAGTTCAGCTCGGTGCTTTGTGACCACCTGGACGGTTGGGATAGGGAGGGTTAGAGGGAGACGCAAGAGGGAGGAGATATGGGGATATATGTATATATATATATGTATATATATATATATATGTATATATATATATATATATATATATATATATATATATATATGTATATATATATGTATATATATATATGTATATATATATGTATATATATATATAGCTGATTCACTTTGTTATAAAGCAGAAACTAACACACCATTGTAAAGCAATTATACTCCAATACAGATGTTAAAAATAAATAAATAAACGAGATCAAAAGGAACCATAACTTCAATTCATTTAAATTTGTAACTAATTAATTAATAAAATTTCAATAAGATTTCTGAGGGGGAAATGTATTTTTCATCCTCTTAACATGAAAACACAAAACTTGGCACTACTAAATCTGACCAAAAGCAGTCACTAGTGAGAAGATCAACAGGAATAAAACTTACAGTACTTTCTAAAAGGCAAAAATGACTTTTTAAAATGTTAATTTCTGTGTACACGATCAAATAACTTAGCAGCAAAAGCACCTGAAGCTATATATTAATTAATTTTGCATTATACATGAATTGAAATGATTCAACAATAGTTACAATGTTGACTATTAATATATTATTGAGAACTAGAACTATTTTATCTCAGAGTTGTATTACACACATAATCAACATGGCTGTTTTCCTGGTATCAAGTTGCTTCTTTCTTAAGTAGAGAATCTGTATTAATTCCTACAAAACTTCAAAGAAAAAATAAGTAGCAGATGTCGGGTTTTGCTCACAAAGCAAACTAAACCTAGCTGATGCTGCTATCTCACTGATACAGCTGTGGATCAGGTGACATTGTAAAAACAACCAGAAATAAATTCAGTCTTTGGATGAAAGTGAATTTAAAACTGAAGCTAGTCGAAGCAGCCATTTATTTTTTAACCTACAGATGCTGTTATGAAATAGTAACTGGTGGTTGACGTTACCTGTGAACTAAGAGCAGCGAGTTCCTCACTCTTAGCTTTAGCCTGCTGGAAGAGTGTCTGCACAGAGTCCTGGAAATCTGGAAACCCATCCTGTGGGTCAAAGAATATGTCCTTTTTACTTTCAAATAACCATATTATCAAAAACTCAGAAAATGAAGTAAAGAAATCCACCTTAATCCTATTACCTGAATAATCATGATTAAGATTTTAATGTACAATACTTGATTTCAGTCTCTCAAGGTACAATTACCTTATTTCTACAGTTGTAACCTCAATAAAAACATAAATGAAAAAGATTAAAAGTTTATACATCCACAGTGTTTTACACTGGAACATAGATTTTATGATCATTGATAATAATGATTATATAACATTTCATCTGGTGGTTTGACAGTTTAATCACTATCTTCATATTGGACATTTAGATTATTCGCCTTATTTTTGGTTTTATGAGAAACACTGCAAAAATATTTTCATGGAGACAGCATTTTCCATAGTTTAGATGATCTAATACAATAGGTTCCCAGAAGTAGAATTAGTACAAAGGGATGAATATTTTTATGTCCTTTACATATGTTCCTCAAGGGCCTTTATTGCTTTATTGTATCATAAGCAATATATGACAGTTTTCCTTGCCAGTACTGGGTGTTGTTTTCTTAATTGTAGCCAATTTATACTTTTGTTTTGATAATCAAAAAATTTTTTAGGGCTTCCCTGGTGGCGCAGTGGTTGAGAGTCCGCCTGCCGATGCAGGGGACACGGGTTCGTGCCCCTGTCCGGGAAGATCCCACATGCTGCGGAGCGGCTGGGCCCGTGAGCCATGGCCGCTGAGCCTGCGCGACCGGAGCCTGTTGCTCCGCGACAGGAGAGGCCACAACAGTGAGAGGCCCGCGTACCGCAAAAAAAAAAAAAAGTTTTAATTTTGTATACTATAGTTGTATATTACTTATATTTTACTTTGTGACTTCTTCTATTACTATACTATTCAAAAAGACATTCTCCTTTAGAGATTTGAGAAGTACTCAAATCTACCCTCTAGTTTTCTAAAGCTTTATTTTATTGCTTCTTTTGTTTTTAAATTTTAACTCTCTATCCCATCTGGAATTTATTTTGTTATATGTAATGTGGTAAAAATCCAAAGTAAATTCCCAACCTGAATTTCTGCAGAATTCTTCCATGCTGACTTGTGATTTCTCCTTTACCAGTTCAAAGGACAGGTGATAGGGCTTTGGAATTAGAAAGACCTGCACTTGTGTTCCGATTCCACCACCACTTACTAGCTACATGACACTGGATGAGTAACTTAACCTTTCTGAACTTCAGTTCCTTCATATGAATAATAAGGATAAGAGAACCTATCTATTGGGGTTGTTGTGAGATAAAGTAAATGAGATATTGCCTTTAGCATACAATAACTGCTGAGTATCAGTGTGTATTCTTATATATTCTTATTTATATGTATTCTTATATTAAATAGTACATTCTTATATTAAACATAAGTATATTCTTTTTTTTTTTTTTTTGCGGTACACAGGCCTCTCACTGCCGTGGCCTGTCCCGCTGTGGAGCACAGGCTCCAGATGCGCAGCCTCAGCAGCCATGGCTCACGGGCACAGCCGCTCCACGGCATGTGGGATCTTCCCGGACCGGGGCACGAACCCGTGTCCCCTGCATCGGCAGGCGGACTCTCAACCACTGTGCCACCAGCGAAGCCCCTAAGTATATTCTTATATTAAGTAGAGTGTACTCGGGACACTGTACTCCTGCACAACACTGCAACTTAAATTATTTCCGTTTTATACCATACACATACACACACACACACACACACACACACACACATGCGCAAATATGTTTACTAATTTTATCAAGGTTGTTTTTGGCCTGTTTAGTGCTCCACATGAAATTTATAACTACAAACATCATGACAGCATGGTTTTACTAACTTTACTGAAAACTACGCAAGGAACCCTCAAAGACATTGTCAGTAACTTCCAAAACGTTTCTCTCCTTGTTTGATAAAGCTGTATATTTGTAGCAAAAGGTGAATAATGAAAAACTGAAGTTGTTATATAATAACAGAGCAGAAAAAGTTGTAATAATAACAAAATATGTACCTTATTTGAAATATGAAACACTGGTTCAAAGATTTTCCCCATTGGGGTCTTTTCAAAAAATTATTTCTCCACTGCAAATCTCATGTTTTCAAATACTTCATCTACCAAAGTTCATTTCCTAGGTAATAATTAATTTCCCATTTTTTAAAATCCAAAGACATGAAATAAAATAATTAGAATCAAGAACAAATAAATTTAACATCTTGAAATAGTCTTATGTAGCTCCATGGTGGGTTATACAATCAGCCTTTTTAAATTATTAAAAATAGCCACCTTTCTAGGCCCCTACAAGACCAAGGACCCTGGGCTTAGAGGAATGTATAGAATATAATCATTAACTGAGCTAGAATGAATTTTATACAAGTATATATACTTGAAATCTAAATGAAAAGTTCACTTTTCTTAGTCATTCCATTTTTCTCCTAAGAATTTATTTAGGCCTAAAAATCCAGCTTTATCTTTAACAAACTCTCCTTTAATTTAAGTTCTGAAGTTCAGTGAGGTAAGCTAGTAGGAGATTTAGAAAACAACATCAGTAAGAGGAGCTATCATTTTTCAGGTGCCTACAATGAACCAGTTCCTGACTATGTTCTGTAATTTACTTATATTGTCTCATTTAATCCTCACACAAACAACCCTGTGTTTCCCTCATTTTACAGCTACAGAGATTAGCTTCAAAGCCTATGCTAAAATCACAAAATCCCTGAGTTGCCACCTTTATGAGACTCACAACAGTAAGTAGAGGCATTTCTTTTATTTCCTTTACTTTAGAAGACAGATCCAAAAAAATATTGCTGTGATTTATGTCAAGGAGTGTTCTGCCTGTGTTTTCTTCTAGGAATTTTATAGTATCCGGTCTTACATTTAGGTCTTTAATCCATTTTGAGCTTATTGTTGTATATGGTGTTAGAGAATGTTCTGATTTCATTCTTTTACATGTAGTTGTCCAGTTTTCCCAGCACCACTTACTGAAGAGACTGTCTTTCTCCACTGTATAGTCTTGCCTCCTTTCTCGTAAATTAATTGGCCATAACTGTGTGGGTTTATTTCTGGGCTCTCTATCCTATTCCATTGATCTGTGTGTCTATTTTTGTGCCAATACCATACTGTTTTGATTACTGCAGCTTTGTAGCATAGAACTATCATATGACCCAGCATTTCCACTCCTGCTTATATATTCGAAAGAAACAAAAACACTAATTCAAAAAGATACATGCACCCCAATGTTCATAGCAGCATTATTTACAATTGCCAAGATATAGAAGCAACCTAAGTGTCTACCAACAGATGAATGGATAAAGAAGATGTGGTAATATATATACAATGGAATATTACTCAGCCATAAAAAAGAATGAAATTTTGCCATTTGCAGCAACATGGATGGATGTGGAGAGCATTATGCTAAGTAAGTCAGACAGAGAAAGACAAATACTGTGTATCACTTATATGTAGAATCTAAGAAAATATAACAAACTAGTGACTATAACAAAAAAGAAGCAGATTCATAGATATAGAGAACAAATTAGTGGTTACCAGTTGGTGGGGGCATAATATAGGGGTGGGGAGTAAAGGTACAAACTCTCAGGTATAAGACAGACTCAAGGATGTATTGTAAAACACGGGGATATAGCCAATATTTTATAATAACTCTAAATGGAAAGCAACCTTTAAAAACTGTATAAAAAATAATTTTTAAATAAAAAAAAATTCTTTAAGAAAATTTTTAAAAATGCGGATAACCACAGTACCCAGCTAACTTCACAACAATTTTAAAGAAGCAAAAAATTCTTGAAAAACACTCGGCACAATGCGTGGCATGCAGAAATTAACCCAATAAATGTTTGTTACGGATACTTATTAAGTTAACCCAAAAAGTCACCAGATTTAATCAGAGTAAAACAATAGCATGCTGTGATATTACTATATCTCTGTGATACAGGGGGAATAAGATAAATTTTAGAAATATTTACATAGTATAGATATCTTAGAGAATGAGCTAGGCATTTAACACTAAAACCACCAAGAGAATATTGACTATATTGGTGGGGAACTATTTTAGTGAAAAAACAATGGAAATCTAGAAACACTTGTTTATTCACTCAATCTTGTTTGCCTAACAGGTTCTATCCTCTGAACTCAGTGATGGGGATACAATGACTCCTGCCTTCCTGACAAATACAGTGTAGAAAGGGAAATGGACAAAGAGATCCAGAGCACAGGGGAGTCACTGTGTCAGGGAAGGCTTCCCAGAGGGCATGATGTCTTGGCTGAGACTTGAAAGAAAAGAGATCTCTAGGGAAAGAGAGCAGCTTTATATAAAGGCCTAGAGGCAAAAAGAACAAGATACCCTTGAGAAACTGGAAAATACTTAATACGGTAATATAGGTAACACAGGGAATACACTAAGAGGGAGTGGTCTGAGAAGCTGGAAACCCAGGGCCAAATTCTATGAGGCCTTGTAAGTCATGTTAAGAATTTTAGATTTTATCCTAAATGCAAACAGAAGTCCTTGAAGGTCTAGGGAAAAGACTAATTAGATCTGCATTAGAAAACCCAATCAGAATGAGATGGGGATAATGTACTGGGGGAGGGGGGTCCAGGATGGTGGTTAGAGGGCTGTAGTGAAGACAGAGACTAGTGGCCTAGTCCCACACAATGGCAGATGCAACAGAGAAACACATGAATTCCTGAGATATGGCTTAGGCAACTGGGAGTTTGGTGATAACATTCACTAGAATCAGAAACTCAAGACCAGGAGGTTTGAGGAGAGAGCAGAAAGTTGATGAATTTCGTTGGGGACATATTGAGTCTGATCTGCTGCTGGTGAGACCTCTGGTAGGCAGATGCACTGACTCTGGAACCTGGGGTAAGGTCAGGGCTGGAGAGTTCCAGCCCATCAGGCCCTGAGTGGAGTGAGCCCAGGCCAGAACCCCCAGGAGCTCGAATATCTCAATATTATCTTTGATGGAGCTTGCAGAAGGAGAAAGGAGTGATCTAATCTTCTCATGTTAGGAACCAGAAGTGTAATCTCAGGCAAGAAAGTTAACCTCATTATTTCCAGTGTTCCCAGTTTTTAAATGGAGATTAAAACATAGCTTAACTGCCCAATGGAGATTTGTGGGGATTAAATAAAGTAATGCAAATAATAAAGCTTGAAAAAGTATACACTGCTATACAAATATATGGCAGCACCATTATTAGGACTATTAACCATGAGAATATTGAAAAGCCGGAAGGGGGAACTTCAAGCTCTACATGCGAAAGTTTTTAGAAAATGGACACTGCTCCATCATTAATAAAGAGAAATACAAGCATGCAATAAGAAATAAATAACAATAAATAACACAGATCAGTGGTCTCTCTGCAACTGGGAACATTACTATTCCGATTTTCTCTCAATCTTTGACAGTTCATCGTGGATGGGAAGACTACTGGACTAAGTAGCTATCATTTCATGACATATAAAGTAGGTTTGTACCCCAAAATATATGACTTAGAAATAAAAGTGAGAACATTCCCAAGAAAATGGTCTCTTTCACATTATGTTTGCTACAGGACTCTCTTGATATGTCTCTGAAGCTTTTTTCCCAGGAACCAGCTGTACCATGCTATGAGCAATTTATCTTCTTGTCATATTCTTGGCTGCTGCCATTAATCACAGTGTTCCCTTATGAGACTCTGAGTCTAAGCACTGAGAAAATAAAAGATATAGGGTGGGATGCTGTTCATGACCTAATTAATTACTCTCATCGCATTGGTCTCCACCCCCATTCCTCCTCATCCTTTCCACCAAACACTATCAAGTTGCTTTAAAACCACTGCTTAGCTATCTTTAAAACAACTTGTTCCAACAGATGTTCTCGGCCTCACACGTGCATTTTCCCTTTCTCTACTCACACTTTCTATATGAATAGCAGATTGTAATGCTTCTGTTTTTCTGATCCAGAGGGGAAGAGTCTACATCAAATTAGACCAGCTTTCTTTTCAACAAGCTTAGTAACAGCGTAGGTGGGTATTCTGACCCTCTTCCCTCCCCCTTCCTCACTCTGCCACCCTCAACCCACTGGAACTGCTAGCAGATGTTTCCTCTAAGTCTTTCTTTTTCAAGCCCCGATTCTCTGACTTTCTGGTCTCTATTAACAAACTTCATTTCTTTCATCCAGTTATCTCTGATTGCTTTGCACTCCCAGCCCACACAGGATGAAGAATGCTGTCACCTCTCATCTCTTTACCTAGTCTCCAGCAATTTCAGTGAACGAAGAAAACTGACAGACGAGAAATGAACAGTAACCGTCCATTTAGTCAGCTACCATCGCCAGGGCTGAGACTGGTTGTTTTACACACCCTTCCTCTCTTCTAATACTTATTATACTGGAGGCAATGACAGGGTTTATTCATAGGAGATGTTCTTGATGAAAAAGAAAAAATATCAACTGAATCCACTTATAACTAATTTTAAAAAAACTGAGAGGAAGACAAGAGAGCCAGGGACTTTGGCTCTTGATTTTTCATCTCCTTTAGTAGTCAAGCCATCTTAAATATGTTCTGTCACAGGTAGAGTATAAATAAGTCAAACTAATTTTTCTTGATTTACTGTTTATCTTCCCAACAAACTGTTTTGCTTCATTGTAAAAAATAAGTATGTCAAATGGTGATATCTTATATTTAAATACATTTTGTCACTTATATTGTTGAATTTTCTACTCAAAATGTATAATCGTTGGGCTTCCCTGGTGGCGCAGTGGTTGAGAGTCCGCCTGCCAATGCAGGGGACACGGGTTCGTGCCCCGGTCCGGGAAGATCCCACATGCCGCGGAGCGGCTGGGTCCGTGAGCCATGGCTGCTGAGCCTGCGCGTCCGGAGCCTGTGCTCCGCAACGGGAGAGGCCACAACAGTGAGAGGCCCGCGTACCGCAAAAAAAAAAAAAAAAGTATAATTGTTAAACTTCCTTGCATTAGAAAATAACTGTGATTCTTTCCCCCTTCTTCAAAGACTACCAATCCTGTGCACACTTTGCCCTTCTTACCATACTAGCAGGAGGAAAGGTATAATCTGGATAGCGTTTTTCACACCTAAGATGCTTTGTGAATGCTCATTAGCACCCAGGAGAGTGGTATTGCTTTGAAGTTTAGAAGTCAGACCTAGATTTGAAGCCCTGGCTCTGCCACTGCAATGTAGAAAGTTGGGCAGGTTACCAAGCCCTTTCTGAGTCTCTCCTTGGCTGTAAATGGAAATCATAAAGCCTCCATATAGAGTAGACAAGGTCTGTGATAATTTCAAATGCCTAGCATGGACAGGCATACAACAGGTTCAATAAAAACAGTTATTTCAAAAAAAAAAAAACCCAGTTATTTCGACAACTGACCCAGAGCTGGATTTGAGGCCTCTGATCAAAAAGAAAAGAATAAGCATAATCCATTTGCAGTTTAGCTGAAAGCAGATTCACACAGAAGGTTGTATTCCAGGTGGACAAGCTATTCATCTAGCCTCAGTAGGATATTCCCAAACCTCACGTACTGACATAGAGGGCTAAAGAGGCTTTCCTTAGAGGCTGCATTCCAAATGACAGGCTACCCTAATAAGGCCTCCCAAAGTTAGCAGGCTTTTTCCTCTGTGACTATCTCATATATTCTAGGAACTATGAAGTTCAAAATCTCTATGTCTTTTAATGTCTTACATGCCCTGTAGGAAGGAGCACTATTCAAGGACAAGAGATTATCCTGAGTACTTCACAACATATATACTGATATTAAACAACGACAACGACAATCAAATAAATAGTTAACTATCCTTAGGGCAGGAACAACCTACTATATAATAAGAAGAGAAAAATATGACAAGGATTTTAAAATTTCATTCCACCCAACCCTTCACAAACATCAGGAAAATACATCATTTAGCAATAAGTAAACAACTACTGAGCTTGAACAAAGCACTAATTTTTTTTAGTGTATACTCATGCACTGAAAACGGCATACAAGAAAACGTTTCTCTTTCCTTTACACGTCTCTTTTGAGTTATTTCTGTTTCATCTACTGGACATGACATTTCTTTTTGTTCTCTGATCTTAAAAATGATCTGTTTAAGATTGAAAAAACGTAGCAACTTGGCATGTACACTCATTGGTTGCTGTCAAGGATTTTGGAAAAATAAAGATGAAAAGGAAGAGAAAAAAGGACTCATTAATTTGAGCCTAGTAATTAGGAATCTTATACTGCTTTACAATGGGTTAAGTTTATTTTTATATTACTTTTTCTTAATAGAGAGTTAATAAGCTAAGAATCACAAAACAAATAATCAAATAAGACAAACAGTATGTTCAAAGAATTCTAAAATCTTTGTAGTTTTACTTATGACTGTCTTTTGTGTCAGCCACATATTCTGGACAAACTGGTCTCATTGTTCTCTAAACACACAGAGTATTTTCTTACCTCTGTGTCTTTGCCCATGCTAGTCTTTCTTTGCAACTCCCCTCCGCCCTCCACCCCACATCCCTACCTTCTGAAATCCTATCCTTCTTTTAAAACCCAGCTCAGATGGTATCTCCTCAATAAAGCCTCCTCTAATCTCTCCTCATGCCAGAAATTCTCCTCCTCCCCAGTAGACACACAGAAGGTAGACATAAATAAAGCACTAACGCTTGGTGAAAAATCTTCTTAGGGGAGTAGTAACCCTATACGACCAATACTAACTACCTCAGTATCAGCTTCCACAACCAAATGAACAGCTCCAGTATCTCGAATTTGACTTAGAGTATATACCACAAGGGAATTCAGACAGCATTTATGCCAATATTGTGTATTTTGCAAAGGATTACACAATACACTATATACATGTGTAAGTATACACACATGTATAACACACACATTTTGCAGATATTGATGCTCTGCAAAACACAAACTTTTTAAAAAACTAAGCAAAAACAAGACAAAATTAAAACAAACCAACAAAAGTAAACTACTGTCCTAAATTCAAAGCTAAAGTCGCTATTCATTTCTGGGAAACAAAATCAAGAGTTTAGTATAAGAACATTTACAGACACCTGAGGTTGATTAGTCACTTGTCTATTTAGGAAAGGTTAGAATTGTTATTCACAGAAAAAGGAAACACTGATTATCTTAATTCTAAATCTGCAACTGTTCAAATCGCTTTGTGATGTCTATTAAAGTAACAAACTAATCATATAGAACTATAATTCAGTTATCTCTAGTGGAATATAAAGGACTAGAAGGGTCACATCTAATGCTATAACCTAACATTGTAAGCTCCTAAAAAGAAACTCACAACACTGTAACTGGATACAAGAAACAACTTGTTTACATTTCAGATCAGGGCCATTGAGAGGGTCAGAAAGACTTATCAACACAGCCTAACAAGAAAACACTATAGCTCCGAGAGTCCATGAGATTCATGATTTCAAACTTCAATGTTCACTAGTGACCTCTGAAGCTAGACAAACCAGGGCTTAAATGTGAGAACAGCTTGAGTCATGATGACATGGAGAGCCAATCGTGAGAAAGAGAGGCGAACGTAATTTCTAACCTAGTAGCTGCCTGCCTTTACTGGACATTGGGTAGGTTTTGTACCTTCTTTCCCCTAAATCCTCCAATGGCACATGCCTTTTAGCAGTTTCTCTGTTTATCCAATTTCCCTTTCAGTGGTAGAGTCACTAACAGCTAAATCCACAGGGATACTCTCTTACTTATTATCTTGAGATGCAACAGGAGAAAACTATTTCACTAGTTAGTTCTTTCAATGGCCTTAGATCATTTCAATAAATTTTCTGAGTGGTATCTGAGGCTAACCCATCTTAAACATTATTCCAGAGCTAACAGTGAGATAGATTACAAATATAAGCACAATTTTTAAAAAGGTGCTCGTTTGGGACAACATTTTTCTCTTCTTTGAGAACCACTGCTTGGGGCTAAAGCTTTCAGAAGTCAAAGATGTTTATCCATGGCCATTCATCATTTCACCTAACAGATTTTATTAAGTTCTATTAAGTGCAAGGCACTATTATAAACTAAGTAAAAGTAGTAGATAGACAGATAAGAGCTCTATTGTCATCTAATGGGGCAGACCAATAATAAATTGAAAATAAATATATAATAGTTTCAGAAACTGGTAAGTGCTATGAAAACAAAACAAGCCAGGACAAAGAGCCTTAATGTGATGTTGGGGTAACAGTGCCTCTTTAGAAAGGGAAGCAGGGAAGTCAGAGAAAACTCTTTGCTATGAGCTGAAGCCATGTGAAGATCTACAGAAAGATCTACAGCGGAGGAACAAACAGAGAAGGCTGAGGCACAAATGAGTTTGACGTGTTCCAGGAACAGAAAGTCGGTCAGTGGAGCTGGGACACAGTAAGAATGGGGAAGTGTGGTAGCAGATGGGGTTAGATGCAAGCCAGAGTCAGATCATGCAGGGTCTTAGATGCCTCAGGAAAAAGCGTAGATTTTATTCTAGGCACAGTAGAAAGCCACTGGAAAGACTGAAGCAAGAAAAGGGATTTATGTTTTTAAAAGATTAACTCTGGCTTTGGTATAAATGAAAGATTATTACATACAAACAGATGCTACTAACAAATTACTAGCAAGAATAATTTGATGATGGAAATTTAGGGTAGTTAAACATAGCTTGTTTTCTTTAACTTGAAATTAAATAATGAATGGCTAAGAGCACCGACCGCTATCCCCCACCCAAGAAAAAAAGGAAGGAGTTTCCTGACTTCAAATTTCTGCTCTGTTGCAGACTGGCCTTTAAAAAAGTATTCAATCCAAATTAAGGAGCAGTCATTCTGAAACCAGTTCTGAGAGCCCTAAGAAAAACACATTTTTCTTGCTCAACTCACCTTACGACTCGCAGGTCTGAAATCAGGACTGCCTCAACCATGATCCCCTAAAAGAGGCTTTTAATTACAGTAAAGTCCCCATAACTTGCAGCTACTAAATTGTCACTTCTCTCAGATATTTAATATAAAGAAATTAAACCTTAGCTCCTCTCAGTCTATTTGATAAGATGACTAATGATGTAAATAAAATTATAAAAGGAATAGTTTAACCAGTAAAGAGTTTTAAATCTGTAAGAAACATCTATTTACAAATCAACCTTTGATAAACTGACTGGACATCATGCTTATCATTGTTGTTTCCTTCTAAGAACTTTCTGAGTATCTTAGTTCAAATTACTATAGATACTTCAAAGCAACCAAATTCTATATAATTTTTAAGATTCTACAATTCACATTTTCTCACTAGTTGATGGGACCATTCTTTTTTTTTAGTTTGAACTAGTAAGCAAACATTATTAGCATAAGAAAATATAATACATAATCATACCTCCACTTTAATTCTCTTCGGGGATAATTCATCTCTTTCTCCACATTTTGATCTGAGGGGAATGGGGGAGAGAGAAAAACTTGAGAAGGTAACGAATTTTTTCTAAAGGCACCTCAATCTATAAGCTTCCACCAAAACATATAACCCTGGAGCCCTGCCACCAGAAATAAGACTTCATAATGAACATTAAAATAGTGAAAAAGAGACTTTTTATCATTTCTAAATTAACGTTGGGGAAATAGGCAGACACAGTTATATTACACATTTTAAAATTATTGCACACTACCTAAGAATGCCTCACACAGAAAGTACTCAATAAGTATTAATGAGTACCACATAATGAAAAAGGAAAAAAATCAAGGAGGACTGTATTCCATGACACCCTTCATGGATCAGTATAATTTAGGATAAAATGAAAAAAAATGGCCATTTAAGACAAATGCTTAAGGCTACATGAGATTAAAATGCATTTTGTCTATCAGAACTATAAATGCATTTTCCCTGGACCTAGGGATCCCTCTGCTGGGAATCTCTCCCACAGAAGCACCTACATATACATGAAATATAACTGCCAATTAAACGATGGCAAGTCATAAATTTTAAGTTATACCTCAACTTGAAAGATGTTAAAATGTGGAAAAATACACCTCAGAATCAACAAAATATGATATGTATGATGTTATTTACTGTGGTATTACTTATAACGGCAAAAGACTAGAAACAACTCAAGTATCCATCAACAGGGGACTAGTTAAATGAATCATGGTATATCCACACAAGGCAGTATCATGCAGCTGTATAAAATAATGAGGAAGATGTATATGTACTAATATAGCAAGATCTCCAAGACACGTTAAACTAAAAGCAAAATACAGAATAATATAGACACATGCTACTTATTGTTTTTTCAAAAAAAGGTATAAGTGAGAAAACATATTTATATTTATTTACATGTGCATAAACAAACACTAGAAGGATGAAAAAGAAATTAATAAAAACTACCTACAATGAGAAGAGGAACAGAGTAAAAAGAGACAGAAATGAGAGTGCAACTTTTTTGCATTAGCTTTATACATAGTTTTGGCTTATAAATAATGTAAAAGTCTTGTGTATTTTAAAATGATTTGACTTTAAAAACATATAAATGTAAATAAACACTACAAAAAATAACTAAAAGTTGTTGAAAGCAGTCGCCTCTGGGTCGTAGTATTCAGAAAGAAGGGGGATGGAGCAGGGGAATTGCTGAGTTTCGTGATAAGCCTTGTGTACTATGTGACTTCATAAATCATGTACATGTACTACTTTGATTAAAGAAAATTATTTAAGTAAAGCAGTCAGAAAGAAAATATTGTATAATACGGTGAAGAAAACAAAGTCACAAAAATCAGCTCTTGATCACTCAACTCAAAAAGAATCTTGTAAATAATCCTATACTATTGCTGTGTATTCTTATCCTGTTCATTTATTTTGCATAATTTTACTTGTTCCCAGTTTGTAAGTATATGGGCTCTTGAGATAGGACAGACAACAAAGCTGCTGTGAGCTGGGGAAAATAATGGTGATGACAGCAAGTGCCTGTATCAGTGGTTTTCAAACTTGAATATACACAAGAATCATAGGAGATGCTTGTGAATGTTTGGACTCTAAGGCTCCATCCCCAGAAAATGTGATTTATTAGAGCTGGAAAGGGTGCTCAGGATGTGTTGTTTTTTTTTTTAAACACACACTCAGTCACACTAATGCATCTCCTCCGAGAAGCAGTGGCAAGCACAACCAATGGTGCACTGGAAATCAGGGTCCATGTGGAATAAGTGAACAAAATCAAAATGGTCTGCTATCTATAGACAATGCTTAGGCTTCAAGTGAGGATAAGATGAAAAATAATAAGGTATGTTTACATTAAATTTTAAAATCACCACTGCTTTTCAACATGGGGTTTTTTATTTCAAACACATGTTCCATATTGCCTTTGCTAGTAACCTAGTATTTTCCAATTTTCCTTTAAATACTGGGCAATGGAGTCTTTTTATCTATTCAGCTAATCTCATTAGATCGCAGACACCTTGCAAAAGGAAACACGTTGCTTCCACAGAGAGTTCAACAAGTTCATGTAGTTGGTAGGGTATACAAATAGGTCTATAAATGATGACTAACTAAATCCCATCATCACACTCAAAACCAAAGAAAGCATCTGTGTGAGAGAAGAATGTCGAGAACCACACCAAACCAATGCTATAGTCCTAGGGAACTATCTTTCAAAAGACAATAAAAGAGGATTCAACAAATCAATGAAAACCACTTCAGCAATAATGTTTTGAACTTCACTGTTTAATCTTATAGAACTATAATCACACTTCAACTTTTTCAGATATGCTTATATTCTATCAACGGATGGTGTTTCAAGCTCTACTTCTAACAAACAATGCAAAAATACTGCCAAACACTTACTTGGTGGTTCTGTAAGTATATTTATAGGTGACTTCTCGAGAAATCTGCCTAGCCAGGGCAAAAAGTTCATCTCTTCTTGTCAGTAGAGCGTTATCCTTCACACAAAGCTGAGCAGCCGCTTCATTAACAGTGAGCTGCATGTTCAAAACAAAGTTTCGAAAATTATAAACATTTTTATTTCATCAATACAGAAAATGTTTCACTTAAGAATATAAGAAGTCACATCATTATATAATGAAATCATAATTTACGAAAATCAGGTTAGCCTTCACTCCTAATTAGTCCTACTGCCTAACTTCAGAAGCAAATCAAGTTATCTACATCTCTCAGAACTTGAACTAATCAAAATAGTCATCTTGGTTTTATTTATTTATATGCTTTATTTATTTTTGTTTAAGTAGGAGAGTTTATAGAAAATAAGCAAAATAAAAAGTTAAAAAATGTTCTGCATCTTATTTTGCTTATGAGAAACCAAGGGATATGATTTTATGATATGCTGATAATATTTCCTTAACTACAAGTGAGTATACATGGTCTTACAGATTTTTTTTTTTTTTTTTTTTGCGGTACACAGGCCTCTCACTGTTGTGGCCTCTCTCGTTGCGGAGCACAGGCTCCGGACGTACAGGCTCTGCGGCCATGGCTCACGGGCCCAGCCGCTCCGCGGCATGTGGGATCTTCCCGGACCGGGGCACGAACCCATGTCCCCTGCATCGGCAGGCGGACTCTCAACCACTGCGCCACCAGGGAAGCCCCAGATGTTTTTTTTAAGGTGAACTGATATGAAAATTCTTAGGAAGAAATAAAAAATGATTTTAGTTAAGTATTTATAAAATCAGTAAAAGATAGCATTATCACAAATGAGGGTTATAATGGAAAATCAAGGTCTTGGAGTCACTAAATCTCTAAGATTCATCTAATTCAACTCTTTCATCTAAGTGCTAAATATTGCCAATATAGAGTTGCTAGTTGACCAAACACCTGTACTAAAATTTAAAATATCAAAGGTTATCCTAAACTGAAAATCTATAATTTGTTTACTAGACTACAAAATATTTTTCACATAATTTTGTCAACTTAAATAGATGTAAGTAAGGAACTGCCAAGAGGTATATCAGGCTTTTTTAAAAAGCAAGAAACATACTCATTCCAGGCGTGACTGACGGCAAACTGATGGGATGTGATGGCAGAGAGACCTAGGATGAGTCTTGCTCCGTCACTTACCAGCTGTGTGATTTTGGACATGTAAAAACTTCTCAGAGCCTCAGTTTTCTCAGAGGCAAAATGGGATAATATCACTACCTCCAAGGACTGTAACAAGAAGTAAGTGAGAAGACAGCTGGCACAAAGTTGTTGTTAGTATTAGTTCTCGTTTTCCTTTGACAAAGAATCAGGCATTTACCTTTCTCCCTACCCAGTTATCCCACTTTATTCACAGTTTTTCTTATTTAAAATTTTTGAAAATACAGAGAAGCAAAAGAAAATGAATGCAGCATGCAGTCCTTCCATCCAGAATGACTATTAATATTTTAATGCATATTATTCCAATATTTCTCTGTGTACATATATACATGTGAATGTAGATGTGTAACTTCCTTTCCTTCACTTACGTATGCTGCATTTTTTACTTTTTCATATATTAAGGCAGAGACTTGGCTTGTTTACAACAGTATCTGGCATGGTTAGTAAGCTTAATAAACACTGATTGACTGATGAATGAATTTAAATATCCTGTACAATGTAATTTTTACTACCTAGACATAAATATTACATTGTAGAAAATAGCAATATATTATTTAAATCAACCTCACTCTGGACATTGCCCTCATTTTTCATGTACTACAAAGAAAGCTGCAAAGAGCATTCTTTGTGCATCTTTACACACATATTCAGTTATTTACCTGGAATAAATTAGTACAAAGAGACTTCTTGGTCACAGAATATACTAAATTTTAAGAGATTTACATATTTCATCAAATTACTCTCCAAAAAAATTGTTTCAAATCTTAATGCTACCAACAATTATATGAAGAGTTCATTTCCCAGAATCTTGACCAACACTGGCTGTTATCTAAAAGCTTTACCAATCTGATGTATTTTCAATGACTTTTGGTTATAATTTGCATTTCTTTGGCTATAACACTGAAATTTTTATGTTTTTGACTTATTTTAAAATCTGCTTGCTCATGGTAGCTGCCTGTTTCTTCTATTGCACTATTTTGTTTCTTAGGGACTTACGGAATTCGTTATGTATGAAGAGCATTAACTCTTCATGTGTAGTGGTTTTGTTTTTTTATTTTTTCATAGTTTGTCATTAGCCCTATAGTTTTGTCTTGAGTGCTATGCACAGAAGCTCCCTTCTTACCCTAATACATATAAATGTTCTCCTATAATTTAGTCTAATGGTTTTATTTTTTTCCACATATTTACTCCATCTAGAATGTGTTATGGTATGCAGTATATGGTATGATATAGGTATCTAATATCCTCCTCCCCAGATTTCCAACTGTAGGTTACACTGGCTTATTCTCAAATACAGGCATATCTCATTTTATTGTGCTTCGCTTTATTGCACTTTGCAGATACTAATTTTTTACAAATTGAAGGTCCGTGGTGACCCTGTGTTATCAGATGATGGTTAGCATTTTTTAGCAATAAAGTATTTTTTAATTAAGGTATGTACATTTTTTTTAGACATAATGCTGCTGCACACAATACACTACAGTATAGTGTAAATATAACTTTTATATGCACTGGGAAACCAAAAAAAATTTGTGTGTCTCACTTTATTGTGGTGGTTTGGAACCAAACCTGCAATATCACCAATATGCTTGTAATGCGGCTACTGGCAACAAGGTTACAATAAGCCCAGGCTTCTTATTTTAAACCCATAACTGAATATAAAAACATAATAGGAGGAATTTATTTTCAGCTTTCTCCCCTCCTCCTAAAGAATCCTCAGTAGATCAATTTCTGCCCTAAGTGCTTTTGACAGGCACAATGTTACAGGAGTTAAAAGTAAAACATACTTCAAGGAATAATCTCCTAAATAAATTAACTTCAATTTCAGCTTAGCAGTAGCTACAATAACCTTGAAAGATCCTTCTCAAGTTGCTTTTTATGTAGCTGTTTCTCTTTTGTACTCATAAATCTAAATTAGTATGGAGAAATTCTGATTGTCAGTAAGATATCTGAATTGACAACATTCAGAGGTACCAGCTCATTCAAAACTGCAGAAAATAAAAAAATATTCTAAGATTCCTTCCATCATCCTACCAGAAACCAAGAAAAAAAAACATAACACAATCTTTGTGCCTGAATTCAGGCTCCAACAGACGGAAAAACTATACTGAACTCTCCAGGCCCTCAGAGAGACTTCTGGTAGAAAAACTGAGGCTGGAGAAATAATTATAGCTCACCCCAAGTTGTAACATGAAGCTGATTCATCAAGCTTTCCCCTCAAAAATGTATTTTCTGTATCTTCTCGATTTCATGCTCCCAGTTGCTAATAATTAAATCAATAACTATTATGATATATTTTAAATAGAAAAATGATACAAATACTCTAAAACCAGTAGTCATTCACTGCAGCACCAAGCTAGCTTTTTAGAAGTTTTAAGTTTCTAATTTTGTTAAAAGTATAAAATAAGATATTCTCCCTCATTGGTTTACTTACTTCCTCCACTTCCTCCTTTCATGGCTAAAAATACCAAAATTCCATTCATATCTTCATGTAAAAGATTTCTTAAAGTTAACTTTCTATTATTTTTAACTAGATTTTAAAACTTTCTCTACTGGTAGTTATAATCTTTAACAATCAAATGATTGTGACTTTCAATTAAGTTTCAAGTAAGTGTTAGCATAAAAATACTACATGAATGCTGTGTGATAGGGATGTGTGATAGGGAAGCTCTAAAGGCAATCAAGACTTTCATTTCTAGCACAGGGAGGGCTAGGTACCGTGACCGGCCCCTCTCACATTTCTCACAGGAAAAATGTTGGCTAAAATAGAAGGAAAAAATATCTTAAATGCATCAATAAGCCAGCAAGACAGTAAGAACGATTCAGGCCAAAATGAATGAAGACAGTATCTCAAAGGAGTAAGTTGAGGACAGTTGCTAAACCAGATGAACTTCAATCTTTACACCCTCACTGGGCTGGTGAGTGTGGGAAGAGAATAACAGGAAAAGCTGAGTATCCATCAAAGGTGAGGCTGAGGAGTCTACGAAAAACAATACGAAAGTACTACAGCCTGATGCAAGACAGAATTAGAAATATACCCATACCCCACAGGAGAATGCAAGGAGAATTACCTGTCTTTAACCTTGTTACTAAATGGGAGAGAACAGAAGATACTCTCCTGAGATTTCATAACCCCAAATCAGCTCTTCACATGGATTTTCAGCCCTAATTTACAGTAAACAGCCTGAGAATTAATTTTCATAGGGTCCCAGAGTTGTTATGTGCAGCGTACAGGTGCCTGGTAGAAGCAAAAACAGCCTCTAGGAGAATCCATTTTCTTCCTAGGCCTCAAAACATTTCCACAGTTCCAAGAAATATGAGTTCATAGACAGAAATCATAAAACATCCAAAGAAACAAGGAACCAAAAGTAAAAACCAGCAGAAACAACAGACAGCAGAAACAGACCCTCAAAGATTTCATTTAAAGAAATAAAAGGAGTTGAAAATATGACTAAAGAGTAATATAGTAAAAATGACTAAGAAAAATTGAGAAGTCAGAAGGAGAGAAGAAATTGGGGCACGGTAAAAGAGAAGATTTCAAAAGCAGACAATAGTCAGATAACCACTGGCTTCTAAACACAACAATGAAAGCTGAAGGCCAAGGAAATGATATCTTCAATTACTAACAGAAAATAACTGACAATACAGAATTTGATACCCAGAATAAGTAGCAATTAAGAATGAGGGCAAAATAAAGATATTTTCCAATGGGGTGAGGAAGGACAGAGTTTGCTATCAGTAGGCCTTCATTAAGAAAATTCTACATAATGCACTTCAGGCTAAAGGACACTAATTCCAGATGGTAAATCTGAGATATAAAGAGGAGGAAGGGAAGAAATACAAAATAAAATAAAGGAAATAAATTCAAAACATCAGTCATTATAATAAATGTAAATGGACCAAATGTTGCAGTTAAAAGACAAGGAATGTAAGAGAATTTTTTAAAAATCCAATTATTGGTATTTACAAGAGATGTATCTAAAACATGGATTCAGAAAGACTAAAAGTAAAAGGATGGAAAAAAGAAGTAACAAGAAATTACTAACAAGAAGAAAGCATATGTACTTATATTAATATCAAACAAAAAAGTTTTTTAAAACTAAATGCATTATTAAAGATTAATAAGGTTGCTGCATAGTACATAGAGAAATAGACAACTCCACAATCAGAGTAGGTGATTTTAAGACACAACTCTTAGCTACTGATAGAGCAAGCAGACAAAAAAAAAAAAAAAACAGTCTATAGAAGGTTTGAAAAACAGTTAATAAGCTTGTTAAAACAGACACATACAGAACACTCTACCAACAACTGCAGAAGCACATTAAAAACACTGACCACATACTGGGCCATAACTCATATCTCAACAAATTTTAAAGGGCTGGCATCATACAAACCATGTTCTCTGACCACAATGTAATTCAGTTAGAAATCACTGGGAAAAAGAATAAAGGAAAAACCCCCTCATATTAGGAAATGAAAAAAACTTCTTAATAACTCATGGATTAGAAAAGAAGTCATAAATAAAAAGAGAAATAATCAGAATTAAAAAATAATAACCACATATCAAAACTTTGGGAATAATGCTAATTCAATACATAGTGAGAATTTATGGCCTTCACTCCTTACATGAGAAAAGAAGAACAGCTGAACATTAATGAACTCAGGACAAAATATAAGTTAGAACAATAAAATAAACTGTAAGAAAGCAAATGTAAACACAAACACAGCACAACTAAAAATATCAATTAAGCCAAAAGTGCTTCCTCAAAAAGAAGTTGGAAAGCTTTTCTGTAAAAGGTCAGATAGTAAATATTTTAGGCTTTATAGGCCAGTCTGTGTTACAACTACCCAATGCTACATCATAGCTCAAAAGTAGCCATAGATAATACATAAACAAATAGGCATGGCTGTATTCCGATAAAAGTTTATGTGCAAAATCAGGAGGTGGGCTAGATTTTGCTCACAGGCTCTAGTTTGTAGATCCCTGAAAAGATTAATATAGTTGACAAACCTCTGGCAAGACTGATCAGGGAAAAAGAGACAAATGTACAAACAATATTAGGTCTTAAAAACGATAAACGACTTTATGCCAATATGTTTGAAAACTTAGATGAAATGGACAAATTCTCAGAAAAATGTGACTTATCAAAAGTGACTCAAGAAGAACGACTACCCTAATAGTCCTATAATCCACTTTTTTAAATGATCAAAAGGGAATGTCCAACATTTCTTTTCAAGTATTAGACGTTGAAATTGATCCACTCAAGCTGAGAGTTCGGAATTTAGCATCATAACTCACTAGTAATATGCTCAGGTCTAAGAGGTTCCCGGATTTGGCATTCCCCCTCTCTCAGAACTAAGACTGTTGGGCTTCTCTGAAACACTCAGCCTTGCCTTCTCAACACTACACTGGTAACTGACCTAAACTTGGCATCACCATGTATTCTGTGGGCCGAGGTCCTTATGTTAGTAACTTGCTTAGCACTCCAGTTCCTGTAGCATTTCCACTAGGTCTACAACTTACCCACTAACTCCACATTCTCCTCTTCTTCCCCTTCCTATCTTTGAGTTCCAGAGCTCTTCAGCTGGACGTTGCTATCTGCTGACAAATATTCTATTGATATAATGCCGACTTGTCTATGTGCTTTTATTTCTGAATATTACAAGCCCCTACATTCTCCACGGCCTTGCTATTCTCAACTTTCAGTTTCTCTCTCTTTATCCATTCATTTCTTTAAGATTTGATGCATACTGCTTACCTAGTTTACCAAATACTCTGCCAACACACCTTTGGACAGATGGAACTCTGCCTGCCTGGACTTCCTTCTAGTACTGCTTCTGGGTTTGTCCCTTAGCACCTGTCCCACACCAGTAACTAGGCCTCAGCCCCTCACACCATCTTCATGGTCTGACTCCTATGGCCAGGCCATACCTAGCCATGTCCTAAGACTATCACTGATTCTCTAGCTTAAAAACAGTGTGTGTAACAATGATTCATTCTACAATTCTTTACTGTAAAATGTAAAGAATTATATATTTACAATGTATACTTGGAAACAAGTATAAAAATGCATGTAAGAATAAGAGGGCTTCCCTGGTGGCACAGTGGTTGAGAGTCCGCCTGCCGATGCAGGGGACACGGGTTCGTGCCCCGGTCCGGGAAGATCCCACATGTCGTGGAGCGGCTGGGCCTGTGAGCCATGGCCGCGGAGCCTGCGCGTCCGGAGCCTGTGCTCTGCAACGGGAGAGGCCACAACAGTGAGAGGCCCGCATACCGCAAAAAAAAAAATAAAAAAATAAAAAAAGAATAAGAATTTTATATGCTTGTGAGTTGAAAAATTTTTTTCAGGTATAGGTAACTTTCTGATTTTCATCTGCTCGTGACCTACTTATATGTCTTGAAAGAGAGTGAGTGTTCAGTGTTTATATGAAGAAAACTCTCAGAAATACTACCAAAAGTGAATTAAGAATAAGTCACGTATTTCCTTATTTAGAAACTGAGGACAAATTAGTAACATTCTTTAATCTTAGGAATTTGGAAAAACTCAAAAATCTTGCTCTCATTGTAAACAGTCAAATGAAAAAATGTGAAATTATCACAAGTGTACCTAAAAGGTACACTTGACAGTACCTTCTTTCTTTTAATTCCCTCAGGATTTTGTGATTTCCACCAAACTCTTGAATGGTTACTAGTTTGAAGCAAGTGTCCTGATTCATAAACTTCTATCCTAAACTATATTATTAGACCAGACTCACATACTTGAGTTACAAATAATAAGTGGTCTAAGTTAAGCTTCACAAGTCACACTTTCCAAAACCCCCAACCCCACATCTCAGCCACTGGCATTCATTTTGACTGTTCCCTTATTTTGTGAAACCCACAATGGTCTCATTACGTAAATACCACCTGTGCCTATTTATCCAAAGAAGCAAAGAGCCCCTTAGCAAAAGCAAAGTGTGAAATAATTCACTTTGCATTTTTTTAAAGTAGGTTGGGATTTTTTTAAGTGAGGTTGACAGGCTTTATTAAAGTCATCTCTTTAACATACTTTTGCTTTAATAAAAAGACAGGCCCTTGACTGTGTTTCATCTGCTCTGTTTTAAAAATTATATGAAAACTGGATTATAGCATGAACCTAAAACTGCCAACATGTTTTGCCCTTTGTTTCCTATTACTGACGACCTTGTAGTAGATTTCTCTATTGGTTCATAGGTAATGAAAGTGTCAAAGTGTATCCGAATTATAATGCTACCTGAATTTTCTAGATCTACTCACAAGTTCTTGTGAGTCCATTATTGTATGGCAACAATATATAACAATTACAAAAGGATATGCCCAAAATAGATCAAATCACAGAATCCCCTGTGACTAATTTTGCTAACCACTTCTGATATTAAGCACCAGTATCCATTCATATCTAAAATAATTTATTTTGTTTTTTTTGTTTGTTTCTTGTTTTTGTTTTTGTTTCTTGCGGTACGCGGGCCTCTCACTGTTGTGGCCTCTCCCGTTGCGGAGCACAGGCTCCGGACGCTCAGGCTCAGCGGCCATGGCTCACAGGCCCAGCCGCTCCGCGGCATGTGGGATCTTCCCGGACCGGGGCACGAACCCGTGTCCCCTGCATCGGCAGGCGGACTCTCAACCACTGCGCCACCAGGGAAGCCCTAAAATAATTTATTTTAAAATATCAGATGGTGAAATTGCTGAAGACAAGATTAATATACAAAAATCGGCCAGTGATAGTAATTTTAAAAAGCAGGAAAAAATTTCATTTACGATTATACACTTTTATATCTTATATACCTGTATATATATGCAAAATAAATGTATGTTTATGATACAGACATTTAATATACATATATAATACACAGTATTTGACCTAACAAGAAATGTGCAAAACCTATGAATAAAGAACTAAGAAATTACTGAGGAATATAAAAGATCTAAGTAAACACATATAGTATATTACTGTACGGGAGTTTTCATTATTGTAAATATATCATTTTTGTCCAAATTAATCTATACCTTTAAGGCATTTCTAATCAAAACACCAACAGAAATTTTGGGGAAATTTGACAAATGCATTAAAAATTTCATTTGGAAGGAGAAATGTGTAAGATTACCTAAAAAAACAGAGGCTGCAGAACAGTACTATAAAAGGGGCACTTGCCTTTCCATATATTAAAGTACATTATTTAGCTACAGTAATTAACCTAACTCTATACTGGTGAAGGAATAGAGAATTAGACAAATGAAATCACACAGGACAAGATCAATAAATATTACTATATAAAATTAAACTTCCACATGGCAACCAGTCTGAAAGGTCAAAGGACAAATGACAATCTGGGAAAATGTTTACAACATAAGACAAAGGTTAATATCCTTAAAATATAAAAAGTTCTTACCAATATTTTAAAGGTTAGACAAAACAACCAAACAACTCCAACATTAAAACAAAGGATATGAATATAGAATTGGATGTCTGTTAAACATAAGAAAAGATACTCATACTCACTAAGGAAAGTTAATTTGAGCAATGATAATTTTTTCATCCCTTAGACTGACAAAGATTAAAAATGATAAATGCAAGAGAGTGGAAAAATGGACACCTGCGTACAACGACTGTGAAAATATAAATTGCTGCAGCTTTTTTAGAAGGCAATTTAGCAGTATCTACTAAAATATTAAATCTACTTATTCTTTGATCCCATAATTTTACATGTTGGGACTCTATTCTATAGTAAAACATGCACAAGTCTGTAAAGATATATATGTGTAATGTTCACGTCCTACCATATATAAAATTTTAAAAATGGAAACAACTTAAGTGACATCAAAAAGTGAATGGTTAAGATAAATAACAGCACATTCATATTGTGAAATATAATATAACCCATAAATGAATAAGGTAGCTCTATATGTAATCACTTAAAAAATACATCTAATAGTACACTGTACTTTGAGTATATTGTTAAGTTTAAAAAAAAGAATTTGGAGGAAGAGTGTACAAAATATGATCCCACATTTGTATAGGTAAATAAAAGAATCTGAATGTTTACAGATTCAATCACTTCACATCCTTTTGTAATGACTGAATACTTTTTCAATAAATATATAATATTTTTTGTGTTAAAGTATAAGTCTGGGGGGAAGATCTAATGTTTCTAACATGAAATACTGCATTCAACTGAACATTTTTTTCAAGGAGAGTTTCTCTTTCTTCTAATGGATAAATGGCTATAAATTTTAGCTATGAAATCGTTTTTTAACTTTTGAAATGCATTTATTTTTCAAGCATTTGTTGGGTGCATTAGATTCTGAAGATATAAAAATGAATGAGACATTTTCTCTGCCTTGAAGAATCCCAAAGTATACTGTGAGGGATAGACCAATATATATATAAGTACAATAAAGTGTTGAAGTTACTGTGACAGAAGTGTACATTATACAGGGATAAAAATGGAAAGGAAAGGTCACTTGGGGGAAAACATATCAAAAAAGACTTAAGCTTATGCTTGAGTCTTAAGGTCTTAAAGATGCTTGAGTCTTAAATATGATGTGTTGGCCAGATAGACAAGAAAAAGGGAGTAAATGAGAAAGACACATACGTATATGCATTCTTCTGCTTAAGCAAAGTATTTCTGGATAGAGTGCTACAAAAATAAAATGAGAATTTTTAATGCCAAATGTCAAACCAAAACAATATTCAAAGCTATAATAATTCTTCTAACATTCATCTAAAATAATTTTGTTTTCTATGCTAGCTGAAAATCACTTTAAGTTGTGGTTTTATTGTTTACAAATTTTTTTTCTAAAAAAAGTCTACAAAAATGATTTTTGTTCTACTTAAAATCTCATTTTATTTCTTAATTAAAAGACAAACTGCCTTGTACATGCAAAGACTTTATGCTCTCACTGCTTAAATTCTGATATTTTTCTAAAAGTCACCCTACACTGTAGTTCCAAAGCTCAACGTGTTTGAATTCAACACAAAAATACCCTAACACACACAATAGATATGGTCTATTTTCACTAGAGTTACATTTTGCTAAACCTAAATGTCTTTAATACTGCTTTCAGGTAATGTATCTCCTTAGCTGCAAACTATTACCAAATTAATCTCTAAGAGACACAACACACCACATATGCACAAAGAAAAATGTGGGCTTTCTACCTCATGAAGCGTGAGATGTTTCCCGTCCTTTCTCTTGGAGTCAAATCTGCCATATATTGCACTATATTTTCGAATTTCCTCCTCTTTGTGTGGATCATCATCACTCATCTCAAAGATGTGACCAATCATTTTGGCCAACTTCTTGTTGGTTTTTAGCAGCTCTTTCACTTCGTTTAAGTCACTTTTCGGCAGCGTGGGGGCCATTCGTTCCACACACTCGGCTACAGAGAGCGCGGCAGCAGCATCCAGCGCCTCGCTACTTTCTTTTGGGGAAGCTGGAGAGCCAAGGTCAGCTGGGGAGAGGCTGTGCTCGCTCTCAGTGGCATGGTGGCCTTGCCAGAGTCGGGACTCACTGATACTCTGCAGCGCTAAGCTCCCCACCACGTCTGATTTCCCCTGTCCCAAGCTCTGCACACAGGTGGTGGCAGCACACTTGGGGATTTTTAAATGAGGTTCCCGGGCATTGCTGTTTCTTTCATAACTGCTGCAGGATATTCCCAGCCAGGTTGGTGATCCCTCTGGTAATTTATAGATGGGTATGCTACTGACAGGCAGGGACGTCAGCGGCTGATTGAAAAGGCCAGGGTTTGTAACCCAGTCTCTCAAAGCCTTCTGTAGCCTCCTAACGTGAAGGGGCTTGCTAGCCATGCCCACGAGTGCCATGATTTCCAAGAATTCCTCTTCTCCAGCTTCACAGAGTTGCTGGACATCATCACCACCTTGTTGGATAAAGGCATCGAAATAAGAAAGCAGATTGGCTTTTTGTAATATTCTGTACAGCTGCAACTCCCCCAGGGTCCTGGGTAGGGCCGCGGCCATTACTGTGGATGGGCTTAACCTGCAAAAAGAAGAGGAAATACTCATCACACTTGCTCCAAACTTCTTAAGCCTATCTGTTAGACACTATAGGATTTAAGAGTTCAGTATGGGAAGAATAGAAAACAAGCAGCATTTGCATAGCAACTGACTGTTAAGGAAGCATTCTCTCTATGCCTAAGTTATCTTATTTTACTCTCCTATCAACCTTAATGGTCAATATTCAGTAATAGTTTCCATTTTAAAGAAAAAATTATAAAGGCTCAAAGAATATAAATAATTTGCCTGAGATCTCACAAATAGCTAAGCAGAAGTCTAGGGACTGAAACCAAGGCTCACAGGGCTCTATATCCCATATTTTTGACTATTCACTTTGCTGCTTCCATGGTGTGGACACAGAGGCAAAGTGAAGGATAATCAAATTCAGAAGGGGGTAAGAAGTATACTATGCTACCATGCACTGAATACTTATTTTGTGTCACACTGTATGACAAACACTTTATATTATGTCTAATCCTCACAACAGCCCTGTGAGATAGGTAGAGTTAATTCCCATTTTATAAAAAAAAAGTAGCAAGATTAGTCTGGCAGGCAGAGGATGAGAGATTTCAGTATGAACTGGAGTTGATAAGATAGAAGGTGGTATATTTAGGAACTGAGAAAAAAGAGGCAGGAAAAATTCAGACAAGACTTGGTGATCACTTAGATGTAAGTGATGAAAAGGAGAGGAAATGTCTAGAACTGCAACAGGCATTCGGGATACAGAAAATCAGGGATGATGGAATTCCCTTTCAAACACATGGCACCTGAACATGGCACAAGGTAGAATGCTTAAGTAGAACTGTCCTGTGTGCAAAATAACAGACTGGAGCCTAAGTGTGTCTCAGGGTTAGAGACACAGGATGAAGCCAAGGAGGGTGGAAGATCCCTCCAAAGAAGCAGCAGAGAGCCTAAGACAGAGACAAGGAACCAATACTTTTAGAGCTCAAGCGAGGCAGAGAAGTCTGCCTTTAAAGAGACAGAACAAGACCCAGCAAAGCACTGCTTGACCTCTTAGCAGCCTTTAAAAGTTATTCACAGTTGCCTGGAGACCTTCCACAGGCAAAGAGGAGTTGGCCAAGTACTTCCATTTAAGAGAAACAAACTTGTAATCAATGCACCTTTAGGATTAAAAGGACCCTATAGCCCTCTAAGGGCAAAAATTATAGTAGGCTAAAAGAATACATACACCAAAGGAAAGTGAAAGCTCCACTCTCAACTCAGAAAGTAAGGAGCAATTGTTAACTGGGAGATAAGACAAGCAGAGGAATATTAGGAACACCAGATCACCACATTTGGGACTTCTGCTTTATGCCATCAACCAGAATTCTACCCAGAATTCCAGTTTCAGTCATCCCATCCAAGGAGAATGCATTTCCCTACCACCTAAGGACTGACTCCTGGGAAGCCCCCATCTCCTGGAACCTCTGTGTCATCCACAATCTGCTCTAATCAATTACTGACCTCCTCAAATTTTATGGTTCTTTATTTTATAAGGGCATTGCCAGGTGACCTGATGACTTCCCAAGATACATAAAAAAAGACTGCATCTGAGCCCCACTAAATGTCTGCTGACAGCCAAGAAATCATGTGGGGTGCTTCTGAAAAAATATAATTTCCTAGGTCCTTGGGTTGCATCTCAGCAGACTCTCATGATTTGGCAAATCTGGCAAACTACACTAGAGGATCCCTATTTAGTGCACTCTCTGGGCACCATGAACTCCTACAGGTTTTGAGACCACCGTCATGTTCATGCCACCTCAGTTCTCTGGAAAAAACATTCCTGCATCTTCTGAATCACCCATAGGAGGATCTGCTTTGTCCTCCCACTCCAGGGGAGACTTTTTGGGGAGAGAATCTATCATCCAGCTGGACACTAACCCACAAAAACAAGCTCTTGGGAGTTACAGACACAAGTTAAAGTCTGTATTGAACAACATTATACCAAATGGAAGGGTTTCTAGAAAGTGTCTGAGGTAGAGGAAAGGAAACCTACTTTCCCTTCATACACCTAATGCAATAGCTCCACGGGCTTTCAACTCAAGAGGATACACACAAAAAAATATCTATACACACGCATAAATATATATGTATGCACATACACACACAAAATCATTTTTATAAGAGGACTGTAACCTTGCAAGATTTATGGTGTCATCAATTATCTCACCATAAATACTCCCCCAAATTATGGAATAAAGTAAAAATTACATGAGAAAATCTAGAACAGATTTCTTAAATCTTTTTATGAGCAACAAGAGAACAAAGAATATATGATGGACAAATGTAAAAGAGAAACTAAAGGAGAACTAAAAACCCAAACTTAGGTTTTATTCTTCTGAGATAAGCCAAAGATTTTAGAAAATATTAATTTTCAACTTTTATCCTTTCTCATCTTTACCCAGAAAGAAAGGAAACCCACTAGTTCCTAAGAGAAATCCCTTATGTTCCGGTAAGAAAGTAGTTATGATTATAATATCCCCATAAGGACTGATAGGACCCAGTGTACATTTCCAAAGTCAAGACACCAGATGAAAGATAAATAAGTGAACTATTTAGACTCCCAGGAGGCTTTCTAAAGGCCCACACTTACTGCTGGGAAAGGAGTTTTCTCCCTAAGCTTTTTGCTTTAAGAGAATGTTTCAGTTTCCTACAAAGCCTGTTGGGATAATTTAAACAACCACCACTTCATACATTAACTTGATTTGATTTAAAAGAAAATTTTTATGAGATTTTCTGTTTTTACAAACCCTGTATCTATTCGTGTTTCGACATGCAGGTCAAATAAATCAAAAGAAAACTTCATCTCTCCAATCTAAAGTAAACATGAAAGGATCCTAACACAATGCTATATAATATAGGCAGCTGCGAGTAGAGTAAATCTACTCAGCTGCAAACTCCAGTTACCTCGCCTGTTCAAGAGATGCTGGAACAATCATGCTGAGTGTGACCTTTTCATAAATTCCACAATTAAGAGAAACCGGTTACCCATTTTTTAACTTCACTCAAAAGCTAAACCAAGGGCCTATATACAGCAAACCTCCACTTGCACCAGCTTAAATGTTCCTCAGCCTGGTCAGCTCCAGAGGAAGAGGAATTAAACAATGGACTCATTTAAGGCCATTTGTTGTTGTTTGTTATTCAATGATCTATTTTAAATGGTAATGATTTGTTCCTGAAGCTTTTAAAAACAAACTCACTTTGGCTCCTTATGGGGTAGGATCAGTCATCTGCCAGATTTAAACTATGCTAAGTGAAATAAGGAGCTGGTTTGGCTCAGAAAACTTGACTGGTCAACTCCAGCTTTGTCCTCGAACCACAACACAGCACTTAACATGAATATGGGAAACAAAACTTCTCTGACTTTCTCCAAGCTGGGACGTGGGGATTTAGAGTAAGGCAGAGTCTTTAATGGTCACAAGGGAAAAGAAGAACTATTCCTTCAAACCTGCCTCAATCTGTTCCAAGAAGCTTCAGCCTGCCTTCTGTCCTGACTCCTCGATCAAAACTCTCGAGGAACTCCTGAGTGATCACCAGCTTTTCTCTTTAACCTCTCTGCAGCTTGACATCACTCCTTGAAACACTCTTCACCTGACTTTTTGCTATATTATGTTGCCTTCCCTTACTCTATTGTAAGTGCAGGAATTTTCCAACGTTTTATATTAGATCCCATTTCTACTGTCTTTCCATATTCTCCCATGATGATCTCGTCCACTCCCAGGCTTCAATATCACCTATAGCAGACTGACCTCCAAACTGCTATCTGTAGCTTGGACCAGTGGTTCGTGGAGTTCCTGCAAAGTGTTCTCAAATCCAAACATACACCAAGCACTGTCTCACACATAGGCATCTACTTTGCAAATAAAAGTAAATAAATACTTTGCGATTTAATACAAACTCATTTAAAAGTGTAACTGAATTCACAGTTGTTGCCATTATATCAACAAACACTAAGCAAAATTAATGAGTACTTGTTTTTTTTTTTTTTTAGTTTAAAAAGTGATCTTCATACCCGAAAAGTTTGAGAACCCAAACTTTTTCTGATAATTCAGCATTTCAACTACCATGTGGAGATTGTCAAACATCTCAAATTTGGTAAGTCCAAAAGCAAGTGTGTTATCTCATTTTCCTCCCTTCTTCCAGATTCCCAAATCTACTCTTCCCAACTCTCATTTCTTTTAGTTGCACCACTACTCTTCCAGTTTCCTGGATTAATAAAAGTAGAGATTCCTTTTTTTTTCTAATTTTATTGAGGTATAGTTGATGTACAATATTATATAAGTTTCAGGTGTACAACATAATGATTCACAATTTTTAAAGGTCATATTCCATTTATAGTCATTATAAAATATTGGCTATATTCCCTGTGCTGTACAATATATCCTTGTAGCTTATTTATTTTATACATAGTAGTTTGTACCTCTTAATCCCCTTCCCCTTCCCCACTGGTAATTACTTGTTTGTTCTATATCTGTGAGTCTGTTTCTTTTTTGTCATATTCACTAGTTTTATTTTTAAGATTCCACATATAAGTGATATTAATCAGTGTCTTTCTCTGACTTATTTCACTTAGCAAAATACCCTCCAATTCCATCCATGTTGTTGCAAATAGCAGAATTTCATTCTTTTTTATGGCTGAGTAATATTCCATTGCATGTATATACCATATTTTCTTTATCCGTTCATGTTTCTGTTTTCCTCTTCCTTCCTCCAATCTACATGTCCTTAGGCCACATCACCACCCTTTTTCTTTCTCTGCCTCAAAAGCACCTAATTCTAATTTTCCCCTTGCTTCTTGCCCCAACTTTGAAAACAGCTACCTCACCTTCAATACTTCCCATACTGCAATGCCAACTTTATCTTCCTAAAGTACAGGTGTGGCTCTTTACTCACCTATGCAAATCTCCCCACTTCATGGAGAAAAAAATCCAAACTACTCATATAGGCATCCCAGACCTGTCCAGCCTCCTCTGTGGTCCTTAACCTGCCCCTATGCTCATGCCAAACACTGGACTTTCCTCAAATGGTTCTTCACAGAGAAACTGTTAAGAATTAAGATACAGACGAGTAAACACACACTTAACCACTCTGATAAATGCTATGCCAAATGTTATCTTCAATACATAAGGAGCCATGGAACAGAGAAGCAGACTGCCATGGTCCTGTAGAACAGGTTACCTTAGGCTACAGGCTCCTTGATGGTAGGGACTAGTTCTCATTCATCTTTTATCCCCCTCTACTCCCAGCAAAGCGTTCAAGGTAGAACAACATCTCTATAAAGGCTTCTGTTGAATGAAACCCAACATTTGAGTCAGAATCTGATCAGCAGCCTCCTTTTATATTCCAAAAGGAATAACCTCTGTGTAAATTAGGGTCCAATCTAACAAAAGCACATCCTGCTACTTTACCTACAATCTTTTTCATTCTCTCATCCTCAATACTTCCCCTTTTTTATAGCCTGTGTGGTGGATTCCCATAAGATGGCCGGATGCTCTCCCTTTACAGGAACACACGTGGTTGCAGCGACAACAGACATCATGTTAGCCCAGCCCCAAAAGCAGCCTTTTAAGTCAATTTCAGACACGAGAGATCCCAGGTCTCTTTCCTCTTGGTTTCAACGAATTAAAATGTTATCCCCTAATAAACATCAATCCTATAAATGATCATTAGACTCAAATGCATTCATGAACACTACACTTGAATCTTCCTCTTCGTGATGCAGGAAATATATATGAATACACACACTTTTATGAAGTCCATGGCATTCCAAAGAAGAGAGACTCTGCCAGGAGTGGGGAGAAACCAAGGGAAAAATCCTAGTAAAATCTGACTTATTTATGCAGAGGACTGTAAATTCCTGCCTCCCAACACAGCCTGAAATTTTTACTTTAAAATGATCTAAGTTAACAGCAAGCTCTTAACAGACTTCTAAAAAAATGTGAAAAAACTTGGGAAGCGTTAGCTCACGAGTCACTTACAGATTAAGGTGAATTAGTTCCACCAGACTGTTTTCCTCTAACACCTAGATGAGATTCAGTACACGCTAAGGGAATGAAAGCTAGAGATGGGAAACGGCAAGGAAGGAGATAGGAAATCTGAGGCGAGTGACCGCGTTTAAAGCCTCGGAAGTATTGCCAAGGTTGGGAGAATGTAGCCTGAAGGTATAGGAGCCTAGGGAAAGGGTACAATGGGTACACTACAGGTTGAGACTGGAAAGGTTTATGACAAGCCAGAATTTGGCTTAGGGAAGGATAAGCCTTAAGCCTAGGAAATGAATTCTTCTCATTTTTGTCCCAGTCCTAGAACTCAACCTAAAATACTTAAATGTAGTTTAGTTACATGATGGGTTATTTAAGATAGCAGGTCGACCCAGGTCCTCACTCCTGTGTATGTGTTTTAAGTACCAAACAATTTAACTAGGCCTATTTATTAATAAGCATGCAGGGATATATCCTAAGTCAAGATATTTTTGGATCTTATTACTGTAATAGCTATGAATTAAACATATAGCTTCTAATGAATTAACAGTAATTTAGGAAACTTAAAATGTTCTCTCCTACTGATTTTTTCTGAATTCTGAATGAAGCTGGAAAAAATTTCTTATAGACCTCAAAATTTTAATTAAAGTTTCAGTGTATAACCCTAAATTTATCAAAGTTAGAAAAAAATCAGATTTATTTTGCAATTAAACAATAACTTAGCTGTGATACCAACAGGTAAACACTAGTATTTCATATAATATGGCTGGAAATTCTTCAATCAACTAACAGTCAAGTTACTCAACATACATTAAGTGCCATTTGAGCATTTAGTATGCACACAGTACATATAAATTTTTTCATTTTTTTCCCAGAAATTTATCTTTAAAAATTATTAAATTAACATACTGTACAAGTTAAGGTGCAACTCTCTAAATACAATGTATTGAGAAATGACAAAACTATTTGAAAGCTTAATGGTATGTTTTAGCTGTGAGAATTCTGACGAGGATTGCTACTTTTTCCTCCAAAATCAACTTCTCTAATTCCCACTTGTTCCATTGTTAAGTTTAAGGGAGTATATTCTACTACTGCACTAGTTTTTGAAAATGTCAGATCAAAAAGGAAATTTGCATTTAATATAAAAACTGTACTGTTTTTCATTCTACTAAAAAGAATGAACGAAGCAGTTAAAATAAAACTAAATCCAAAGCAAAGGGGCTAGGAACCTTGTATTATGCTTAAGTGGGCATTATTTATTCCTTATTATTTTTAATAAACTCCACATGAAATATGCATACACAAGATGATTATACAAGCAAGATCTTAACCTGTTCAAAACATATTAAAAAATGGTCATTTCCATGAAAGTAACATAAAATATATCATGCTTCTGTGGTATCCAGAATACAGCTTCACACTTAAAGGTAAATTGTACAAAGCTTTTATTTCCAATAATGCACATGAGTAGCACCAACAAAAACAACCTGACTTACCATAATGGAATAGATGAACCCCAAGTCTTAGGACAGAGTCTAGATCAACAGATACAAAAACCTGACATACTTCTGTTTCCATGCAACCATCTTTTACTTTCAATTTTTAAAGTTCATGCAATAAATTCTTCAAAGGTCTCCCCCACTTTGTCATACATTATAATTTCTTTCAAAGCAGCCACGGTACAAACACCCAAAATCTTTAATAAGAAATCAATATGCTCTTAATATGTGATTAAAAGAAAATATCTAATACTTTAACTGATTCTCCAAATAGCAACAAGGAGAATGAAAATATATTAACTTTTCTACAGGGCAATGGATATTTACTAGTCATCAAAAAAGAAAAATTTTTAATTAATTTAGCTGAGATTATTCAATTTTATTAATAATTCTGAAACAAGACAAGATGTATTCACCAGATATATCAAATTATTTATTAGCTATATAAGCTCACTAAATTTCCTTGTATCAGCTATAGTATTCCTAAGGATTTCTGTCATGTTCATTACATCCACAATTAGCAGGAAGAATGAAATAAAAATCTACACTGCCTCCATGTTTTTATTATTATTATTGATTTATTCACATATAATAGGAAATCACCAGAGCCAAGGAAAACGAAATTTTTCCAACACCAGGATGGCATATTAACTTTTGTGCAAGATGTTAAAAATAGTAAAATTAAAACAAGAAAGCTTCCAATGGTTCCTTAACATTTTCTTTCAAGACTTGATTTTCCAATAACTAATAGTCAAACAGGAATAAAGAAAGCTGACCTTGCCAGACATCTATAAACTCTCAAGAGAACACTTACATGCAAGGTAATACCTATAAGGACAACATAATTTTTAAAACTTAACGAAAATACTAAATGTTTCAAATGCTGGAAAATGGAGGAAAAAAGGATATCCCCTGAATCTAAGCCACTTTTACTGGCACTTAGACTAGACTAGAGGCAGCTTTTTAGGTCTTCTGGAAAATATCAGTCCCCACCCGAAATAGAGAAAGTAAATCCTCTGCATCCTTTCTCCCAATATTCCTTCTTAAAACCCACACATAAATCAGGACGTGTCATAATCTGTTATGTTTTAGAGGGGAAATTTTTCAAAAAAGTGAAAATCTAAGAAGGTATTTCATTGCGTGCGCACTTCTCTAACAAAACAGCCTAGCATTTCCTACGTGACTAATCTTTTTAAAATTCAGTTCCTATGCAATCTAATATTATCTATTAAAACTGCCAAAATATTTTTAAACAAGATCCGAGTATCTCCCTCTCAGCTCTGATCTTTGCACTCCTTAAGTTTGCAGACACGTCACTGGCAAACCAATTGGTAGTGACAGGTTACTCCAAATCAACTCTTTCGGAAGGAAATTTTAAATTGACATCTACCCCCAAATTTTCCATGCCTCCCGGATCTCACGTAGTGAGGAATTAAGTATATGCAAGTCAAGGATTCCTCCTGATCACCTGCTGCAAAACGTGGTCTGCGGAACCTATAAATGCAAATATATTCCAATTCAATTATCCTTTCCCCCAAGATCTTACAACAATTAGGCTCACTCGAAGTGTCGTTTCATATCTTGCGCCTTGTGAACCCTGACAATGCAGCCCATAAGCATTTGATTGCACTTGCAACGTTTCTCCATGAATAAGGTCACAGACTACTGCATCCAAAGCTTGTATGTGCCACATGTGTTTGCAAATCCCACACTCGGCCTTAACGAGCACGAGTCTCTCGCTTCCATCGCACCTCAGTGCCAAGTTTCTGTAAGCCACTTCCAAACAAAACTCTCCTTCCGCTTTCCAAAAGAAAACTACATTCCAAAGGAGAGGATACCCAGGACGAAAATTAAGGCTCTAAGTGCAACACTCTTACAAAGTAAACAAACCAACAAAAAGATTCTGCCCCTGCGGAAGGTGGCTGCAAAACTCTGGGGCCGGCGCGCGCACCCACCGCGCACCACAGACCACGCAACCCACCACCGCTCCGCGCTCCGCGTCCCGCGCGACGGCCCCAGCCAGGTCAGGAGAATGGACGCTGCGCCCCCGGCTTTCTGGGAGGAGAATGCACAGGTCGGCCCCGCTGACTCGCTCGCCCTCTTCTCGCTGCCCCTGCGCACCGAATTTCTCCGGGAATCGCCCACACGAGCCCGATGCCGCCCTCTCCTTCCGGCGGCGGCCGCGCGGGGCCAGCTGCCCTGGACGCCCGCCTCCCCAGGTGCCGGCGCGGCCCGGAGACTCCGCCGCTCCAAGTTCGCCCGCGGTCGCACGAGCTTGAACGCATCCCGCAGTTGGCGGACAGCCAGTTGGTACGTACTAGGCCAGCGGCTGCAGCAGTCTTGGCGCGCTCTCCCCCAGGACGCCTTAGCAACTCCGAAGTGACGGCCCCCGGCTCTCTCTCATTCGGCTGCTGCGGCCGGGACGCCCCCGCTCCCATCGATGGGGGAAGGAAAGGTGGTGGGCGCTCTCTCCCTGCTCCCCCCACCCCCAGCTAGGGCCCGCCACTCCTTCCCGCCCGCCAGCCCCGACGGCGCTCGCTCGGCCGCGGTGGCGGTGGCGGCGGCTCCTCCCGGCGCGGGCGGCGGCGGCACCTCCCCCGCCGCGTCCTGCCCCCTGCTCCCCGCCTCCCTTCCCTCCCCGCGCGCGCTGCCCGTCCCCTCCCCCTCCCCCGCCCGCCTCCGCCGCCTCTACCCCCCCACCCCGCCCGCTGTCACATTGGGAGATTCCGCTCTTGGTACATTCGCCGCTCTGGCTCCCGCCCACGCGCGGCCGAGTGACGCAGATCCCGGCGTGGGCAGCCGCTGGGCGGGGGCGGAGGCGGCGGCCGCCGGGGCCCGGGCTCGGCCTCGGCCTCGGCCTCTTCCCGCCGCCCCCTCCGCGGAACCCGGAGGGAGGCCCATTCACTCGGCAGCTGGGAGGAACCAAGTGGGCGCCCGGGAGGGGGCGGCTCCCGCGAATCCTGCTCCCGGCGGGGGGAGGGGGCGGGAAGGAGGAAAACGGGGGTGGCGGGAGGGAGGGAGGGGACGTCGCCTCGGGCCTGCTCTCCAGCTGCCGAGGGAACTGGGAAGGTTTGCAATTTAAAAAAAAAATTTTTTTTTTAAATGTGTGAGGTTCCCAATATAGTGTTTCAAAGAGCACGCCCCGCCAAATCCAACATCCCCCGGGAGGCTGATTTAAAAAAAAAATAGCACGCTCAGCCCACTAATCTGGGCGCCCGTCTCGCCTCTGCTCCCGCCCGAGCCGGCTTGAGGCTGGTGGGCCAGGTGCGCCCCTCCCGGCCGGCCCAGGCATCCTGCGGGAAGTGGGCTGCGACCGCAGGGAGTGGGGGTGGCAGGTGCGCGGCGCTGGGAGGAAAACTGGCAGTTCCAGAGCATCTCAGCCCCGCCCATCTTGCCCCGTGCCCACCACCGTCCTGGCGTAGGGAGGAGGGGAGGAGTGGGAACCCACAAACCCGAAGTGAGGGGTTGACAACCGTCTTGTTTGCTGGGTAACTTAATTCCAACCTTCTCAACCCTCCGGAAAACCTGCTTGTTACTTAACTGGCTAATATTTTCTGTTTCCACGGTGTAAAAATCCGACAGCGCTAGAACAGTCCTGGCGTGTGTTCGAATAGAGTTCCCAAGGCACGCTGTAGAATTTTTGAGTTTGGTTTGCATGAACTTTTTCTAACCAAAGAAAGTATTAAAACACCTCCAAAAATGTACTTAAACGATTGCCAAAAAATTTGGAAATTTGTTTTAGGGTCTATTTTTCCTTTCTTTGCAAAAACGGGAAAAGGGAAGAATTCCTCGAATTTTAGCATTGTGTTCTTGAAGTGTAGAGAGCATCTAGTAAATCTAAAACTACTGCAAATACAGGTAAAATTCCGTTTAAACGTACATATACAAACAGCTTTATAGGAGGCCAGTCCCACATCCTGGCTGGCCTCCCAGAGTGTGCCTACTTTGCTGATGGGGATACAAGGCATTCTTTGAGATGGGAAATTCTTCACACCACATCTTTATGTTGCAGCAATGGATGGGGATGATAACATTGAAAGAAAAAAAACCTTATTAAAGTACTGAATCTTTCTTTTTCTTTTTGCAAAAACATGTTATAGGAATGAGTAATGCCACAATGGAATATATATAATTAAACCTCTTTCTCCAGTATTAGTGAAAGGTTCTGTCTGGAATAGTTGTGTTGATTTTCATATGAATAAGCATGCTTACTTCCTTGAATTTTTTTTCAGCGGAAGAATCACTACTGGAAGCGTATCTTAGCCTAATTGTCTCGGTTTTGCAGCTGTGGACCCTATTCTGCTAAAGAGAAAGTTAACTTCGGTTGTAATAAAATAAAGACAGCTTTTTTGGAAAGATATAGGTTAACAGATTTTCAAATGAACAAATGAAATCTGCAGAATTATTTTCTTCCAGTTCCTCTCTGGAATCCTGATGTTTTGCAAACATTGTTTGTTCTGAACAGCTAGAGAAAGATAATTTTCTTCCATAAAGATGTACAATCAGTGATTCATAAGTCATGAAATGAGTAGTCTTACCTGGACTTTTGAGCCTCCCAGTAAAATTGTTTCCAGAGTTGGAAGAAATGACATTAAATCCTCTTCCCAAACTTGTATCTGTCTGACCAGCACTGAACATAATGCTGAAAAGGAAATGTGTCAGGGCAGATAGTTTTTTTTCTGACTTGTAACTGGTTATTTCTACAGTTAAGCACTGAAATCTCTCCTTGTTTGTTTTCTGAGCACATTTAGGTAGTATATTTTTCCCACATTAAGAATGGCATTTTTGGCCCACTTTGCATTGCCTTAAACACCCATGGTACTGGGGGAAATGGGAGGAAGGAAAATGAAGGAAAGATAAAATTTTAAGCTTTTAGTATCTAATTCTGTATGTCTGTATGACAACAGTGTAGTTAATATGGCTGCTCAAAAAGAGAATGGAGGCATTCACCCGTATCTGAGACAGCTCAGATAAAGAAACATTGATTCTTATTTACCTCCTTACCACTTACTTTCATAGCCAGTGCTACCCCTGAACACCACCTCCTCTGCAACACACACACAGTCTTCTGCCATTCCCAGGCCCTGGTGGTTTGTTAAGGAACAGCATTCCATCCTGTAAGGTAACAGTTATGGTTTCTGATTATTCTATATTCCATTCTATCCTGTAAGTATGTCTTACACTTCCCTTGAATTCAGTAAATTCTTAAAATTCAGTAAAATTCTTTAAAAAAATAATTATTAAAAATACTTCGGTGATTAGTGCATTTGCAAAAATAAGGGGTTTTTGGACAAAAAAAAAAATTTCCACATTGTGAAACTAAAAATAAAGTTTTTAATAAAAAAAAAAATGTAGGGCTTCCCTGGTGGCGCAGTGGTTGAGAGTCCGCCTGCCGATGCAGGGGACACGGTTTCGTGCCCCGGCCCGGGAAGGTACCACATGATGCGGAGCAGCTGGGCCCATGAGCCATGGTTGTACCGCAAAAAAAAAAAAATGTAGAAAGTTGATAGTGGTTCTGACATTAGAGTGAAAGTTTCCCTGAAAGAGCATTAGTTTATTACTTTTAGAAAGATTTCTTTAAAATGCTTCAGTGATTCAAAACAAAAGAACAAATGATTTTAAATGTTCTTAGAGTAGAGAAGGAATAACACTATGGCTTGTAACCTACAAGATCTAAGATATAGTATAATTCTATCCTGTTGTTCTTCTGTTGCCTTAGAACAATTCCATACTTAACGAATTTTCCACTCTATGTGGTGGTGGTCCTAGAGTTAACTGAGTCCTGTGTAATATTCATAATATCAGAAATATAATTTAAATTTCACTTATTTTACAATATGAAATTTAAAGTTTTGGATGTATATGTAGATTAAATAGATTTTTTAGTGTATAGAGATTTGACTATTTTAAAATATAGGGAGATTATAAACAAGTTTCTTAAAGGTATGCTAATAGGAATATATATAACTGATCATTCCAAGAGCCGTGACTTTAAAAACATTTGCTCTTCTAAAAAAATAAACAAATCTTCATACATTGCATTTTATTACAAGACACTATAGAATTTTTTTTTAACATCTTTATTGGAGTATAATTGCTGTACAATGGTATGTTAGTTTCTGCTGTGTAACAAAGTGAATCAGCTATACGTATACATACATCCCCATATCCCCTCCCTCTTGCATCTCCCTGCCACCCTCCCTATCCCATCCCTCTAGGTGGACACAAAGCACCAAGATGATCTCCCTGTGCTATGTGGCTGCTTCCCACTAGCTATCTATTTTACATTTGGTAGTATATATAAGTCCATGCCACTCTCTTGACACTATAGAATTTTAAGAGGTAAAGGATTGTGAAGTTCACCTAGTTCAACCTCCTTCGTATATTCAAAGTATTTTCAAATAATTTTCAGAAATTCAGCATACAACTAATCTAGCTTCCAGTAAGTTGGTTATTTGGAACTTGTATTGCAATCCCTGGTGGGAAAAGAAAGGAAATTGTTATATTCCCAAGATGGACTATAAATCCTTATAAAATGCAAGTGAAAATACACAATTACAGACTTAGTGGGGAGCTAGGTAGGATCTTAGGAATCATCTAATCCAATTGACTTCTACAGATAAGGACATTTATACTATACCTTCCTGATATAAAGAGAAGAAAAATACTAATATAGTATTAGGCAGTAAATACAGCCAAACATTTAGTTGAATGAAGAGTAATTCTGGTTTCAATAACTGCTCCAATATAAAATAAAAATTTCTTAAAAAACTGGCATTCAGGGACAATAATCCTCTCATTTTTCAAATAAAGATTCTTGGAATTTGAGAGAAAAATAAATAATGTTAAATGGTTAAAAAATAATTAATTAAAAAAATAAAAGTTTGTCTTCAAGACAGAAGAGAATGTAAATGGAAACTTTTGAAAAGACTATCTAAAGAGAATTTCTGGACATTTTTTAGGGATAATGCCTTGTTTTTCTTCCTCCTCTATCCTCTCTGGCAGCAGTGGTTACAACTCAGCTACTCTTTCTCTTTTCTTCCCACCTTTTCCCATTTTTCTGGCATTCACTGTGCAGGACCTGTATAGTTAACTGTTCCATGACACTATTTCAGGCCTCAACAACACTAACTACTGTCCACTCATTCCTGGCTGTTACAAACTGAATGTCTGTGTCCCCACCAAATTCATATATTGAAATGCAAACCTCCAATGTGATGCTATTAGAAGTGAGCTGTTGGGAGACAATTAGGTCATGAGGTCGAAGCCCTCATTAATGGGATTAGTGTTCTTATAAGCGAGACCCCACAGAGCTCTTTTGACCATTCTGATATGTGAGGACATAGCAAGAAGACAGCCATCTATAAACCAGGAAGTGGCCCCTCACCAGATACAGAATCATCTTCCAGTGCCTTGATCCCAGACTTCCAGATTCCAGACTGTGAGAAGTAAATGTTTGTTGCTTAAGCCATCAGCTGTATGGTACTTTTTTTTTTAAATAAATTTATTTAGTTATTTTTGGCTGCATTGGGTCTTTGCTGCTGCGCGCAGGCTTTCTCTAGTTGCAGTGCGCGGGCTTCTCATTGGGGTGGCTTTTCTTGTTGCCACCGCACGGGCTCTAGGCGTGCAGGCTTCAGTAGTTGTGGCACGTGGGCTCAGTAGTTGTGGCTCATGGGCTCTAGAGCACAGGCTCAGTAGTTGTGGCACACGGACTTAGTTGCTCTGCAGCATGTGGCATCTTCCCGGACCAGGGATCGAACCTGTGTCCCCTACATTTAGCAGGTGGATTCCTAACCACTGTGCCACCAGTGAAGCCCCATATGGTACTTTTTGTTATAGCAGCCTGAGTGGACTAAGGCACTGGCCATTAATAATTCTCAGCTAACTACACAAGGCACAGTGGAGAGTAGGTTAAAAAAAAAATACTCTGCTCAGCCTCTGGAATCTATCTAAACCGTCTTCCATTTGCACACTTCATTCTTGGCTTTCTTTCTTATTCCTCACAATCCCATGTTTAGCTTTTGCTTTTCTCCACCCAATTTGCTGGATTGACAGTAAGTCTGTGCTCACTCTCCCACCTTGTCTCTGTGCTTGTCTTTTTCTTCATATCTACACTCTGCCGGCAGAGGACCCACCAGCTCAAGTCCCCCTTTTAAGCATTCCACATGAGAGTGGATGGAAGATTTTGTTTGTTTCCTTAACAAAGGTTTATGACTTGTTAACCAAGATGTGAGAAAAGGAGTAAGAAAAGAGCATGTGAAGGAAGAGAACCTTTCTTGAAGTAAATGGGCAAGAGTTGGAAGAAAGAGGGAAGAGATGAAGAGACAAAAAGAAGATAACTGCATTTGTGAGAAGCTGACTAAAGTGGTCATAACTCTTCTGGAAGAAGTGAAAAACCAAAGAAAAAGTACCTGAGTCCATGGCTCTCCTGAAGGAGAAAAAAGAAGAGACAGAGATCATCCCAACATAAATTCCTCTAAGCTCGCCACAAAAGTGTGCTCTTGACCTGGGACAGATGGCAGTGATGGAATGGAGTATTGGGGATAGATGTGCAGGAAGAAGGGACAGAGAAACAGCGGGCATCCTGCTCTCTTCACTTGCAGAGAGCCTGTATATTATCTTTAAGTTGGATTGGAAGAGGTGGTGAATGTATCAGGTACAAATGTGTATCAGGAAAAGGAAAGAAAAGCAGAATGGTTTCAAAAAACACCCTCTGCACCAAGTGCTTTCACCACACTATGGTTCACATATGAAGAAATTGAGTGTGTTAATATTAATGATTGGGCTAATTGTCCCAACAAAGTACTCAACACTGCCTTCTAGGAGCAGACACTTGGAAAGGACAATGCATGTATTGTACAATAAGAGACTTAGAACTATTGAGATAAAAGTAAATCAAACAAGGTTCTGTTCACATATAATTGACAAGTTACGGTTTGGATTAGATTGTTGTGCTTACCCAGATTTACACATCGTGATTCATCAGCCTGCCCAGGATTGGCAATAATATGTGGTAGTCAAAAATTTTAAGGACCTTGATTTCTTAATAATAGAAACTATTGCTGCATTTTTTTTTTCTCTTTCTACCGTAACAACAGTCGTGACAGAAAGAGAGTCTTTTCCAACTACAAATATATTCCTCAAATAAAATTTTCCAAATCTGGTGTCGGGGCTCTTATGCAAATTGCTGGTCAAAGGGTAAATAACCTTTAGAAGGGTAATTTGGCAAATTGAGCCAGGAGTTTCAAAAGTGTTCATACAATTTTTTTTTTTTTTTTTTTTTTCGGTACGTGGGCCTCTCACTGTTGTGGCCTCTCCCATTGCGGAGCACAGGCTCCGGACGCGCAGGCTCAGCGGCCATGGCTCATGGGCCCAGCCACTCCGCGGCATGTGGGATCTTCCCGGACCGGACCGGGGCACGAACCTGTATCTCCTGCATCGGTAGGCAGACTCTCAACCACTGCACCACCAGGGAAGCCCAAAAAGTGTTCATACAATTTGATCCAACAGATTCACTTCTAGGTTATTCTAAGTTTATAAACATTAAGAGGAAGATATTTATTACAACATTATTTACAAAATTGAAAAAGCAAAACATCCGAGATGATGAATTGGTTAAGTTATAGCACATCGATATAACGGAATACATTTAATAACATTGGGAAATGCTCATGATACAATAGTAGTGGTCAAAATAGGACAGAGCAGAACAAACTATAATCACTGTACCTAAATATGAAAGGAAATTTACCAAATGTTAGCAGTAGTTATCTCTAGATGATGGTATTATAATTTTTTTTGCTTCTTTTAGTTTTCAAAACTTTAACAACAAACATGCATTACTTTAAAAATCGGGGGAATTTTAAATGTTATTTTAAAGAAAGATCCTGCTTCAAAAGCAGTTTACAATGAACTAAAAATGAAAACAAAGTTGTATGTTTATCTATTTGAAGACAGCAACAAAAATCAGGAACTTATCCAACAAATATGTATGTATGGAGCCCTTCGTACGTTATTAGTCCTGTATAACTCTGTGTGTTGTGAGCCTACCATGTGTGAGATGTGAATATATGTGTGTGTGTATATATATATATCATTATATATGTGTATATATATATCATTATATGTGTGTATATATCATTATATATATCTGTGTATATATATATATAATGTTACAAATATAGTCATCCTTCTTTTATTTTTCTGATTAATCATTCAGGCAGGTATAAACTTGTATCTTCTTGAAGGTGCCCCTACTCCAGGGACGTATGCAGTCCCTGGGCTTTTGTAATTCTTTCATTGGGCTTCCACAGGCAAACAGTGACAGAATTGGCTTCTGGGCAGCCCCTGGTGTCACTGTTTCTCACTGCCCCTGTTTTGCCGCAGTAAACTTGGGCCCACCAGATGCAGTGCTGGCCCACCAGGTCCAGTACTGCTGAGACCCTTCTGCAGCCTGCGTGGTTCTTTAGGGGAGGACAGAGGAGCCCACTCTCTATCTCCAAGACTGCCCTTTGCAGGGCTCTGCTCTTCCTTCATTTCACAAACACAACCATCTCCCAAGAGTGTTGGCTCCATGCTGGCCTTGGTCAGCTCCAGACTCAAAGCCACTCCTATCCGCATCCCAGAATCAAACTACCAGCAGCGGCTCTCTTTCAGACTACTTTCTGATAGATTTTAAATTTGTCTTACAGTATCTTTTCTGGATTATATAAATTTTGAGTCATTCTTCTCAGTCCTGTTCTTCCAACCTCTCAGCTTGCCTAACAGTCGAGGTTCATTTGCGTAAGGACTATTTACATTGCTGAGAAGGTTCCCGTGGCAGGCTGCCCAGATGCTTACGATCCAGATCCTCTGAGCACCAGGGTAGTTGCACAAGGCCCCTCTGTGTGCCTGGTTGTCGCCCTCCACTCCTACTCACACATACTATAGAGGAGTAGGAGTTTTGAAGAACTGAACGCTCCACCTTCCTTGTATGCTAAGGTCAAGAAATAGGCAGGTTACTTATAAGGTGGCATTTTTCAAACAAGAATGGACATCCAGAAACAGATGGACAGTGGGACGGCCATTAGAGGCAGGACAAGATGTTATAAAGAAGTAAGAATTGTCTAGGCTTTCCACTCAGCACAGCAGTCTGACAGCTATGTGTCCTGTCTGAGAAAGGGGGACTCAGGTGAGGCAGGTCCCCAGTGCTGCCAGGAGCAATGTGGTTGCTCCTTTCTCTGCAGGGCTGCACAGAGATCTAGGCAACATCACTTTGGATTTCATCCTACTTCCTTCACTAGCTTTCACCCCCCCTGTCAGGCACCCAGTGTTCTTCTGATGTCTGAGTTTGGTTTGTTTCCTGAGAAGGAAGAATATGATCTGATCCAGATATACCTGGAGGTGTTAATGTTGCAGTGTGCTACTTTTCCAAAGATGTGCATGCCTGGAGATTGTTTGAGCAATAACTAAACACCTACTGAAGGACACACACACTGTACTATACTCAAGAGAATTTAAAAAATAAATAGACAAGCCTCTGCCCTAATTCCTGGTCTAGAAAGGGGAATAGACATGTGAAAGAATAGTTGCTCCACGTTGTAAGATGTTCTTAGTCACACAGTGGAAAAGGTGATGATTCTGCCTTGGATGGGGCACAGGGGTGAAAGTCATGAGGCTTACAAGAAAGTGACAGTTGGACAGGTCTTGAAGGATGAATTTAATAGAAAGACTCAGGAAGTACGGGCACTCCCCAGCAAGTACAGAGGCAGTGAAACAGCATGAAGCAAGAGCAGTGAGTTAGGGCAATAATTGTAAAATGAAACCTAACTGGTTCCAAATGACTTCAGAATGAAATGTGAGGAGGGCAGAGGCAGAAGATGAGGTTGCAAAGAACAAATTATGTAGCATCCTCATATGATACTCTAAGCAGTTGTGGGTTTTATCCTGCTGGTATAGCCCTCATCTTCAGTGAGTCCAAGAATCAAACTGGTAGTGTTAGACATCAGAATAGTAGTTAAAATTAGGGAAGAAGGAGGTGATTGGAAGGGGAACAATCAGGACTTCTGAAGTGTTGGCAAGGCTCTCTTTCTTGTTTTAGGCTGTGCTTATATGGCTGTTTACTTTGTAAGAATTTATTGAACTGCATGTTTATGATTTCAGTACTTTTCTTAATGCATGTTACACTTCTCGATTGTAAAAAAGTTTTCCTTTTAATCAAACTGGGTAATTTGTTCAAAACACAGATTCCAGGGCCTCACACTCAGACATTCTGAGTGTAGGCCTGGGCTGGGACTCAGGAATCTGCATTTTTTAAACAATTACCTTGGAGAATCTAAAGCCAAAAGGGACCCCTAGACCACACTTTGAGAACACTGCTAGGGCTGTTGGGGAGTCACCCAAAAGGTTTAAGCAAGAAATCAAGAACAACGATTTGCCTGTCTGAATGTGCTGGATTAGGGAGAGGAATAAGTTGAGGATGGCTTCCATCTTATACCCAATAGCACTTGCAGGCCCTATATCCCATTCCCTCTTTGCTTTTGAAAGAGATGTGACAAACAAGGTGCTAATGTATTTTTTGAGATGTGTTTTCTTTTGGGGGTTTCTTAAATATGAAAAAATTTGACCCCAGTACAATAATTTCTGATAGTCAAATTTAAGGCATGGAACAAGCCCGTGGGATAGATATTCTGGGGCAAGGAGCAACTTTCTAGAATTTTTTAAATGAGTGCATGCTTAGCCTATGAGTGATAGTTGTTCAGCTACTGACCCACCACTGTTATGTCATGTACTTAGATAAGTGATTTACATGAATGCAGCTAAATTCTTTTTCTTGTGCCCCTTTATAATCAGAGGGATATTGTTGTGACATAAAGCAGCCAACATGGTATTCTTCCAAACCATAATCCCTATGGGAAAAAAAAAGACAAATTTCGTTTTTCCTTTGGTGTTCACAGAGTTGGACAAAGAAAGGGGAAACTTTACTTGGCCTTAAACAGAGAATGGGAAAGTCCAAAAATATGACACAAAATGTGCACAGATTTTTCTCCTCATGACTGAAATACTGAGGAAATGCCACAAGGTTTTTTAATTGCCAAAATTATTGCTTTGTAACCAGAGTCTGTCAGTCCATTCATTAGATCAGCAAAAATGTTTAAGTCTGACAACACAAAGTGTTGGCTAGGATTAAAAGCATAAGGACTCATATGCGTATAAATTGATGTAATCACTTTGGAGAGCAATTTGGCAATATTTAGTCAAGTTAAAGGTGTGCATACTCTTTGACCCAGAAATTGCACTCCCAGGTATATTCTCAGAGGAACTCTCTTACCTATGCCCAAGAATATTCACAGCATCACTGGTTGCAGTACTTAAAACTTGGAAACAACCTGTTGATATATTATATCAATAGGAGAATTTATGAGTAAATTGTGATATATTCATACAGTGGATATAGCTGTGAAAATAAATGAAATAGATCTACATATCTTCCATGGGAGCATCTCACAAATATGATGTTGGATAAAAGAGCAAGTGGCAGGGCTTCCCTGGTGGCGCAGTGGTTGAGAATCTGCCTGCTAATGCAAGGGGACACGGGTTCGAGCCCTGGTCTGGGAGGATCCCACATGCCGCGGAGCAACTAGGCCCGTGAGCCACAACTACTGAGCCTGCGCATCTGGAGCCTGTGCACCACAACAAGAGAGGCCGCAATAGTGAGAGGCCCGCGCACCGCGATGAAGAGTGGCCCCCGCTTGCCACAACTAGAGAAAGCCCTCGCATAGAAACAAAGACCTAACACAGCAAAAATAAATTAATTAATTAATAAACTCCTACCCCCAACATCTTCTTTAAAAAAAAAAAAAAAGAGCAAGTGGCAGATAAATGTGTACAATATGATGACATTTATATCTAGGTTAAAAATTGTAAATACTATTGTTGTGTGGGAAATTACCTTGCTGCTACGGAAGCCTGTTAAGTATAACAACAGGCAAGCTATCCAAGAGATCACAGAACAGAAGGGCTTACAGACCAAAATGAGGTGCTTAAATCTCATGGTTTATTAAATCAATTGAAAACACACAGCAAGAAGCAAGGTGAAAGAACTGGGTGGTTTAAGATGACACAACCTGAATCCTCAGCCCTGTCCCTATCTTCCTCGATAAGGATATGCCAACAAGGACCAGAGTTGAGATTTGAGCAAAGCTACCCAACACATAGAAGGTGCCTAGTGTCAAAATGTACACTTGCTCTGCAGGTTTGGGAGCAAGTGCATCTGGCTGATAGCTGTATTGTAATTAGCCTGATGAGCAGTTATGGATTTTATTTTGCATTAGTTGTGCAGAGGACGTGAGGAGCCAATGGTCAGCCGAACTAAGAGCTCGTAAATAGTGAATGCCTCGTGTGCCTCCTGTATCTTCAGTGTGTCATGAGTATTTGATGATTCATGGCCTCATATATGTCTAGTGTATCATGACTATTAGGTATTTCTTGGTCTTTCCATCCATTTCTAATTATGTTCATTATAGTTCATTATTCAAATGCTCTACTTTATCTATGTCTAACATGTCTCAGAAGTTACTGACTAAAAAAAAAAAAGAAGTTACTGACTTATCTTACGTATTTTACAAAATTTGCCTGTCTCATAAGCTATTTGCTTTAATTCTAGTTTCACTTTTCTCCCTATGTATTCATTTCTCTTATTTTTTAAAGCAGAATTGAATATTCTTTGTTAATTGAAATATAGTTAACATATAATATCATGGTAGTTTTAGATGTACTACATAGTGATTTGACATTTGCATACATTACAAAATGATCACCTTGATAAGTCTAGTAACCATCTGTCTTCATATGAAGTTATTACAGTATTATTGACCATACTCCTTATGCTGTATATTACATCTCTGTTACTTATTTATTTTATAACCAGAAGCTGTTACTGCTTAATCCCCTTCACCTATATTGCCCATTCCCACCCCCCTCCCTTCTGGCAACAACCTGTTTGTTCTCTGTATCTATGAATCTGTTTTCATTTTGTTTTGTTTGTTTTGTTTTTTAGATTACACGTAAAAGTGAGATCATATGGTATTTATCTTTGTCTGACGCATTTCACTTAGCATGATACCCTCTAGATCCATCCATGTTGTCACAAATGATTTCATTTTTTATGGCTAAGTAGTATTCCATTATATATATATACCACATCTTTATCTATTCAACTGTCAATGGATACTTAGGTTGCTTCCATATCTTGACTGTTTTAACTAATGCCACTATGAACATTAGTGTGTATATTTCTTATAGAATTAGTATTTTTGTTTTCTTTGGGTAAATGCCCAGTGGAGTTGCTGGATTGTGTGGTAGTTCTATGTTTAATTTTTTGAGGCACCTCCTTACTGTGTTCCACAGTGGCTGCGCCAGTTTACAAGCCCACCAGCAGCACACAAGGGTTCCCTTTTCTCCACATCTTCATCAGTGCTTGTTATTTGTTGCCTTTTTCATGATAGCCATTTTGACAGGTGTGAGGTAGTATCTCATTGTGGTTTTTTGCATTTCCCTCATCATTAGTGATGTTGAGCATCTTTTCATGTGATGTTGGCCATCTGTATGTCTTCTTTGGAAAAATGTCAACTCAGATTCTTTGCCCAGTCTGGTGCTTGTTTTTTTGATGTTGAGTTATATGAGCTATTTATTTTACATAGTATCCCCTTACTGGATATATTGTTTGCAATTATCTTGTCCCATTCAGTAGGCTGCCTTTTTGTTTTGTTGGTGGTTTCTTTTGCTGTGCAAAAGAATTTTAATTTGATATGGTCCTATTTGTTTATTTTTGGTTTTATTTCCCTTGCCTAAGGAGATCCAAAAATATTGCTAAGATGGATGTCAAAGAGCATACTGCCTATATTTTCTTCTGGGAGTTTTATGGTTTCAGGTCTTATATTTAAGTCTTTAATCCATTTTGAATTTATTGTTATATATGATGTGAGAAAGTAGTACAATTTGATCCTTTTGCATGTAGCTGTCCAGTTTTCCCAGCACCATTTATCAAAAAGGCTGTCTTCCCCATTGTATATTCTTGCCTCCTTTGTCATAGATTAATTGGCCATATAAGTGTGGGTTCATTTCTGGGCTCTCTATTCTGTTCCATTGATCTGTGTCTGTTTTTGTGCCAGTACCATACTGTTTTGATTGCCATAGCTTTGTAGTATAGTTTTAGGATGCTTGATACCTCCAGTTTTGTTCTTCTTTCCCAAGATTGCTTTGGCTATTCTGGGTCTTTTACGGTTCCAATACAAATTTTAGAATTATTTGTTCTAGCTCTGTGAAAATTGTCATGAGTATTTTGGTAGAGATTGCATTGAATCTGTAGATTGCCTTGGGTAGTATGGTCATTTTAACAATATTAATTCTTCTAATTCATAAGCATATCTTTCCATTTGTTTTTGTCTTCTTCAATTTCTTTCATCAGTGTCTTATAGTTTTCAGAGGACAAGTCTTTCAGAATTGAATACTTATAAATAATTCAGTAAACAGACATTGTAAATATATGTGTAACATGGTTAAAGTATAAATAAATGCTTGGAAAGAGTAATCCCCAAGTTCAGCATTTGGCTCAAGATGGTGGAGAGGGAAAAAAAATGTATTCAGATGGAGTTCACAGGGCTTTAATTACATTAGTAATGTTTTATTTTTCAATATGGATGGTAGATATATGAGTATTTATTATATTATTCTTTAAATTTTTCACATCTGGACTTTTTCAAAATAAATTTAAGAAAATTTTGAAACAGTAAATATCTGGTGTCTTACATGTAATAGGTATTTAATACATATCATTTTGATCTTAATAAAGTTAAAGAATTTGACTGGGCTAACTAAATTGATATGTCATCCTTCTATTGCTGGTACATACATATATTTTTCAACAAATATTTGCTGAGTACCTACTATTTACAAGGAAGGCATTGCACCAGTAGATATGGACGATGAAAAGTTGAGTGAAAGAAAATTCTTACTCTCAAGAGTTACTCTCAAGGTTGCAATTTAATCAGAGAGTTGAGACTACTGAAAAAATAAGAACAATACCAGAGCATAATATAAGTGCCTTTAGAGATGTACAGATTGTGGCTAGTCAGTCAGTCTAGGATGAGATCAAAATACCTTTGAGAAGTGGCAGTCAATCTGGGCCTTGAAAGAAGTACATGTCAACAGGTGAAAACAGTGAGGAAAGCATTCCAGGAAAAGGAAATACAATGGACAGAGAAGTAAAGTGTAGGGCATGCTCACTCCGTGTCAAGGGTGGGTATGGGAGAGTGGCACAGAGGGTGTTAATAAGTTAAGTCAGGACAAGAATCCTTCTATACAACATTAGCATTGGTTACCTATGGTTGAGATTACGGGTAATTTCAATTTTTTTCTTTGTAATATTCTGTATAGTCAACATATTCTACAGTGACCATATATTACCATATATTACAGTGACCACAAAATTGATTTTTGTTGAAATAGCTGGACAATTTGCGTATGGAGCTCTGACCATCTCGAAAGGCAGGGACAAATACTCTATTTTGCTCTTTTTGAGATTTATCAGGATTGCCTGGCTAAAGCCCATTAACAGAGAATAGTAATGAGGCCCTGAAATAAAATTATCTTTAGGAATGGGCAGACTTAGGTGTCCTGTCATAAACATAAGAGCCTAGGCATTCTTGGAGGAAGCATAGCACATGGCTAAGCTGGAAGTGCCTTGGGACCCAGCCACCCTGGCCCAATGCTGTGCATTAGGGGAAAATGGTAACTATTGCTGAGTATGTGAAGGACTTGAAGAGAGCTATAACTGCAGATCCACAGGTCAGGGCCCTACCATAGCTGGGCAGGGGCCAAAACCAGCAAAGGCATTTTCACAGAATGGACTATGTACTGATGAAAGGACCTAGATCTTTCCCTCTAGACCTGGCATTGGAAACACAACTCACACTTGTCCTTTGGACTAAACCCCTGAGGTCTTTAGACAGTTTGAGGAGAGTCTATGTTAGACTTTCTGCTGATAGGGCAAGTAAAGGTCTAAGAAATTTATTATAAAAATAAAGATATGGGGCTTCCCTGGTGGCGCAGTGGTTGAGAGTCCGCCTGCCGATGCAGGGTACATGGATTCGTGCCCCGGTCCGGGAAGATCCCACATGCCGCGGAGCGGCTAGGCCCGTGAGCCATGGCCGCTGAGCCTGCGCGTCCGGAACCTGTGCTCCGCAACGGGAGAGGCCACAACAGTGAGAGGCCCACGTACCGCAAAAAAATAAATAAATAAATAAATAAAGATATGACTATAGCAATAAAATGGCTTTCTGAGTTAGGCCAGAAAATATTGATCTATGTTATGCAAATATTCTGCATTAAATATGTGTTAATTTATAATCAGATAGATGTTACTTTTATGAGTCCTATTCTAAACACAAAATTAACTTAAAAATACAGCATGAACTTTGACCCATAATAAATATAAAAGTGGCAAAAATATTAATATAAAGATTTCTATACTTTAATCTCTTAAAATGACTTGATATTATAACTGGTCTCTGACAGTGTCTAAATAAGGTTTGTTACCTTGACGAAAAGGACTTTGCTGTACTGTCAACATAGATAGCCTGGTTCAAAATTCAACATGATCATATCAAAGTTGGTGGTTCTACACAACCAGAGGAGGGAAGTTAAATCGTGTGTAATCTGCTTCATCTGGCTGGACATGTAAGCATCTTGGAAGATACTGTTTCTTCCTCATCTAGAACTCTGCAACACTCATCCAACACCTTTGAAAGAATTTTAGTTAGTCAAACCTTAAAAGTTGTTGAGATTTTTGTAGCTGAGGCTCATGCTTGGCTTCTTGAAATATGAAACAAATAAAATCTGCAAAGTAGTATTATAATTTAATTTCTTAACACGGAGATTTTCATTGAGAGCAGTGTTAAAGGAGATTGAATCCTTTCACCAGTGTACATTAGGGAAATATGGTACACTCTTCTTATTTAACTTCCACTAGATAGAGAGCTCCTAGGAGGCAGGGGCTGTGTCTTAATGGTTTTTAAACCTTCAGTATTTGACCTGGCATAGAGCCTATAGCAGCTGCCCTATATATATATATATATATATATATATATATATATATATATATATATGGTGAATTACTGTCTTTTTGAGGAAGGATAGTTGGCAGGGTTATGTGCAGCTGCAAGTGATGCTCTGTATCATTCTGGACCGAAAACATACATTTTACTATTTGGATATATCGTAGGATTACTTCTGTGTTCTAAAGTTCTTGAGAGTTTGGATAATTGAACTTGATAAAAGGACTGCGATTGTGCTTTGTTGTCATATAACTTGTGGAGTCAATGTTTTAGAAAAGACTTTTTAACGTTGCACAGAAGAGAAGCGAACTTCAGGCCAAGGGTGGAGGCAGCTCTGTCTCCTGGGGGACTAGAACCAAGAGTCAGGAAGCCTGCAGGAAGCAGGGAAGCATGCTCTCTTTCTCCTCTCTGCTTTTCTCTCTGTAGATTTCGTTCCTCTTTTTCTGCAGGTGTTTTTACTTTCTCAGGGCGCATAGCCCCAAGCACTGCTGATCCACAGCTCCCCATCTCTCATCTTTTCTGTTGGAGAAACCAGGACAGACTGAAATGAGCATTTTTGTCTCAATTTCAGACTCCAGTGAGAAAGACTGATCTGCCCAGCTCACGCCAGGGGGATACTCTTCACTCAGTAATTTGTGTGATAACAGAGACTGAAGTTACAGGCATTACAGACTGATTTTATATTTTCTAAGGAAAAATGTGCATCGTATATATCGCTAGTTAAAATCACGTTACACTGTTGGGCTCTAAATTCTCAGAAGCCTGGGAGGTTTCCTTCCTTGAAGGGTGAAAAAGTAGTGAACAGATGGGCCTCCCACCATCAGGCCCATTTCCCTGGGGGCCTAGAACACATCTTTGGACCTCTGCTTTCAGAGGAGACTGACCAACCATGCCCAGGATGTCAGAGCTGACAGTCAGCTGGCCCCAGTGCCTCCCCCAGTCCGTTCCCGATGGCTAAGTGTGAAGAGTAAAGAATCTGCAGAAATTCAGTGGTGTCAAAGGAGCTAGTCCAAAGTCATGCCGTGATGCTCTGATTTTAATGACGCCCAGGAACAGCCCCAGAGGCGAGTGTGCAGCTGCCAGGGGAGCAGCTGGTGGGCTCGCGGCTGGGCTACGGGAGGCTAGGCCCTGGGGGGGCGGGGAGGGGTGGAGAGGAAGAGCTTGGCAGGGGCGCGCGGAGGCGGCCCTCCGTGCCGCAGCCTGTTTCGCTCGGCTTGTTAGGTTGGCACGCGGATTGAAAAATGTACGTCTAAATCTATTTCTGGCTTTTAAATGTGTGAAGGAAACACATAACTTTATTATTTTATTTTTGTCAAGTTAAAGACAGAGCCAGATGCCCCTAAAGCTTATGCATTCTGTAAGGAGTTTCTATTCTTTGGTGGAGCATCTTTGGAAGCAAAAACTCAAAGACAAATAGGTCATCTCTTCTAAGTTTTCTGGAGGAATATTGGCAATAAAAAGAATAGAGTCAGCACTGGTAACTAATGGAGATGAAGGAAATAAAACCAGGGAAGATGTTGAAATTTTTTAAAAGAACTTGTAAAGGAAAAACAATGAAGTAAGTATTGATGTAACATGAACATGTTATTATTTGTTAAAATGCCAAAAATACTGCAGATATACATAACCTTTTAAAATTTAGTGAGAAACATATGAACAGTTGCAGAAATTCCCTCGCCAGAGGAGTTTGGAAATCTTCAAAGCTTAATATCCTTTTGTGAATGGTCAGAGTGATTAGGAATGAAAGAAATCTGGGAAAATAAAAGCACATTAGCAATACAACAGATATATTCCTGGGAGGGGTTGTTATGATCAATTGAACTTCAACTGTAGTGCTTCACAGTCAAAGAAAATCTTATAAAACAAAATACTGTAGATGTGTGTTTATTTTGTTCAGTAACAAATGAACTGTAACATCAGGGGAGCAGCTGGTGGGCTGCTCCCCTGATAGATATTTTTTGAGCATATGCTATGTTCCAGGCACTGTGCTAAGCATAGGGAATATACTGGTAAATAAGTTGGATTCTGTTCCTACACACATATCCCTGCCTAAGCTTTGAGTTGATCAGAGAAATATCATAATCACCAAATCAAATAGCTGCATGGGACCTAAGAGATCAGTTAGTCCAAACTTTTATTTTACACAGGAAACTGAGGCCTAAAATATTGTATAAGTGAAACTGGCTGTGCTCTTGGCCTCTCTATTTTTGCTCTCAAAAAGAAGCATTTCTTGTCCTATAGGTCCTTCTCAAATCTCCAAATTGTATGCCATGTAACAAATGTAGACATTAGTCTATTTCTATTATAGACTTTCAATATTCCTATGCTTTTCTGGAAATGAAACAGGAAATCAAATTAAAAAAAAAAACCCTAAAGTCCAATTTTCAATATCTAATCCAGTTTTTTCAGGAGGTGTTAGCCATGTGATTTCTATTGCCATCAAAAACAGTCATGTCGTGTGATACTGACCATCTGTTTAGGAAATGGCAGATACGCTTGGAAAATCCAGAGTGATAAGAGCTCAAAACCATCATTGGTTAGAGAAGTTATCAGTCCAAGAAGATGCCACTTCGGTCAGATGTGAATGAAGCATTATTAGATGGACCATCTGGATTTCACGCCTACCTGTGCTCTAGACTTGTGTGATAACTGTGTGTCCCTTGGTTGTCTGACCTGCAGTTGTACTGCACTGTTAGCACAATGCTTGCCAGCCACAAGGATGTTGTGACAGTTGTTCAAGTAAATGCTATAAAGCAGTCTGAGCAATTCAAAAGAAGGGTGCTAGGCTTCCCTGGTGGCGCAGTGGTTGAGAGTCCACCTGCTGATGCAGGGGACATGGGTTCGTGCCCCAGTCCGGGAAGATCCCACATGCTGCGGAGCGGCTGGGCCCGTGGGCCATAGCCACTGAGCCTGCGCGTCCAGAGCCTGTGCTCCGCAATGGGAGAGGCCACAACAGTGAGAGGCCCGCGTACCGCAAAAAAAAAAAAAAAAAAAAAGAAGGGTGCTGCAAAACCACCCAAAATCATTATACAGGTACAGCTCTTTTTTTATATCTATGTAGTCTTAATACAGTAATATAAAAGATTCCTCAAGATATGTTTGAATGTCTGTGTGTTTCATTCCATTTGTTATTCATTCTAACTTTTAAATTTATTATTATTATAAACCTGGCACTAAAGGGAACCTATTCTCTAGAGCCCCACCCCCCAGCCCCACCTGTTAATCTATAACATAATGAATTAGGTCGTGATTTCCTAGCTGAATCTGGATCATTTGGCCATGGACTCCGATATGTTGGAAACACATGTTTGAGAATCTATTTGGTTGGATGACTTGGACTGAAGCCTCAATGTAAAAAAAAGCACAACTAAATACAAGCTAATAAATCCAAATACCTGACAGCATTGAAGCTGTCAGGGATGATGGTGACCTAACCATCACAGATGAGTTTCTATACAGCCCTCTTTGTTTTTCTTCCTCCCCCTTCCCTCCCTCCCTTCTCTCCTTCCATCCTTCCCTTCTCTTTCTTTCTTTTTCTTTCTTACAATAGGTTTATTGAGATGTAATGCACCTACCAAAAAATTTACCCTTTGAAAGTGTGCAATTCAGTGTTTTTAGTATATTCACAGAGTTGTACAATTATCAGCCAAAATTCCACAACATTTTCATCAGCCCCCAAAGAAACCCCATACCCATTAACAGTCACTCCCCAGTGCCCCTCCCCCAACAGCTACTAATCAACTTTCTGTCTCTATGGATTTGCCTACTTTGGACATTTTATATAAATGGAATCATACAATAAGTGGCCTTCAGCATCTGACTTCTTTCACCCAGAATAATGCTTTCAAGGTTCATTCATATTCATTCCTTTTTATGGCCAAATAATATTCCATTTATGGATATGCCACATATTGTTATCCATTCATCAGGACATTTAGGTTATTTGCACTTTTTAGCTATTATGAATAATGCTATTATGAATATTAGTGTACAAGTTTTTGTGTGAACATATATCGATATTTTTAACTAGAATTGCTAGATTATATGGTAACTCTGTTTAACTTTTTGAGGAACTAAAACTACCATTCAAAGTGACTGCATCATTTTACATTCCCACCGACAAATAATAAGGGTTGAAATTTGTCCACATCCTTGTTGGCACTTGTTATTGTCCAAATTTTTGCTTATAGCCATCTTGGAGGGTGTAAAGTGGTTTCTCATTATGATTTTGATTTGCATTTCCTTAATGACTAATAACATTGAGCATCTTTTCATGTATTTGTTGGTCATTTATATATCTTCTTTGAAGAAATATCTAAGTCCTTTGCCTATTTTTAATTGGGTTATTTCTTTCTTATTGTTAAATTTTAAGAATTCTTTGTATATTCTGGTACAAGTCCCTTAACAGATAAGTGACTTACAAATATTTTGTACCATTCTGTGTGTTGTCTTTTCATTTTCTTAAAATGAAGCACAAAATTTTTAATTTTGATGTTGTCCAATTTACCTTCTTTTGTTGTTGCTTGTGCTATTGGTGTCATATTTAAGAAACCATTCCTAATCCAAGGTCACAAAGATTTCTTCCTATATTTTCTTCTAAGAGTTTTGTAATTTTAACATTTACATTTAGGTCTGACTCATTTTGAGGTAATTATTTTATATGATGCAAAGTCAGAATCCAACTTCATTCTTTTGTGTGTAGATATCTAGTTGTTCCCGTGAATTGTCTTGGTTAGCCTCCTTGTAGAAGATCAGTTGACCATAAATATGAGGGTTTGTTTTTGGATTCTCAGTTCTGTTCGGTTGATCTGAATGTCTATCCTTATGCCACTACCACCCTGTCTTGATTGCCATAACTTTGTAGTAAGGTCTGAAATGGGGAAGTGTGAGAAAATTTCTGCAAAAAAGCCAGCTGAAATTTTGATATGTATTATATCGAATCTGTAGACCAATTTAAGGAGTACCACTACTTTAACAATATTAAGTCTTCCAATCCATGAACCTGGGGTGTCATTTCCATTTATTTAGATCTTCTTTAATTTCTTCCAGTGATGTTTTAAGAGTTTTCAGTGTGCAAATCTTTTATTTATTTTGCTCAATTTATTCCTATTTTTATTCTTTTTGATGTTACTGTAAGTGAAATTGTTTTCTTAGTTTCGCTTTCACCTTGTTCATTGCTAGCGTATAGAAATATACTGACATTTGTATATTGATCTTGTATCCTGCAACCTTAGACGTTGTTTGTTAGTTCTAGCATTTTTTTAGTAAATTCCTTAGGATTTTCTATATACAAAAGCATGTCATCTACAACTAGAGATAATTTAACTTTTTTCTTTCCAATTTAGATGCCTTCTATTTCTTTTTCTTGCCTAGTTTCCCTGTCTAGAGCCTCTAGTACAGTATTGAACAGAAGTGGCAAGAATGGATATCCTTGTCTGTTTCCTAATCTTAGGGGGAAAGCATCTGTTCTTTCACTATCATGTATGATCTAAATTGTGGACTTTCTGTAGATGACCTTTATCAGGTTCAGGAAGTTCCCTGTGTAGCTCTCTTTAAATGCCATTGATGGGCAGGGCTGAATTGTTCAAACTAATGATATCTAAAAGTTAATTTGGTACTTTATGTCCTTTTCAATGTTGTAATAAGATATGGAAACAATATGCCCACTAGAGCCAGATTATTTATTTTTTTTCTGGAAAAGGCTGCATGTTGCAGAAGGAACTTTTCTGTATTTCTCTTTTTCTATCCCCCAAGCATTATTCCTTATCTCCCACCACATGAGAGCAAACAACTTATTGTGGCAGGTAAATATAATAGCTTCTCTCCATACTCTCCTTATGCTTGTAGGATGCAGTATATTTGTACACAAATTTCAATAGCACATATTCTATGGATGATATATAAAATAAGCTGCAGGAAGTCAGTAAAGGTGTCAACTCCAGAAAACCACCTCAACAGACTGCTAAGAAGACAAGACATTATCAAATCCAACTTAAATTTTAGTTCTCAGGGGACCTGGCAAATTAGGACTTGCTCCGCATCCTGGAAAAAGAATTGCTGATTTGATGGTGATTGTGACAATGATAAAGATGATGATGATGCAGCCTCATCAGTTCAATGTATAAGAACTACCAGGTGCTAAGTGGTACCTTTAAGAGGCGGAAGTCAAAGAGCCAATGCAGGACTGGCCACCCAGGTAAAAACAATCCCAGCCAGGGAAGACACAGTATGGCAGAATTAATTGAACGGCTTTGGTTCTATTCTCTAACTGCTATTCTCAATTTTCCAACTTCCTATTGCAATTAGACTGCCATTTTCCCTAGTGGCCAGTATTCATCTCTCACTCTCAACTTTTAGCACTTTGCCTTTTGCTCTGTGTAGTGTCTAGGGACAATAAGTACTGCCTTTGGCTGCCCCATGAACCTCTCCCTTAAATGGCAGAATAGAAACACTGCATGTCTCTTGTGTCTGGAACTGACCCTGCACGCACCCCAGGTTTGACTTTGCTTAGCCTTGCATTATTTATGTACGACAATTATAATCTGAAAAGCAAACCATAACATTAAAAAAAAAATCTTTGAAGTCCACATCATGTGCTTTCAGAGCCAAGTAACAAACGTGTAGTACTCTAAGTCTTAATAGCAAGACCAGTTCTGCTCTTTGAATTGAGAGCCAGCTTCGCTACCTCTGATAGAAGAGAGATTATTCTTTGCTTATTTCCATTCTTTTTTTTGGCATTCTCACGCATTTTATTTTATTTATTTGTTATTTTATTGGATTATAGTTGATTTACGATGTTGTGTTATGCGTATTTCCATTCTGCCAACTCCCAACATTTTAGGCAAGGATTGTCAGGATAAAAAGAACTTTAAAAGAACAGAGAATCTTCCTTTGCTTTCAGATGAAACTACAACCCAATCACAGAGTAAGTTAGAAGTTAGGTAATTGGGAATTATTTCTTCTGCATAAGGCTGACATCATTTACCCCTATCTAATAACTTCGGTTTGGTGGAGGGGAAGGATGAAGGAATGATGGAAGAAAAAGGGGTTGGGATACATGAAAACTCACGACAGTACTATACCTTTTTCAGGTCTCAGTGAAGGAGTTTGGGTGTTTCTCATGAAGTACCACCGATCCCTATGAGAAATATGTTTGTAGTGCTCCACGCCTGCTTGGAGAGTCCAAGAACTGCTGAAAACTGATGGTAAGAACTAAGGAACAACCTAGAACAGCTGGCCAAGGGTGAAGAACCGATAGACAAGAGGAGATGAGATTTGATTTGCACTTTGGGTCACACTAAGTAAACAGTGAGGCAAAACAGTGGAAAGGCAGGACTATTTTTGCTAAAGCCTTGATGAGTTGTCACACTAAGTTGTGAGCAAAGTGGAGAACAAGCTCAGGTCTTAGGCTCTGACTTAGCTCTACGATGAGACATCATGTCCTTCGGAGGCTTCTCGTGTGGCCTCACTAAGAATCCCAGGAGAGGGATTTTCCATTCAGCTACTTGATAATAAAATTTAAGTCCTGATTTTCAGGCAGTTAAAAGAAAGGACAAAGCTAATGTCCTCGTAAAAGCCTGAAAAATGGAAACGATTAAGGAAATGATCATGAAACTCTAAGAACCATTTCCAAGATTGAATCATAAAAAATGTAGACTAAAAACTTATTAGCGGTAATCATGGTGATGAGGATAAAGAAGACTGTACTGCAAGCAGAGAAATCATTCAGTTCCCACATGGCTGTCCTAAGAGAAAAGAGACTCTGGCCTAAAGGAAATATCAAAGCTTATTTTTTAAAATATATGATCCTGTTGTTTTTTTCAGAGAATTTGCATTTGGAGGTTTATTCTGAGTAAATTTCCCCAGAGAAACGTTATGCTCTCTTACTCCGATACAGAGAGTACAGATAGTGTCAGAACAAGAAATGGAAATGACACTCAGAAATTAAATAGGGGCCAAATGGAAATACTGTGCAGGTGAAATGTTTTTCAATCATCAGTGTGTTTTCCCAATCTCTCTGATAGGGGTAATTTAGTTTTGGGTGAGAGTGGGGATAGGATGGGTGGGGTGGAGCTGGGGGGAAATTGTGGTACCCTTAGAACCACAGGACTAGAAAGGGAAAGGAAGAGTATAAAATCCACCTTTGGTTCCTCCATCTGGATTACCCTAAACAATTTCCAAGTAAATAATACCTTCTCAGGAGTACTTCTCAGGAAAAAAAAAAGAAAAGATTACTGAGCCTCCAAGTGGAGTCTCACTTCAGATGACATAAAGGCCTTGGGAAGACCCTAGGGTAGCGGACATTAATTAAAACTGAAGTGGAGTGGGTTACCTTAGGGCTAGGAATTGAAATGTTCACAAATCAAGTTATTCAAATAGTCTAGAAACTATTTTTAGGAAAAACGTCACAAAATGTATTTACAGTGCACAGGTAAGATGATTAAGGAGAAATTTGTCTGAGAAACAAGTCTCAGAGTTTAGAATTAGGAGCTCAGCACATGGGTTCTGCATCTGTGAGAGCCAAGGGGGCTGCAGGAGGGATCCAAAAGTACAGTTTCCTGCAACCCCAAAGAGGATGCACCGCAGTGAACATTTCCTCTGATGTTTTGAGGTGGTGAGAAGATCTCCAAGATACGTATCTCCGTGTTATCTTACAGTTTATGAAGTCCCTTATTTGTATGTAAGAGTTTACTGTGCAGGTGCAACTTGCGATAGGATTTGATTTTAACGCATTTAAGTTTTAACACATTTTACTCTACACTGAATTATTGCTCTGCATAATAATTAGACATAAATACTAACTTTGTATTTTTCTTCTTCTCATTTTGCCATTTCTTCAACACGCAAAACTAAGGTCAATGTCTATGTCCCTAATGCCAAGTACAATTTAACTATCATACTCTTTGGTCCTAACTTTCTCATCACGTACCTACTTATTTGATTCAGTATCTGCCCCTCAGTACCTGAGTCCATGCTCCTGGCCTGGTATTCTCCGTGCCTAAGTATTTTATCCCAGCATCCCTCTGCCCCATCTACCCATATTCCAGGATTTGGGCAAGTGCTTTCTGCTCCCATTCCTGCTCATTGTGTCTTGGGCAATGAAAGGCTTGAGGTGGCAGGAACTCTGGGCCATGACTTAAACTGCAGTCTTCAACAGAAGGGCAACAGTAATGTTTCTATGTTGTGGGTGAGGAAGAGAAGGACCAGAGATGGCAAAGTAGAGAGTAAAGAAGGGAAGGGATGGGGTGGGCCTAGAGAGAATAGGCTGGGGATTCCCGGATACCTTAGATTCCTCTCTAAATTTTAGTAAAATGCCAGTGGCACCCCAGCACCACGAGGCCAAAGCAAGCAAGAGGAGACCTCTTTGCGATGTGGTAGTTGATGCGATGTGTCACTCAGGTCTCCTTCTAGGCATGAAGGCTTTATTTCTCCAAATGCCGGAAGTGCTGGTAGCCGACAGCCTTCAGCTGTCTGCCTTCTTTAGAACTGCTTGGGCTGAAGAGAGCTGCCTCGCCCTCAGTCACAGCCCGTTCTTGAAGCACCCTTGTGTCCAATGACTGGTCAAAATCAAAGGCCATTCCCTTCACCCCCAACAAAGAACACCTCTGAAAGTCCATCTCAGCCTCACTGTGGTGAGGAATGGGGAATTAGTGTTTAGTGGACATAGAGTTTCACTTGGAGATAATGAAAAACTCTGGAGATGGATGGTGATGAAGATGGTTGCACGATCATGTGAGTGTACTTAATGCCACAAATTTGGGTTGGTGTGATTTCAGGGGCCAGATTATACAGCAGTTCTCAATTCTGGCTGCACACTAGAATCACTTTGGGAGCTTTAAAAAAATGATGCTTCAGTACCCCCATACTGATTTATATGTAATTGTCTAGGGACCCGGGTTTTGGTATTTTTCAAAGCTCCCAGTGATTCCAGTATGCAAAACACAGTAGAGATTTACTGGGCTAGAAGAACGCCAACCCACACCTTCCCCACCCACTTGCTATTACTGCTGAGGATTTGGCCACTTGCTTATCTTTCTAGACTCATCTTTCCAGCTCACCCCCTCCTACGCATACCCAAGGTACAGCTGAACCAAATGACTTGTCATGTATCCTCTCCCATCAAACCCTGTCTGACTCTGTCCCTTTGCTCCTGTTTCCTCTAACAAGATTGCCCCCATCTGACTGATGTCAGCCCCAGTGGACCACTTCTTTGAGCCCTCAGCACCCTTCGCTAGGCTGTGCCAGGTACCCTCCTCTAAACTCTAGAAGCGCTTCATGTGTAGACCCTTATACTGCTGCCCTTATCACAGAGGTGGGAAATCCAACTCCCCAGTGCTGGGATCCAGTCTTTCTTCCTGAGTTCCCAGGTCTGAAGAAAGACACTAAGGAAGTTAACCAGCAGATATAGTTGAACAAGTAGGTTTCTTTAATTAGAGATAATTCATCCCACAATTGAATAGCATTTTTTGAAGTAAATGCATTAGGAAGGACTAGCATATCAGTGTAAATAAGACAGCTTTTCATTTAACATTAGTTGAGCTATTATTATGTGTCTGGGATTGTGCTAATACTTAGAATTTCTTACTGCATCTCTGTGGCAACCATAGGAGGCAGGTACTATCATCTCCATGTTGTAAATGAGGAACCAATTTCAGGCAGCTTAAGAGCTTGCCCAGGATCCCAGCTAGTGTGTAGCAGAGCTGGGAGTTGCCGTTGGTATACAAGTGATGATTCTAGATCCTTCCTGATTTGGGGAAAGGGACAGAGCAAAAAATGTATGAGGTCACTGGGAATCTAAAATGGGAAGAGAGGAACTTCCCTGGTGGCACAGTGGTTGAGAATCCGCCTGCCAATGCAGGGGACACGGATTCGATCCCTGGTCCGGGAAGATCCCATATGCTGCAGAGCAACTAAGCCCGTGTGCCACGACTACTGAACCTGCGCTCTAGAGCCCGTGAGCCATAACTACGGAGCCCACTCGCCACAACTGCTGAAGCCAGCGCGCCTAGAGCCTGTGCTCCGCAACAAGAGAAGCCACCGCAACAAGAAGCCCGCGCACTGCAATGAAGAGTAGCCCCCGCTCGCCGCAACTAGGGAAAGACCGTGTGCAGCAATGAAGACCCAACGCAGCCAAAAAAAAAAGAAAAGTTTTTTTAAAAAACGGGAATAGAGGCTGTTACTGGTAGGAAAAGGGAACCAAAAAAAGGTGAGGTCGCAGACAGAAAAGACAAATGTTGAAATCTTGCTTATTTTACTCAGGCCTCAGCTTAATTGTGAGTAGGTATTTAAATCACATTCTCAGCCTGGAAGGTAGGTGCTGTGAGCCCCTCATTCCTCAGATACACTTCAGTTAAGCCCAGCCCAACGATATTTACTGAGGATCTATTACACGCCAGAAACGGTACGAGATATCTGCATTCCAAGCACAGATGATACTAGATCTCTGCCCAGATAGAGTTCTCCTTCTAGTGGGGGCAAGAGGTACACTGTCAGCAGACATCCCAAGTACAAAGGTATGTGTTCTTATCATCAAGGTATGTATCGGCAGCTGTAGAAGTGCAAGAGGACCAAGTATCCCAGAGAAGTTAGGGAGGGCTTTACAGCATTTGAACTTGGGTTTGGTGGGTGTATAGGAATGACATTTGAGCTTGGGGTTGGTGTGTGAATAGGGGTGGCCACATGGAAAAAGAAGATGAAAGTTCAGCAGGTGTGAAAGCATGGCTTCAAAGGACATAGTAGTTTGGGAATGGGCCAAGGAGTCAGGGTTGCGATAGGGAATAGGGATGGGAGGGAGACAGGGCCATCTATGCCAGGCTAAGGAATTCTGACCAAATACATATTTTAGAAAAAAACGTATTTTGATGGCAACATGGAGGTTTGAAAGAGAGAACAGTTAGAACTCTTACAAAATGAAAAATGAGAGTCCAGGAGTAGGGCTACACTGTATGTGTATGTACGTATGTGTTTGTGGGAGAAAGAATCTGTAGGACTTGGTACCAGTTTTTTAAAAAGAGAGTGAGAAAAAGGGAAAAGTCAAGGGTCCTAGGTTTCTAGTTTAAGCATCTGAGTTGATTGAATTGAAGACTGGGAACATAGGAGCAGTTTTGAATTCGGTTTTGATCAGGTGGAATGTGAAGTACCCCAGAGACATTCAAGTGAGGGCAGAAATAACATAGGAAGCATGAGGCTGTGATCCAAGATGTCAGGTTAGGGAGGCAGCAGAATAAAAATACCGTCAGTTTTTAAAAAATGAATGCCAGACTGCCAGATGACATTAAAACACATCTGGGAGTAGACATGGGCTTTGGAGCTGCAAGACTCAAGCTTCTAGACTTGGCCACTTAGTGCTGTGATCTTGGGATATTTCCTAGCTTCTGGGACTCTCCAATGTAAAATGGAAACAATATTAACCTATCTTGCAGGGTTGTATTCAGATTAGCAATAAAGTTTGCAAACTCCTAACAATGCAGGTCCAACTGAGTTGGCCCGTGGTAGTTTTTGTTAAAGTTCATGGATGGAAGGAGTAGGGTTAAATTTGGGAGAGGGGACTGTCCTATGTTCAAAAGAAAGAAAAAGAGTCCATGGAAGGGACTATCTGCCTAAAGTGGCTAGGGTACAAGGTGGACTTACCCTCTGTAGAGAAACGGATCGTCATCATCCATGGCCCTGTTCAGGTCCCGGAAGTAGGTGTTTGAGGTAGAAAAAGACCATAACCACCTTTTCTATTTGATTCCCTCTAGTCACCCTCAAAGAATTAAAATCAGTGTACTGGGGACTTCCCTGGTGGTGCAGTGGTTAAGAATCTGCCTGCCAATGCAGGGGCCACGGGTTCGAGCCCTGGTCTGGGAAGATCCCACATGCCACAGAGCAACTAAGCCCGTGTGCCACAACTACTGAGCCTGTGCTCTAGAGCCCGCGAGCCACAGCTACTGAGCCCATGTGCCACGACTACTGAAGCCCATGCGCCTAGAGCCCATGCTCCGCAGCAAGTGAAGCCACCGCAATGAGAAGCCCATGCTCCGCAACGAAGTGTAGCCCCCGCTCGCCACAACTAGAGAAAGCCTGCGTGCGGCAACGAAGACCCAACACAGCCCAAAATTAAATAAATAAATTTATTGAAAAAAAGAAAATCAGTGTACTGCTAGGATTGGTCTTCAGAGTAACCCTGTCCATGCCCACCCTTTCCCCAAGAAGGAAAGCAGAAAGAAAGGGAGAGAAGAAAGGAGGCACCTGTAGATGGACAGGAGGACTGTCGCCATCTGCTTATTCATACCTGGCTTTCCTTTCAGAGTGTAACACATTCTTTCATTTTATAATAGAGAAAAAATTCAAATGAAATTCATTAATTCCAAATTATAATCAGTTGATTAATTTACAAGTAAAAATGATTAAAGTGAGGTCCTTTCCTATTTCGATAGGAGGAGGGAATGAAGAGGGTAGGGGAGATTTGAACATGGAAAAGAGAAGGATGGTTGGGAGAGTTGTTTAAAAAGAGAAATTTTTTTTTAAAGGTGAAGAGTGAGGGTATAGAAAACATACTTCAGATTTTGCCTACAGTTGGTTTCCAATATTTGACAGACATTAGCTGCATGTAAGATTTTTGTCGTACGCAGCTGCCAACAGTTGCAGCTGTGCATGTAGAAATTTGTAGAGCTGTCATTGTTATAATGTTGTTGACTTTTGTTTTAAAGGAGCTTTGTTCACTGAGAATCCACAGAACTCTCTACCTTCCTAAGAGCCCAGGCTCCCCGAATACCAATGTTTAGTGCAACTTAACACACACTGATGCAGTAAACTCCATATGTCAGAGACCACACCGGGAGTGAGATAAATAAAGGTAGTTTTTGTCCTCAAGGAGCGTCCAGTGTGGAGAGGAGTAGGGGTAGCAGCCATTGGTGGTGGAAGCAGATGAGGGTGGGGGGAGGCAGATGAATAATGGCCACATAAACAGATACGTTTATTAATTCCCCGATGTGACTGGGACCTTGACCCATTTGCAAACATTATGTAATCACTGAAACAAGTCCAGCTAAATTATTCAAAAATCTCTAAATGCCAATTCCATTTAATTTTAAATAACAAGCATCCCTGAGAGGGATGATTTTCGGAACGGTGACTAAGGGAAAATATTTTTCCAGCAGGGTTTCTGCACAGGAAAAAATTCATTGCTTCCATCCCCACATCCCACACCCTGCATTCCACACCCCTTGGTGTAAAAATATTTGTATTTAAATAATTTTAAATGTCATGCATTTATAATTAAAAGCAATTCTGTGCTCAGAGGAACAGAAATTACTGACTTTAAATCAATGAGAAAAACTAAATTTTCCTCAAAGGAAGATTTCATGAGATTCAAAGGTAGTGTAGATCAAGCTAATGTGATATAAGGCTATTCGTTGCATGTGGTCTGTGGTGTGACCACTGATATAACGGCCCACCTCCAGTGGCAGGAGCGTAGAGGACATTCCAGCAAGAACACTTCGTGTCTCCCAAAGGGTCTCTTCTCTCTCCCTTCTCCTTCCCATCTTTAAGTACCCAAGGACTGGATTTGCCCAGAATGTTTCATTTTCCTTCAAAACCACACTCCCCTACCCCATACCCTTTGGTTGGTGAGATCTTTCTAGTTAAACAGCTCCTGATGCCTTCTCAGCATCCCTTCTGAAACACAACAGCCTCTCTCCCCATTCTCGACCCTAGTCAGGGCATTGCATTCCCTCAGCCACAGTGATTGATTCAGCAGGGCATGAACTGGGAGATGAGCCAGCCAAAGCCTTCACTAAGGAAGACAGGGAGGGGTGGGTTCCTGGTAACTTTGGGGCACTCCATGGATTCTACTCTGCCTGTGGTGGTTAACTTTATGTGTCAACTTGCCTAAGCTGCGGTGCCCAGTTGTTTAGTCAGACACCAGTCTAGGCATTTATGTGAATGTATTTTTTAGATGTGATTAACATTTAAATCACCAGACTTTGGGTAAAGCAGACTACCCTCCATAATGTAGGTAGGCCTCATCCAATCAGCTGAAAGCCTTAAGAACAAAGATAGATTTCCCAAGAAGGAATTCTCCTCAAGACTGCAACATAGAAACACTGCTTGAGTTTCCAGACTGCTGCCCTGCAGAGTTCAGACTGAAGACAACATCAACTTTTACCTCATTTTCCAGCCTGCCAGCCTGCCCTAAAAATTACCCTCACAATCACGTGAGCAAAGTCCTTAAAGAAATCTCTTCTCTCTGTCTGTCTCTCCTTCCCTTCCTCCACCCTTCCCCTACCTTTTCTCTCTCATTTCCTCTGTCTTCTGTTGATTCTGTTTCTCTGGAGAACCCTGACTAATACACTGACTAAGTCATATTTTCACCCTCAAAAAACACAGGGTTTTATTTGTGTGTTTGTTTAAGCCAGCTTGAGTTGTGTTCCCATCACCTGTACTAAGAGTCTTGAACATTCCTGGGTGTAAATGGACAGAATGCCCTATAGGTTCATAGATGAAAGATTCTTCCAGAAATCTGCCTTATCAGTTACTATACAATAAGCTGCCTAAGGACTGGGATTGTGTCTGATGCTTTATTCAACTGCCATTGCTTAGAATTCTTGTTACATAGTCATATTAATAAATGTTGGTTGAGCCGAATTATAGAAGGAGGTGACCAGGAGTGCTCAGCTCCTGGAATTGCCCTGGTAGGTAGAGATACAGATCTGCTGACATTTAAGAAGCCCAAGAGTGACCACAGGTTTTTATCATTTGGTTATGATAACCATAACAAGTAGCCTCAGCAATTATTATTTTCATGGAGTTTCTTAGAAATTGTTGCAGTGTGTTTTCATTTGTGTCCTTACATGTATATGTCTATTATCAATACACATGGGTTCCATTCTAGGTGTTTGGATTGGATGGTGCACATTTCTTAGCCGCATCAAAGCTGCACCCCTCCAGGGAGATTCTAGTCAAGAGCAGGACAGCTCCATCATTGCTACATTGTTGTATTAGTTTGCTTGGCCTGTCTTTTAACAAATTACCACAGACTGAGTGGTTTAAACAACAAAAATCTATTGTCTCATGGTTCTTGAAACTGGCAGTCTGAGATCAAGGTGTGAGCAGGACCTTAATTCCTCTAAAGGCACAGGGAAGGATTGTTCCAAGCCTCTCTTCTGGCTTCTGATAGCTCCTTGGCTTAGAACAGCGAAACTCCAAACTTCATGTGATATTCTTCGTGTCTGTGTGTGTTCATACACAAATTTCCCCTTTTAATAAGAACGCCAGTCATATTGGATTACAGGTCCACCCTAATCCAGTATGAGCTCATCTTAATTAATTACATCTGCAGTGACCCTATTTCTAAATAAGGTCGTATTCTGAGATATTGGGGGTTAGGACTTCAACATATTTCAACCCATAACAATTGCCTGTACTTCTTCAACTCATTTCTGAGCAGCCTTCATATGAAGGCACTAGAGCTGTGAGTGACAGAAGGACAGGAGAGCTGGCTGCCAGAGCTAGGAAGCACAATGTTAAGATTCTGACCACTTGGTGGCTCCGTGATTGCAGCTACACACTCCTACACCAAACAAATCATTTCTATCTAGAAGCAGCAGCCTTGTTCCAAAACTAATACTGATCGTCTTCCTCTTGTACCCTCCTCTAGTGGGTCTCCTTTCCTTCTCCAGTATCTTCTAGTTGGTTTTCAACCCACTTCTTCTCCCTTCTTGAAAAGAATAACCAAGAAACAAGAATTAGAAACAACATAAAAAGAAAAGAATGAGAGGAAGAGCAAGAGAGGTTTTAAAAATAACACCGTTAAAGATGGCAAACGTACTATTTTCTGTGACGTATAGAGCTGAGGTTGGAAACTTCGGAAAGTCATTTTCTGAGGTTCTAGGTGCTTTGTACCGCTCAGACTAGCTAGAGATGTAGGAGGTGACAGATGCAGAAGCAGCACGGATGGCACTCGGCAGTGGAAGTGGAAGAGCGTGAGGCCATTGTACTGCTGCAAACTCTCCATTTCAATGCAGGAGGGGGTCAAAGACAGTTCTTTCAGGTGACTGGGGAGAGGGAATGTGACTAGGATGGGGGGCAGGGAGCTTGGAGGAGGTTGGTGAGTTTGTGGAGAAAACTTGCCTAAGGGACACTGCAAATAGGCCCAGGTGCTGTCTTTGTCATGCTTGCTATAGGTCACAGCCACCTACTCTTGGAAAGCTTTCAGTGTAGTCCCTGATGCATAAAGAGCTGTGAACACCTGGCCTATATCAATTGGATAATTTTACATAACTCCTCAGCCAAGTAAATCGACACCAGATTAGGGGCCGGAACCTAACACAGAAGATAGCATCTAAAAGCAAGTAAGAATTAAAGTTAAAATTAAAACTCTTAAATGTATTGGCAATACTTACGCTATTCCTATTTACTTACATTTAACATATTACTAGTAAATCGGTAGCAAATATGGAAAAATATGATGAATAATTTATGGGCCAGAAAGTATATATTTTTTCCAGAAATTGTCTGAAACAGATGTTTCAAGAGTTTTACCTGTGATGTTCTTCTGGGCCTGCCATCCATCTAGCCAAAAATAAAAATTTAGCCCAAGAGCATTTTTTTGTTTGTTTACTTGTCTACAAGTAGTAAAACAATAGGAAACAGAATTTTCACCACATAGTGTAATCTTATAAAGCTAGATGTTTGGCTTTATAAAAACCCAGCCTACCTTGTGTAGAGTCCCTCTCCCCTATTCATTGATTTCTGTCGTACATTTACAGCTGGAAAAGCCAGTAGTTTTTGTGGTAATCTTCATTAATATCAAAATAATGGAGAAAAGATTAATTACAGCACAGTTTTAAAAGAAATATACCTGATTTTTCTGTGAAAATAAAATCTGCTTAAAATTGGTACAAATCCTGGTCCACAGTCAGTGTTCAATTAAGTGATAGTTGAAATAAATTATAGAAGGAAGGGGCCTGGAATGCTACTGCCAACAAACACACACATACATACACACACACACACACACACAAAACCTTACCATTTGTGGTTGTTTTCTATTCTTTAGGAGCAAAATACAAGGTAAGATGTAAACACTGAAGAAGGGTGTATCCTGAAGCTTCAGATTAAGGTATATTAATTTTTAGTCTCTCTGAAGATAATGAGGTTTGGTCATAAGGTTATTCAGTAAGGTCAGTGTTGTCTGCAAATTACAATTTTGCTGGTAACAAAATATTTTAAGTCTGTGTGGCAACATGGTAAAATGGATCTAGATAACTATGTCTCAGTTATGTTAAGAATAAAGATGGTTGCTCTCCTAGCTAGTAGACACAGTGGGTTCTTAGAGAATCACAGTAAAAAATAAGTTATTCTGCTAAAATGTGTTTTCGGCAGTGTTTCAAAGTAATTTGCAAAGTTTGGGGGAAGAAAGGAAAGCACCACTTGATGCTCTTCCATGGGGAAGGCCACAGCGCCACAAGTGATGAAACAGTGACTGAATCGATAGCATTCTTCAAGGCAGATGCTTGAATCCAGTAAGACATTCTGTCGAAAAGCAGTTATAAGTTACAGTTTAAAATAGTATTTGTAATACTGGCTTGCTTGGAATAAGATCAGGTTCCTCAAAACACTTGTAGGCATCTTTGAATAACTTTTCCATAAACAGAATAACTTTAAGAATAAATATCTGAATCTTTCCTCACTCTCTTGGAATCTTCTCTTCCCCTTCACTAAAGATCCTCATCTCAGCCTAAAGCAGTGATTTTCAACTAAGGGAGATTTTGTCCCCCAGGAGACTCTTGGCAATGTTTGGAGACGTTATTGGTTGTCACATCTGGTGGGGGGGGGCGGCGGGAGGAGGGAGGGGCCACTGGCATCTGGCGGATGAGGCCAGGGCTGCTGCCGAACATCCTACAGTGCACAGGACAGCCCCACAGCAAAGAATTATCTGGCCCAAAATATCGATAGTTCTGAGACTGAGAAACACTAGCCTGGAGGTATAAATGAGGCAGGTGCGTGTGTGTGTGTGTGTGTGTGCACGCGCGTGTGTGTATGTGCAGCGTTGTCACACAAACAAGTGGACTATACACATGCTTGAGCTCTAAAAGCCCACTGAAACCCACATAAACTGGTAGCCTTACACATCAGCAGTTCCAGTAAAGAAATTCTACTTTCAAGCTAGATGTGAGGCAAGCTCAGAAAGGGTTTTTTTATTCGTTGCTCCACCCCAACTCCTCAAGTAGACGTTCTAAAGGAAGCATTGTTGTAAACAATCAGAGGGACCGTTGACTTTATTCTAAGGTTTTAGAATTGTGGCTGGGCCTTAGCCTGAGAGTCTCCACTACTGGATGGGACGCCTCCATGAGTTTGTTCCTTCTATCCTGAAAGTTTTAACTGTGTATTTTAACAGTGACTGCCATGTGAGCATTCTTTATGTCATCCCTTTTGGTTACGTGTTGTTTTCTCTTCTCACCCTCCAGGCCCTTGTCCGAGACAACAGGAAATTTTCAGGTCACGTGTTTCCTTTCCAGAGAGTTGTTTTGTGGATACAATGGAGTCTTTAGCATTCACAAGATTTAGAGGACTTCAGCATAATTTTATTTTCACATACCAACAATCACTTACGGCAAGTACCTTTTCTCTCCTGACCACCATAGAGCACACTTTTGTTTCCCCATCCAGTCCCCTGTCTCACTGGCCGCAGCTCTGAAACGGCTGTGTTCTTTACCACAGTCTTCCTGAGACAGGTTGCTGCCTCCTTTTAGGAATACCCATGGTAAACCCACCTGAGGAGGGTTTTGACTCAACTAAAACTTCAACCAGCATCAGAGGCTTTCGAAGTATAACTGATAGGTACTAAAAATGTCAGTAATGTTGGTAGATACCACACAAGAAATTTTAAGCAGATAAAGCACCGTTTAGCAAAATTACCTACCAACATCCTTTTTTTTTTTTTTGTGGTACGCGGGCCTCTCACTGTTATGGCCTCTCCTGCTGTGGGATCTTCCCAGACCGGGGCACGAACCCGCGTCCCCTGCATTGGCAGGCGGACTCTCAACCACTGCACCACCAGGGAAGCCCTTAAGGTCCCTTTTTTTTTTCCAACATCCTTTTAACAGACAAAAAAAGGCAAGAGGAAAAAAAAGCAATAACTTATATAATTAATCTGTACAAAATAACACAATTGATATATTTTTTAACAGTAATAATCACGGAATGCTAAAGCTGGATGGGACATTCTGTACTGCTTAGGTGGGCTGCCTGGTGTAACAAGTGCTGGCTTCTTTCCTTTTCTCTCTCTTGTTTTACTTTGGTGATGAAGACACGAAGGCTCAGGGAGGGGAATTGACCTGGCCAAAGTCACACAGGCAGCTGGGCAAAGTCAGAATCGGAAACACAATGTGCACTTTCTTCCACATATATAAGAGGCTGAAAACACAGAAGACTGTGATATTTATATGCATACTTTTCCAATTTTTTTTCCAGTGTTTCCTTTTTTCCCTGTTATCTTTTAACCCAAATTTCCCAACTCCTTACACAGACTATTTTGGAAATTAGAAGACATAGTTTTAATGCAAATAATGCCTTTTTAAAAGAAGTTGTAAGCACCCACAACATTTTTATGCTTAGTGACTTGATGCCAACTATATATATTCATGGGTGGATGGGTATATCTGGATCTATAAATGTCATTTGTATATTCATATACATTCGTACACCAGATTTCCAAATCTAGTTGTTTCCCCTCACCTCCAAGGAACACACTGCTCCTGACATTTCGGTAGCATAGCCTAACTATACAGTTCCATCATGGGAGTTTGTATTATATATAAGTTTATGGTAAAGGTAAAAATACGGGTCTTGATAGTTTTCTTCCAGTGATATTCATTATCTTTTGCTAGGAAAGGTGAAAATATAAGCAATCAGTGCATTTCTGTCGAAAGGAAGGAGAATTAGATCTAAATAAGAATAAGCAGCATCTCAGGCTTGACAAACTTTTCCGGAAATTTTTTTTTCCCTGCTCTGCAGAGAGCCCTCAGCATGGGCCATGGGTCTGGCTGCTGAAAGAAGTGTCCGTGCAAATCTCATTCTCTATTTTCTGTAATCACCACCTGAAATACGTAAGTAAAACACACAGTCTAATGTACCTTAATGTTCATCCTCATACTTTAAAATAAGCATTATTTCTTGGTGACTATACTTGAGAAGTTTTCTATTTAAACTGCGTATACATACGATGCCAATTTTTAAAAATCTTGTGTGTATTCACATATATAGGAACAAAAATCTATATGTATGTTTACCAAGATGTCGACGATGGTTTTCTTTTAGTGGTATGACTTTTCTTTATACTTATCTCTATTTTTTACAACGATTATTGATTTCTTTAATGTTCAGAAAATTATTAACTTAGCACAAAATATTACGTAAAGCCTTTTCAAATGGCATCCTTTGTCTCTCTGATTCACTGGAGTTTGTAGCTACTTCTATTCATTCAATAAATATTTAATGAATACCTACTATGTGCAAGGTCCTGTGCTAATGGCTGTCAGATAAATAGTTTTACTATTTTACAAAGCTCAATCCTATCAGCTAACAGATATTCACGGAGTGCCTGCTCTGTGTTCACAGCTGCCCAGTAGGAGTTCTGGATGCAGTGGTGAACAAGATAGTGTTCTGTCTCCAGGAGCTTATATGCTATAAACACGTAAACAATAAATAACAGTGGTCAAGACGCATGTTATGAAGGACATTTTGAGGTAATGTCACAGATAGTAACTGGGAGGATGAGGCTGCTTTAGCTGAGAGTTTGTGGAAGCCCTCGCTGAACAGGTCACATTTGGATTGAAGACTGAATATTAGAAGGAGACACTTTGTGAAGATAAGGCCTCGAGCAGGAGGAACAGCAGGAGGGAAAGACCCAAGATGAGAGCAAGCTTGGTATATTCAGGGAAAACAGCAAAAACTGGCAGAGTACAGAGAAGGAAGAGAAGGAAGCAGAAGCCAGTAGGGCAGCCTTCCAGGCCACAGTACAGAATTTAGATTTGATTCTCTGTTGCAAAGAGAGGTCTTTGGTGAGTTCCAAGCAGAGAAGTGATGTTGCCTAGTTTACATTCGAAAAAGATCCTGCTGGCTTCTGTGTCAACAGTGGATTTGGGGGAGGCAAGTGTAGTGGCAGGGTGCTGTTGAGGACATAGCGAGAAGCTGCCACATAAGGATAGTTGTGGAGGAGAGATACTGAAAACTTTAAAATGGGAGAATACCTCTTGGTTGGGGCAAAAAAAAAAATGTGTTCTACCATTGTATAGGTACTCTTCTCTCTCTCTTCTTTTTTTGTTTTAAATAAATTTATTTATTTATTTTTGGCTGCATTGGGCCTTAGTTGCTGTGCACGGGCTTTCTCTAGTTGCGGCGAGCGGGGGCTACTCTTTGTTGCGGTGCGGGGGCTTCTCATTGCGGTGGCTTCTCTTGTTGCAGAGCACAGGCTCTAGGCTCGCAGGCTCAGTAGTTGTGGCGCACAGGCTTGGTTGCTCCGCCGCATGTGGGATCTTCCTGGACCAGGGCTTGAACCCATGTCCCCTGCACTGGCAGGTGGATTCTTAACCACTGCGCCACCAGGGAAGTCGACTACTCTTCTAACTTTTGTCTTTTAGAGTGTGGCTGAGATTACTATCATCTCTCGGTATCCTTTCTCCTCTATTTTTATAATAGAACTTCCTGAGTTCTAGCTAGACACATGGGTATTAGGTCGTCAACTACATTTCCCAGCTTTCCTTGCTACTGGGAGTGACCTTATGACTAAATTTAGACCGCTGGGAAATGAAGTAATGTGTGCTCAGTCTAGATTATCTCCTTAAGGACATAGTCACTTGGTAAACTTTCTTCATTCTTCCCTTGGGCTGAAACTCAGACGTGCATCAGCCCATCTTTGACCCCGGGGTGTGAGAACATCACCCTAGGGCATGGTGGAGCACCAGATGGAAGGACCGACTTCCCTGAATGACCTCATGGGACAGCCCTCCAGCTGGCCCTCAATGCTCCTGTTCAATCTATATCACGTGAGAAAAAGAAAGTTCTTTCTTTTTTAGAGCTGTGCTGTATTCTAGGGTGTTTTGGTTAGAACCGCTTATCCCATACCTTAAGGAAATGAGGAGATTTGGGGAAGCCAAAAGAAGCATTTACAGCAGAGAAACCGGGGCATGGCAGATGTCTTTGAGCCCATCAGTGCCCCCTTGTCTGGAATAGGAAGAAAGCATAGCCAAATGAGAGAAAAACTATTTGGATACTAATCTGCTCCAAAGCCCTAGGGCCATACCCAAGGCTTGGGAGAGTCCTGACCGCCAGCTAAGATTTAGGGTGAGTAATAAAGGAACATTCCAATCATGAACTCTGTATAACATTAAGTTGTGATAAGCTGATAAAAAAGAAACTGAAAAATAACATAGACTCGTTTTCTCTACCAGTTATTTTAAAGAAACTTTACATTTTGAATTAATGACTCCTAGTGAAGAAGTATGTATATACTACACACAAATGGAAAATACACCAAGTTCCATATCAGTGGAGCACATTTCACACGAGGCCTTGTTCCTCTATCTGTACTGGGTGGCTACAGCTGACTCTTCTCATCTGGTTGCAGTGTGCCTTAATTTGGAACCTTACTCATTTTTTTAAAAAGCCCATCTCAAGGTTATGGAGGTTTACCCACACACAAAACAAGATGAATTAGGTAATACTAATATTATGTTAGGTAAGAAAATGATCTTCAATATGGAAGAAACCCAAGCTCCCTTAGAGAGTTTTTTTTTTTTTTTTTTAGGATTAAAAAAGAGAATGTATGTAAAGCAACCAGCAAAAAATATTATTGTTGTTGTTAGTTTCTCCCTTTCCTATACTCACTCAATTATTTGTCTTTCAAATTCCAAAATACTCTGAAATCTGCCATGAGTCCCTGAAAGAATGACTAAATGATCATTCTCAGTAAGCTGGTAATTTGGGTTTTCTACATCCCTCAATATAGGATTGAAGTGAAAGGTGGGAGGGAAGGGACACTAATATTTATGGAGCATCTACCATGTGTACACTTTAGGTCGGTTATTTCCTCTGATCTTAATAATTCAATGTGGTGATACCATCATTCTTTTTTTTTAATTATTGCAGTAGTTAATTTACAATATTGTGTTAGTTTCAGGTGTCCAGCAAAGTGATTCATTTATATTTTTTTCACATTATATTCCGTTAAAGGTTATTACAAGTTTATAGTTCCCTGTGCTATACAGTAAATCGTTGGGGTTTTTTTGTTTTTTTTTTTATTTTTGCGGTACGCGGGCCTCTCACTGTTGTGGCCTCTCCCGTTGCGGAGCACAGGCTCCGGACACGCAGGCTCAGCGGCCATGGCTCACGGGCCCAGCCGCTCCGCGGCATGTGGCATCTTCCCGGACCGGGGCACGAACCTGTGTCCCCTGCATCGGCAGGCGGACTCTCAACCACTGCGCCAGCAGGGAAGCCTTACAGTAAATCTTTGTTGCTTATCTATTTTATGTATAGTAGTTTGTATCTGTTAATCCAATACTTTTTTAAATTTTTAAAAAATTTTATTGGAGTATAGTTGATTTACAACATGTTAGTTTCAGGTGTACAGCAAAATGAATCAGCTATACATATACATATATCCACTCTTCTTTTAGATTATTTTCCCATATAGGCCATTACAGAGTACTGAGTAGAGTTCCCAGTGCTATATAATAGGTCCTTATTAGTTATCTATTTTACATATAGTAGTGTGTTTATGTCAACCCCAATCTCCCAATTTATCCCTCCCCCCCACCTCCACTTACTCCCTGGTGACCATAAGTTTGTTTTCTACATCTGTAACTTTGTTTCTGTTTCGTATATAGGTTCATTTGTACCTTTTTTTTAGGTTTCATATATAAGTGATATCATATCCCATACTCTTAATTTGTCCCTCACTCCCTCCCTCTCTCCCTCTCCCCTTTGGTAACCATAAGTTTGTTCTCTATGTCTGTGAGTCTGTTTCTGTTTTGTATATACATTCATTTGTACTATTTTTTTAGATTCCACGTATGTGATGTCATATAGTGTTTATCTTTCTCTGTCTGACTTACTTCACTAAGTATAATATCCTCTAGGTCCATCCATGTTGCTGCAAATGGCAATATTTCATTCTTTTTTATGGCTGAGTAATATTCCATTGTGTGTGTGTGTGTGTGTGTGTGTGTGTGTGTGTGTGTACACATACACATACACATACTTGGGTTGTTTCCATGTCTTGGCTATTGTAAATAGTGCTGCTATAAACATTGGTGTGCATTTATCTTTTCAAATTAGAGTTTTTGTTTTTTCCAGATATGTACCCAGGAGTGGGATTGCTGGTCATGTGGCAGCTCTACTTTAGTTTTTTAAGGAACCTCCATACTGTTCTGCATAGTGACTGCACTAATTTACATTCCCACCAACAGTGCAGGAGGGTTCCCTTTTCTCCACACCCTCTCCAGCATTTATTGTTTAGAGATTTTTTTGATGATGGTCATTCTGACCAGTGTGAGGTGACACCTCATTGTAGTTTTGATTTGCATTTCTCTAATGCTTAGTGATGTCGAGCATCTTTTCGTGTGCCTGTTGGCCATCTGTAAGTCTTCTTTGGAAAAATGTCTATTTAGGTCTTCTGCCCACTTTTTGTTTGGGTTGTTTGTATTTTCAATATTGAGCTATATGAGCTGTTTGTATATTTTGGATACTAACTTCTTGTTGGTCACATCATTTGCAAATATTTTCTCCCATTCCATAGGTTGTCTTTTCAGTTTGTTGATAGTTTCCTTTGCTGTGCAAAAGCTTTTTTTTTTTTTTTTTTTTGTGGTACGCGGGCCTCTCACTGTTGTGGCCTCTCCCGTTGCGGAGCACACGCTCTGGACGCGCAGGCTCAGCGGCCATGGCTAATGAGCCTAGCCGCTCCACGACATGTGGGATCTTCCTGGACCGGGACACGAACCCGTGTCCCCTGCATCGGCAGGCGGACTCTCAACCACTGCACCACCAGGGAAGCCCAGTGCAAAAGCTTTTGAGTTTGATTAGGTCCCATTTGCTTAAGTTTGCTTTTATTTCTTTTGCCTTGGGAAACTGATCTACGAAAATATTGCTACGATTTATGTTGGAGAATGTTAAACATCATTCCTATTTTAACAATAAAGAAACCACGTTTGACAGAGGTTAAATTCCTTACTCAGTCACATAACTAATAAGTGGTTGTTAACGGTTGAGCTGCAGTTCAAACTCAGAGCTGTGTGACTCCAAAGCTTCCCATTCTGGCTGTACCTCTGGAGTGGTCTAAGCCTCATGGTACATAGGATGCAAGGTTGTATGTGACAGTCCCAAACATAGTAGTGGACCCCAAAACCACTTCCTACTCTCAATTTTCTTTTTTAATCCCAGGCAGAATTAATCATTTCCTCCTCTGTATTCCCATTTAACATCTTGTATACACATCCATATGTAGAGTAACTATTGGTTTACAGACCTATTCATGGTTGCCTTCACTAGACTGACAGCTTTTCATCAAACATTTAGGCAAACATTTTGGCATCTGTGTACTCTTCGTGTCTAGTATAATACCTGCAGGTAGCAGACACCTAATGAATGTTTATTGAATCATCCACAGATTCCCGAACAGCAATAACATATCATCATCCAGTTGCCCATGACCATCGCCAGGACTGTCTCTGAGTTATCTTCAGTCTAGGCCCCCAAGCCTTGTGAGGTTTCCATGAGCAGCAGGTATCACATGTGTGTGAAGACACGTGAAGCACTGCCTGTCAGAACTGTCACACATTGACTAATATAAACAAAGACCTTTTGAAGTTGTGCTTTATGGTAACTGCAGAAACCTTTCTTAGTAAATGAGAAAACAGCTTTTTCACTCTGCCTTGGTTTGCTGCATTAAAATGTTCTGAAGGGCAGCACATGTACACACACAGACACACACACACACACACACACACACACCCCTACACACACAGTGAGAGCTAGCATTATCCCTACAGTATCAGGGACCTCCTGAACTGTAATCTCACTGCATGGGGGCTGAGTCACAATAGTAAACATAAGAGGAACTTTCACAACAAATTCTTTAAACATATTCATAGCTGTCAGCAACGATATTAGATTTAGTTAGGCAACCCTGATTTGTGCCGCATACAATCTTTACTGTAATTAGATTCTTTGTTGTACACATTTTGTCACCACTGAGGAAAGGTCATTAAGAGGCGCACTCTCCTATAGGTAATCGCACCCTGGACCCTATAAGCGTGACAGTAACTGGCAAAGAAAATGCACAGCTTCTTCCCCTGCATGGTAATACGAAGGGAACAAACAGTGCCTGAATCTTACTCATTTCCATTTTCTGTCAAAATGTTCTTTGTATAATCTTGCTGAGTCCATAAGAGCATGTAACAGAATTATCACTATCATTTTGACAACACTAGGCAGAAAGGTAAAAAGCAAGCGTCATTTCTATAGAGCTCTGTGCTGTGATTGTTGTTTCACAATCCAGACTGCTGTTCAATTTGGGGATAGTGTCAAGAACTATGGAAAAGTCTGATATTGTACTCTACTTGCAAGCTGCCAAGTTAGCCTGCCATAGTTTCATGTATTCTGGTAGAAGAAATAAGAAAATAAGAAGAAATCAGAGACAAAGGACAGCTTATTATTCACAGCAATAGTAGTAGGTGAACCAACTGTGCTGGCCTGGGATTGCCATTAGGAGAAAAGTTAAAGCATCTTACCTGGGAATGGTCAGAAAAGAATCCTAAATTTTGTAATTAGGATTATAGAACTTCCTACCCCTTTCATCCTAATCATTACCCAGGAAGCAGCTGAGAGAAACTGATCCCCTTCTGGGGAGAGTTGCATTCAATGATCTAATTGTCTGAGTAAGGTGTGTGGACCAGGAGGAGGTGAGGGAGGTAGAGTTGGAAACATTGTTGAATCAATTATCGAGGACACCATTCCAAAGCTCAGTAATACCAGATGCCCGTGGATGTCAGGAGGCATGGAAGGTCCATCAGATAGCTTGACTATAAGTCCACTGCTGAGTAGCTTGTGATAAAAAGCACACCATTGTCAGACGGTAAGTGTCCAGACAGCCAAAAACTTGACCTGGATTAGTTTCAAGGACCACAATAGTGTTGCCAGAGTTGGCAGATCAGACTGGAACAGAAATAGCATAACCTGAAAAAGTATTAACAGCCTTGAGACCCCATGGATAGCCCTGGGAAGGGACCAAAGGTCAAATGTAGTTCTTCTGCCAGGAGTCGGTAGGGTTGATGGCCCACATGATGTGTCCTGCCTTGTGCAAGACAGATGGGTCAACTTTTGGCAGGTGTTCCAAGTCTGGCATGCAGCAGTAATCTCTGTGCCAGAAACTAGAGACCTTGACTTTGTGCCCAGCCTACGATGCTTCCATAGTAAGTGTTTCCATGTCTGGTACAGTGATGGATCCAGGCAAGGATGGTGAGAATCTGGACAGTAACAGCTTAATGAGCAGCTTGAGTCAAGTCAGTATCGTCAGAGAACAGACTCTTAGCATGGGCTTGATCCAGACGGTTCTGTCGGCAGCCACAATTTATTCCCACAGTTTGCAGCCCCAAAGAGGGTGTCTCCAACCTGCCGTTCTTTAGTTTCTAAGAGGCAGATCAAATAGCTAGGCCACTGGCAACAGCCCAAGAGTCGGTAAAAAATATAACAAGGTTCTTCAAGGATAATATTATCTAGAACTATGAGGACAGCCTTGAGTTCTGCCCACTGAGTGGAGCAACTTCATTGTCATTTGGTTTTTGCATCACAGCACTGAAGTTGAACAGCCATAGCAGCCCAGTGAATACCACCAGGTTTCAGATAAATGGAATAAGTAGACCCAGGCATTTAGGGAAACTGCGGTGAATTGACAGCCCTGTAAGGGCCAGTGAGTTTGCTTCAGTTGACATAATGGGGCATAGAGTTTCCCCCAAAGGAATAGGTACCACTTTTACATGTAAAGCCTAGATGCTGAGGCCAAGCTGGCTGTGTTTTTGAATATGCCATTTTCATTTGACAGTGAAGCTTGTTGGGACTGTCCCCCTTTGTTAGTCCTTGAATCTGAGTTGACTCACCCAAAAATAGAAATATCATATCAGAGAGTCACAAGGTTTCCATGGGTTAGGCATTCAGTTTTGATAAGAGCACAGTAGCAAGCTAATAGCTACTTTTCAAAAAGAATGTTTCTGGTAGTTGCATCAGGGAAGTAATGAATCCAAAACCCCAAGGGAGCATCCCTGGGTGGAGACAGCCGCCTTTTGCTAGAGGCACCAATCAAAAAATCATCAGTCACAGAGGACAGGGAAATATTGACCTCCATCTCTAACTGTTTCTCCATAATGTGGCTGAGGTCAGAAGGGTAGAAGGACATCATTTCCTCATTCTCATTCATCAGCATTGTAAACCCAATCCAGAGTGGTAAGAGCTTGGATCCTAGTCAATGCCACATCTGTGGTCTCCCACAGGAGTTTTTCTGTCTCAGAAAAATCTCTCCATGAAGGCCAATGCTTGCTTATAGAAGCCAGGACCCACTGCAAAAGAAGTTGAGACCTTTTACTGTCATCTCCAAGTGGATCTAAAGTTAGCACTGTAGATTGCAGGAGGATTTGAACTATGAGAAAGCCCAGCTGTTGTCATTCTTTCTTGATAAGCATTACACACTCCATTCCCCAACTCCCAGGCAAATCAGCTCTATTGATTTGTCTGGTTTTTGCCTACAACAATAGCAATTTTCCTTCCTTTCATGCTCAGTGTGGATTTGGGTCTTTGTAACTTGTCTGAATGGAAGTGGAACCTTCTGCCCACCCGAGAAGAATCTTAGTACCTACTAGCTGTTACAATGGGGCAGATTTGAGGTTGACCCCTGGGTCGATGAGGAAGTTCCCCCACCTGGAGGAGAGTTAGCACTAAGCAGGGCACTGGTCAGGCAATCACCTTCCCAATTCCTTCTCTTTAACAGGCAATAAAGTAAAAAACAAACAGACAAACAAAAGCATTTATTTTCCAGTTGGCCATAACATTTGGTCAACTCCCTACTGATTCCCTTGAACTTTCCTCAAACCCTGTTAATTGGCCTGGGAGGCACTCATGCTTTCTCTTTCAGAAGGCCATGTCTTTGTCAGCATCTCGCCATCATTGTCCAAACTGCCAAGAACTGTGAAGGGTCTGACATTTACCCTACTTGCAAACTAAAAAGTTAGCCTGCCATAGTGTCATGTATGCTAATAGAAAGCCTGCGATTCCTAGGCCAGAGATGCGGTTTATTACAGCACTAACAACAACCTGAGAATCAGCATTTTTATATCCGTTCCTAATTCCCACGGAATGCAAATAGGATCAGGTAACATCCGCCCATGCAGTAGGTTGCGTTACAGAAGGACCCCAAGCTCAGGGAACCAGGATCTTTCTATAATGGCCCATAAGTATGCCTGCCCTTTGTTCCAGAGGGAGACACTACCTCTCACTTCCAAGGCTCTTGGCTATACAAACATCCTTTTAAAGGAACAAAGGGCAAGTCAGTGCTTTGGCTCACAGGTGTGCAGAAATATGAGAAACCCTCAGAGAATTGCCTCCATTCGCAAAAAGCAATAGCTAGCAACAACAGTATGGGAGTGGCACTCAAACACCCGTGACTAGGAATTGAGTCCACAGCTCATGTCATTCTGTGGATTATACACCTGGAGGTATTGGGAGCTTGTGATTACACAGATAAATTTTCAACCTTCTGCAAGAAGTTAAAATAAAAATCCTCACAAAAAGTGGAAGAATCTGAGAATTTCAGGTATCTAAGTGACAGTAGAAGTCAAGGCATTTTTTTTATACTAGATTAAATTCAAGAGCTACTGAAAATTGTTGAAGCAGGATGATGGGTATCTGGGGGTTCTTTTTACTGTTCACTCTATTTCTATGTGTTTAAAAATTTTTTTGTAATAAGTTAAACTTTTTTTTTTTAATTAAACAATGTGAAAATAACAAAATTCTCTGTTGAAGAGAAAGTGCTTAGGATAAAAACTTCTAATGGTTGAAGTTGGTATAGAATGTTTCTACCCCAGAAAACCTGTGGTAGGAAGAAGAAAAATATTCTAGTATTTCATCTACAGCTATTACTGAAATTGACATTTAGTTTTAGAAATACTTGATATATTTTAAATATGGGGACAAAGACCTGGGGTGAAAGAAAGTTGAACAACTGAATTTTACCGGATGATTAACTGCTGAGGATCTAACATATAACCCAAACATCACTAAGATTCCAGTGTTCACTGAGCAGAACAAAAAGGAGGGACTTGCAAATGTTTACAGCAGAGGCTGCTTCTATATAGCAAATGGAATCAAAACAAACGGTAAGGGGAGTCTAGTCATTCATTCTTGCGTCGTGTACCAACCAAGTGTCAGCACCGGGCCAGGTGAGTGTATCTAAAAGGAGAACAGGTTTAAAGATTTTTTTTTTAAGAGAGGGGGAATAAACTCATGATCTTCAGTATTTTTCTTAAAATTGTATTAACCTTATATTGTGATAGTTCTTGTATTATTTAGGATTTGAACATATTTGGGGAAAGGAAATAGAGAATGAAATCTGAAAGGGGACAGGTACAGGTGATACAGATCTGAACTGACGAAGATAAAATGCAAAGATACCTCATCAAGCTTGGAAAATGGATAGAAAAGTATGCAGTGACTCTCTGCACGGGCCACAAGATGACAGTGAGTGAGTCTTGGGCAAAGTAACCTAAACTATGATTATAAGATGATCATCTCTGACTTATTTGACTCATTAGAAACCCTGGCAATAGAATCCGTTATTGTCTTGTTCCTCTGGCCCCTGTTCTATAGCTGCCTCAACCCCACATCCCGAGAAGGGTCAGTAGGCTCTAAATTAAGAATTAATAGGAAGATTAAAATCCCTTAGGAAGATAATTGCTGAGAAAGGATATTATCAAAATATGTAAAACCTTGGTGAAGCCCAGGAGTGCTGTATAACACTGTACCAGTTGCACCCAGCAGGGGCACCAGGCAAGGGCATGGTGAGGGGGAGGGAGTCGGGAGGGGACCAAGCTGGGAGTGAAACCTAGCCATGCTCTGCTCACGGAACCGTGCACCTGGCACAAGACTGCATCTGCCTGAAAGAGGGAGCACCCTTTCCTCAACTGAGTGCCCAGAGCGGGTGCTTTTTTCTTATGTGCATAAAGCTCTGTCTGTGCTAGCTACGGCTCAGTGTGAGAACATCCTCAAATCCTGGAATGTTTCAGGGCATCCACTGAAATTCTATGAAAGTAGTTTAAAGATAAATAAAAGATGGCATTACTTTATACAGTGGGTAGTAAACATATGGAACTCATTATCCTCAAGATGTTGCGTAGTCCACAAATATAAATAGGATAAAGAAAGATTTAGATAAATTCATGCTTGTTAGAGTCATATGAGCTGTTAGAGCGTTGTTAGAAACACACAGGGAACGTCTCCAAATGCTTTCAGGGAAAACACCATGTTTATCTTCAAAATGTCCTGTAGTGCCAGTGCCATGAATTGAACAGGCAGATCTCTGGCTCTCCAGGTTTCTCAGCATCCGTGATACTCAAGTTTTCCAAATAACTGAGGGCTGAGCTTCTGTATCATAAGGATTTTCTTTACATTAACAAATTGTGTACACATTTTTTCTCAGTGGTGGTATGAAGTTTTATGTGATCTTAAACTGAGTTTGCCAAACTTAACCTTTTCTTGAGAACTTGGAAATGTCATGACAAATGTGCATTTTTGTACTGGGCTGTAAGAGTGATATCTTTATACTGGGCTGTAAGTGTACCCAGGGCATCAACTCAGATGTGTGGCACTATTTGACTCTCACCTATTCCCACAGAGTTACTGTGGTTGGTTCTTTTCATTTCTTTCCGTATTTGTGCTTACTTTACATACAAATTTTCATCTTCTCTCCTGTTCTTCAAGCTTCTGTTTTCACTCTTGTCAGTGGGCTTGCAGGGAGAACCCTTTCACTCCTAATATGCTGCTCCCACCTCTTTGACTTTGGAGGAAAAGCATCCTACTCTCCTCTGTGTCATGTCACCTCAGCTGTGAAACAGACCTTACCTTAATTCACTACAGCCCTCGGAGACCAGGCTGCACTTTTAACAACCTTAACTGAAGGTTGGGGAGTAACAGAGGAGAAGTACATTTTAGTACTGCTGCTGGATTTGGTTACCAGATGAGCTTACTCTGAACCCAGCAAGGTTCAAACCCATTCTGAGTCTTCCACAAAGATATGCCTGTTTAGTTCCCATCCCTGTCCAGCTCCATCCAACACCAGAAGCAGGTCAAAGGTATCCACAACTCCAAGCACAAGCCCACTGCCAAGCTCCAGACATGGGAAGGAGATGTTTCCTCCCTCCAGTTCAAGGCCTGTTTCTCCAATCATCATTCATTGGGGCCAGCATCTTATTACTTTCCTAAGATGACAGACCAACAGAATCATGAACTTGTCCCATGGTTCCCAGTAGGATAATGCATCAAAACACAACAGTGCAACATCAGTACTTTCTAGATTATTTGACCTTATGTAGCCCACAGACATGAGCCCTACCAAGTGCAATTCTGTCCTTGGTGTAGTCTGTCCACTAGTGTGAGATGCATGTCTTGTCTACTCATCCTTCCGGCAATCTCCAGATTTTGCTTCTGAGCAAGCATGCACACAAATCTCCAAATGAATAAGGGGTACTTTCCAGGCACGATTTAGTCTAAATTCACTCTTTGAAGATAATAAATATTTATCAAAGGGCAAATACAATGTGCAGAGATGCAATTCTGCATATTACAAAACAGGCATTTGTTGTTAGGTTATAAAACAAAGATGTTTAACAACTCAGAGTCACCCTGATTGAAAGTCAACAGCTCAGAACAAGGCCTTTGCTTAGGTTTGACACCTAAATGACTCATTCTGATGATTTTCTCAAAATAAGAGAACAGTCTACCCTGAAGGTGAATTCTAGCTGCCACCTCTAGGGAGGCAAAAACTGTCTATAGCGTTTAAATCACAGAGCTTTCTCCCTCCTTCTGTCCATCAAGTTTTCAAAGATCTTTAAGCCTGAGTTTCAGTGCAGTTTCCTCCATAGGTAAGCATGCTATTTAATAGATTCTAAAACACCCTTATTTTATTTTATTCATTTAAATTTTTACATTTCAACATCTCTGAAATCAGGACACATAATCTGTGACAATCACATTTTGCCAAGCAGCACTCGTGACATAGTTGCCTACATCGTGAGAAATTAGTCCATTAAAAACTGAACTTGCTGAAAATATAGTGACTTGGTTGTTCCCATCAGGGCCTGACTGGACAACTGCACAGCTTCAGACAGCAAATCGTTCGAGGTTTTCTGAGTTAGGAGTATAAACCTGTTGTCTGAACACCTTCCAGCAACTTCCAGGAGGATTCATAAAGCTCCAGATTTAAAACTTGCATAATGGGTGTTACTGGCTTGGGGAAAAGTCGTTGAGATAATAATGAACACTCTCTTAAGAAATGCTGCCTCAGCCACACTCTTAGTGACACAGTGTCTATAGCAAACCACAGATTCCAGTGATTCTGAATTCAAAAGTGATTCAGAAGCACAAGCCTCTAAATGTGCAGAAGCTTTAGAGAGTACTTTTTTTTTTACTGAAATATAGTTTATTTACAATGTTGTGTTAATTTCTGCTATACAGCAAAGTGATTTAGTTATGGATGTATATACATTCTTTTTCATATTCACTTCCATTATGGTTTATCACAGGATATTAAATATAGTTCCTCATGCTATATGGTAGGACCTTACTGTTTATCCATTCCGCATATAAGAGTTTGCATCTGCTAATCCCAAACTCCCAGTCCACCCCTCCCTTGCCCTCCCCCTTGGCAACCACAAGTCTGTTCTCTATGTCTGTGAGTCTGTTTCTGTTTCGTAGATATATTCGTTTGTGTCATATTTTAGATTCCACATATAAGTGATATCATATGGTAATTGTCTTTCTCTTTCTGACTTACTTCACTTAGCATGATAATCTTTAGGTCCACTCATGTTGCTGCCTTATTGCAGTATGGCATTATTGCATTCTTTTTTACGGCTGAGTAGTATTCCATTGTATATATGTACCACACCTTCTTTACCATTCATCTGTCAATGGACATTTAGGTTGTTTCCATGGCTTGGCTATTGTTAATAGTGCTGCTATGAACATTGGGGTGCATGTGTCTTTTTGAATTAGAGTTTTGTCTGGAGATATGCCCAGGAGTGGGATTGCTGGATCATATGGCAACTCTATTTTTAGTTTCTTGAGGAACCTCCATACTGTTTTCCACAGTGGCTGCACCAGCTTACATTGCTACCAACAGTGTACGAGGGTTCCCTTTTCTCCACACCCTCTCCAGGATTTGTTATTTGTAGACTTTTTAACGAGGGTCATTCTGACTGGTGTGAAGTGGTACCTCACTGTAATTTTGATTTGCATTTCTTTTAGAGATTACCTTAACCAATTTATTCTGATTAATTTACCTCTTCATTATGCAAAAGAGTGATAAATGATTTTTTTAATCTGTTGTCCAAATAACTCATTCAGTGTTATAAGAAAGCCTCAAGTCATAGTTGGACAGTGTTTTTTTTTTCCTTAGAGACATGTAAACGAATGGTTTATGTGACTGAACAGTGTACTCACCCAATCTGTCCCCCAGACTTCCTTGTGCTCTTTTAAGTAGGCTGTGCATGTGACGAATTCTGGCCAGAGGATATGGATGGAAAGTGACTTGTGTTATTTCTCAATCTAAGCATGGAAAAACTAGGTCTTGACTTCCAGTCACTTTTCTCTCACCATAGTAAACCCTGAAACTTCTTATAGAGATGATGGAGCCTTCATCAGCATGTGTCTCCTGAGTGACTAAGTAGAACAGAAGCCTCAAGTGACCTTCACTGTAGCATGAAACGAACTTTTGTTGCGTAAGGCCCTGATGTGTGGGGTTTGTTTTCACTACACCCTGAGTCTAGCATATCCTTACTGTAATATTATAACGCACAACAACAACCAATGATATCTTACATTTGGTGAAATACAGTACAGGCCTACTCAGTGATGTGCTAGTAAGTGCCCAACCACCAGCTCTCATGGGGGTGGGAGGAGTCCCTGACTTGTAATATTTGCTTATTTTTGCGGTGTAAATACTCCATCATAGCCGATTTTGAGTTATCAATGTGACATCCACCAGCTTGCTAAATTCCAGAAAATTTAACAATTGGCTCTTGTGAACCAGTATAAGTGAGCTCCAGCATACCACCAGACATATGCTATAAACCTCCCCAGTTTACTTCTCATATAGCATCTCTTGGTTTTTGACACCCAAATTCACAGAACATATATCGCTCTCAATATACCATTTTGGGGCTGACATTTTTATGGGGAAAATATACATTTACATACTCAAAACTCAGTAGAACATTTTTAAAAAGCAATACGTGGGGAAAATAACTGATAGAAAGTTAGAATCATGCACGGACTTTAAAAAGTGCACGTTGTCAATGAAGGTGAGTCTCTGCGTCACTGGTACCAAGACATCGAAGCATTCAGAGCAGCTGTTAACTTCTGTGTCCATTCTTTCATAATCAGTAAGCTTGCTTAGTCATTTTACATCATCATAAGTCATTTGTTACTTACATATACACATCTTAACTATGGTTTCATTACCTTTTTAGAAATTTGTCGGTGGTTTGGGGCTGATGTGTGACACATTATAATTTTTCCCATTTGAAATAATGGGAAACAGGCATCCAGACAGTTTGTTTCAAGTAGAACAGCTGATTTTCAGTAATGGATTACTGACATGAGGTAGGAGATGTGGATTCTATAAATTCTAAGACCTTTAGTTCTTACGAGCGTGAGCATATGAATTTAATGACATCTATTTTGCCTGCTCAGGGAACTTTTTGCAGAATTCTTGGTTTGTAGTTGTGTTCCAGACAGACAATACTTCTGGGGAGCTAAGCTGTGGATGGCTGAAGCAAAGAATTCCTACATTTCTAATATAGTTAAAAATATATGGAACAACATTCGTTGTTATCTATTCTGAGGTGAGAAACAAAGTGGAATCGAATTATTTCTGATTCATTGATGCAAAATAAATCAGTAACCATTCAGAGAATGGTTAACAACCTTAGCTAATTCATGTGCTCAAATGTCTTTCCTCTGGACCAGAACTTTCATCCTTTGACCTTCTCAATCCTGATGAGTCAGAATGAGACTGAGACCCTTCTTAAGACTTTTCCCAGCACTATCACTTTTCCCCACTCCTTTTATCCTGGGCAAGGTCAGTCTGTGGAGGAATGAAAAGGCCATTTAAGCAAGTCCACCTATTAAAATATACTTTTCTGCTTGTCACAGGGTCTGACATTTTCCTGATAGAGCTTTATCCTTCTGTGTCTTGAAAATCTGGAGTCTTAAAGAGTCCCCTGGGAAAGGTCACACCTTAAATTCTTTACTGTCTGTTTCCTTGGAGGAGATTAAGACAATTAGTTGAGGTCAAAGTCCTGAGAAAAAAAAGATCAAAGTAGCCTCTTAGGGAAAAGTATGTTCTAAGAAGGGAAAAGACAAGCAGGTAAGAAAGGACTAAAACAAACTTCATTTCCTTGACAGTGTAGTTTGGAATTCCCAAGAAGTCCCAGACATTTACCCTAATAGACCGTATTATCACCACCCTAAGGAGACATCAATCCAGCTCCACACAGATTTCACACTCCCTCACATAATAAATTCTGGCCAGTGAAAAGAGCCAAATTATGGTTTTCAGATGGCATCACAAGGCTCCTTTCCTTTTATACTATTAATTTTGTGATTCCATGGATGGGATAGTATTGAATCTTATCCTCCTAATGCAGTGTGTGTCCTTGCCTAGGAAAATAGGTGAGTACCTGAAACTCCCTCAATGCTTTCATCTACAGCCTTGCTTCTTTTTTTTTTTTTAGCATCTTTATTGGAGTATAATTACTTTACAAAAGTGTGTTAGTTTCTGCTTTATAACAAAGTGAATCAGCTATACATATACATATATCCCCATATCTCCTCCCTCTTGTGTCTCCCTCCCACCCTCCCTATCCCTCCCCTCTAGGTGGTCACAGAGCACCGAGCTGACCTCCCTGTGCTATGCGGCTGCTTCCCACTAGCTATCTATTTTACGTTTGGTAGTGTGTATATGTCCATGCCATTCTCTCACTTCGTCCCAGCTTACCCTTCCCCCTCCCTGTGTCCTCAAGTCCATTCTCTATGTCTGCGTCTTTATTCCTGTCCTGCCCCTAGGTTCTTCAGAACCTTTTTTTTTATTTTTTAGATTCCATATATATGTGTTAGCATACAGCATTTGTTTTTCTCTTTCTGACTTACTTCACTCTGTATGACAGACTCTAGGTCCATCCACCTCACTACAAATAACTCAATTTCATTTCTTTTTATGGCTGAGTAATATTCCATTGTATATTTGTGCCACATCTTCTATATCCATTCATCTGTCGATGGACACTTAGGTTGCTTCCATGTCCTGGCTATTGTAAATAGAGCTGCAATGAACATTTTGGTACATGACTCTTTTTGAATTATGGTTTTCTTAGGGTATATGCCCAGTAGTGGGATTGCTGGGTCGTATGGTAGTTCTATTTTTAGTTTTTTAAGGAACCTCCGTACTGTTCTCCATAGTGGCTGTATCAATTTACATTCCCACCAACAGTGCAAGAGGGTTCCCTTTTCTCCACACCCTCTCCAGCATGTATTGTTTGTAGATTTTTTGATGATCAGCCTTGCTTCTTTGAGTGGCCTGTGGACAAGCATGATTAGCATCTCTTAGAAATATAGAATCTTAGGCCCACCCCGTACCTACTAAATCAGAATCTGTGTTTTGATAGATCCCCAAGTGATTAAAATGCACGATAACATTTGAGAAGACTGATCAACAGTACTTGGAAAGCTAAGGAAGCTCTAAGGACTTCTGAACCATCTCTCAAACGAGTACCGCATATGTATCCGAACTTGGTGCTTAGCAAACATCTGAAAGTTTTTATCACTGAGGAGAACACTTCTGGTCTTCTTTCAGTACTACACAAAGTTGGACTGGCTGGCTTATAGGAATAGAGGCTATTCAGAAATGACTGATAAGCATTCCAGCCTGTTTTTATTAAATAATTCTCCCTAGTACATAGCAGGGCCTTCTTCTCTATATTCAGTTTGCTTTAGCGTTACTGTGGAGGACTTGGGCCTCAAGTTCTCTCTGCATTTATATGTTTTACATACAGCCTGTCCAATAATAGTGCTAATCATACAGAGACTTTCTTTTGTTAGCTGATCATTTAATACCTTGATCATTTCATATCTAAGGCACTTTAATATTTGAAATAATTCTATATTGCTTAAAGCACTGTATGGTCCTAGAATCATAACGTCTTAGGGTTTTTGCCTAACTCTTCAGTGTATCTTTAGTACACCTCTCATTTGTTGCTGGACAGCCAACAACTGGTCATCTTCCCTCTGTTTGGACATTTCTAATGACACGACACATACCACTGAAACCACACAACTCAGATTGGGACTTGAACCCACTGTCCTTTAATTTAAATCACACACCTGGTCTCAGGACTTAATGAAGCTCAGGTTCTTTATGTCTCAATGCAGAAAGAATTCAGTGAGAGACGAAGTGATAGGTAAGAAGTGGATTTATTTAGAGAGATACACATTCCTTAGACACAATGCAGTCTGTGGCAGAAGGTGAGAGCGACCCGAAATACAGGGTGGTTAGTTTTTATGAGCTAGTTAATTTCATAGGCTAATGAGTGGAAGGATTATTCCAACTATTTTGGAGAAGGGGCAGGGATTTCCAGGAATTGGGCCACCGCCCACCTTTTGGCCTTTTATGGTCAGCCTCAGAACTGTCATGGAGCCTATGGGTGGGTTATTTAGCATATGTTAGTGTATTACAATGAGCATATGATGAGGCTCAAGATCTATGAGAAACCGGATCTTCCGCCATCTTGGGCCTAGTAGGTTCTAACCAATTTATGTCATATCCTCAACAACTATGTCATTCTTCTAAAGGTTGTGCCCTGCCCCCTTCCCTCCTGTTTCGCTTCCTCCTAGATTTGAACAATTCTAATTAGTAGAAGTTCTTTCTCATACTGGATTAAAACTTATTGTCCATTTGTCTTTATAATCATTTATTCATTGCAGTTATTAATTCTACATCATATTTTCCTTAGCTGGTTGATATATTCTTTCTTGTTACTAGGAAAATTGGGAACCAAGACACAGAAATATTATAGCACAGTTCCATCAAAAAGCACATGAAGAAACCAAGACACTAGGCTTTCTTTCTAATTTATAGTTCTGTTCACTAGACTGTGCCAGGAAATGCTGCTCTGTGACCAACACTGTGATAATACGCAAGCAAAAACATCAGTCCCTGGGAAAGATCATGGATCAGGGTGTGGTAAAAATCCAGAAACTCTGTCCCTCCCTTTTGGGATCAAAAAATCTGGCAGACATCCTGGGGTAGGATCTGTGGCCAGAATCCACCATGGGGAGCTGATTTGTTCCCACAGGGAGATCTGAGTCTCTGGCAACTGGCAGTCTCCCTTTGTGAAATGGGTGTTCCTGGCACTCCATAAAAGTCCTCCCTCCCTCCACACTCTTTCTTCTCTCCACCCCTGCACTCCACACCCTACTGCACACACCCTCCCACTCCTACATCAATGAAACCCCTCCCTAACATACATTCTGCACACACACACATGCCCCCAGAGGTTCCTCTGCAAACACACCCACACCTCTCTCAGACACACACCAGGCAGCACAAGGCTTTCTGTCGCACGCCCTCATCCTTGCCTCCACTCAGCCTCCTCAGAGCACCTTATACCATATCTACCAGCCCTACTTCCTGTTCTCATCATCTCTTCTATTTGACTTTATTTTGTGATTTTCCTTCACCTCATCCCAGCCTACCCCGCTTTGCTCCCGGGGCCTGGGAACGCTGGCACTGTAATTTTGTTCTGCACATGTGTAATCTGGAGCTGTGACAGGCAGGAAAGTAGTCAGCCTGCCTGTGCCTGCCTGTCCTTCTCCCACAGCTAGTCTAAGATGGAGGATGGGAAAGATCTGGCAGTCACTCCTATTTCTGGAAACTACAAAAACTCTTGTTTTCCCTCTTCAAATTCCTGGAAGAACCAATACTGTCTCTACTATAGTCATTCCTCCTTCCCTCTAACTCTGTTGCAGGCTTTCCCATCCTTTCTTCAGATGCCCTTCCAATATGAAGCTGGGGGTGGCATCCCTCACATCCTGTCCATTACAACCAGTCACTCAGGGCTAGGAGACCCCACAGAGGATATAAAGGACAATGAAAGAGGGCAATTAGTTTGATCATGTTTAACCAGAACCTTAGATAATTTAAATATATGCTAGTCTTCTGGAATCTACCTACAGATATAGCATTGAAACACATGCTGAATCAGTGAAATACAGAACATATCAGTTTATAGAACTTCTGTGCTCATAGTACCTGATAACTTTGCTAGGATTTAAAAGTGATCTTCGGGCTTCCCTGGTGGCGCAGTGGTTGAGAGTCCGCCTGCCGATGCAGGGGACACGGGTTCGTGCCCCGGTCTGGGAGGATCCCACATGCCACGGAGCGGCTGGGCCCGTGAGCGATGGCCTCTGAGCCTGCGCGTCCGGAGCCTGTGCTCCGCAACGGGAGAGGCCACAACAGTGAGAGGCCCATGTACCGCAAAAAAAAAAAAAAAAAAAGTGGTCTTCTTGGGCAAATGATTTGCCACAGTTGCCTAGGTTTCTTATTTTTCCTTGGTGACGTAGATGGTAGGTTAGCTAAATAAATGTTCAGAACAAAGGGGGTCCTTTATTCCTTTCATACTACTAATTCTTGAATTTTTAATAACAGCTGTTTACATCAACTAAATATTAAGCATAACTAACACATTGCATTGGACATTAAAAGCAAGTAAAATAGATATTGTTTTTGTTCACTGAAAATTTACTATCTAAAAAAAGATCATATCAACAGGACAAAAAATATGTGAATAAATAGCCACAAACAGCTTTGGTCACTTTCTTTTCACATTAAAAGGAAAATAAATTAATGAGTCCCTGCTTTCCAAAGAATAAAGTCCTAACATAAATTTGGTATTCAGGAACCTACTGATTGGAGTCCTACACTCCTCTTCAACTCTGTCTTTCTTCCATTTTCCCCACCATTGTAGTAGTCTACGCACGCGACTCATTGATTCGCAAATATCTTCTGTGCTTTCCCACATGATCCAGGGGTCCTGTTATTTCTACATTGTATCCCTCATAGTTCCTAGCCATTGAGTTATGCATAATTTTATAGTTGTTGAATAAACATTTGCTGAAAGTAAGCTTCATGAGAACAGGGCAGTTGCAAATAGAGCAGAAGTAGAATTTGGAAAGCTCATTGAATAAAAGAAAGGAATGTCATGTCCTCTTAGCCTTCATAGTACTTGCTGTTCCCTTACATTAAGCCATTGCCCTTTAAGCATTCTTACTCATCAACACTGTTTTTCTGTTGCCATAACTGCCCAACAATGTTAATACATTTCATAGCTTTAGGATGTGCTTATTCAGTCTCACATATCCAGGCTTCGCTTATCTTTGGACTGGTTTTACCAGAAACTAACAAGTTGCTATCACCACATGTATCCAAAACACACAGAAAACAAAGTCAGCACAGCACAAGTAGAGACTAGAACCAGACCCCCATAAACTAGTTAATTCATCCTCAATTCAGTACATCGTTGAAGTACTGTCTTCAGGGGTATATAAGCATTCACATGTTTCATTAATTTCTTCCCTCCTAGGGAACAGTTAATCTCTTGCATCCTCTTAATGCTTTGGTGCATTTTGTTGCTTCCTATTTTATTTAATATCAATACCTATGATAAAGTTTAATTTATAAACTAGGCACAGTAAGAGATCAACGATAATTTAATAATAAAATAGAACAATTACAACAAAATATTGTCGGGACTTCCCTGGTGGCACAGTAAAGAATCTGCTTGCCAATGCAGGGGGCACGGGTTCGAGCCCTGGTCTGGGAAGATCCCACATGCCATGGAGCAGCTAAGCCCGTGTGCCACAACTGAGGCTGCGCTCCAGAGCCCGCAAGCCATGACTACTGAGCCCCTGTGCCACAACTACTGAAGCCCACGTGCCTAGAGCCCGTGCTCCCCAACAAGAGAAGCCACCGCAATGAGAAGCCCGCGCACCGCAACGAAGACCCAACGCGGCCAAAAATAAATAAATTTAAAAACCCAACAATATATTGTAGTAAAAGTTGTGTGAATGTGGTCTTTCTCTCTCAAAATACCTTACTGTACAAATTTTTCCATCTTAACTAAGCACTTACCATGTACGGTGACCGTCACTTTTGCAGTTTGAGGTGCAACAGCAAAACTAGCATGAATTTCTTTTTCCTTCTTCACAATTTCGCGGGTAGAAGATTCATTCTTACCATAGATCTTAGCACCCTTGGCATATGATTTTTTTCTTTCCTTTTTAAGTAGAGAACTCTCACCTTTTCACTTAAAAGGAGCACTTTACGGCTTCTCTTTGGCATTTTCGAATTGCTGGTATCACTACTTTCGCGCTTTGGGGCCATTAAGTAAATAAAGGCTTACTTGAACACAAGCACTGCAGTACCGCAGCTGTTGACCTGATAACCCAGATGGCTACTAAGTGACTAACGGGAGGGATGCGCTGAACAAAGGGATGATTCACATCCCGGGCAGGATGGAGCTGGACGATGAGAGATTGTGTCACACTACTCAGAATGGCACACAATTGAAAACTTATGAATTGTTTATTTCTGGAATTTGCCATTTAATATTTTTGGACATGGTTGACTGCCGGTAACCACAGAAAGCATAACCGTGGGTAAGGGGGACTACTGTTCCCTTTTGAACCGTTGATTTCAATTTCTGCCTTCTCCTAACCAACACTTTAAAAATAGCAGAGTCATAGGAGAGCAATTTTAATTTAATCTCACCTATTTGACCACTTTATATAATGAGTCAGAGGTACTAACAAGCTGTGAAATGTCTCATAAGAGAACAATGGAAGAGAAGAAAAAGTTTGAAACCTCTACGAACTAGATAATCAGGTCATGAACAGATGAGAGCTTTAAAAAAAAAATCATATATTTTTTAAACCTCTAGTAATATTGATACATTGCAAGGAAATTCTAAGTTTTTAGTAAAGTAAAAAAGAAATTAGTTTCTTACACCAGATACTTTAGAATTTAAGCTTTGAATTAAAAATAATTGAACAAAGCTTTGCAGAGTTGGGCATGGGGCTAGAGTGGTGGGATGGGGGGAGAACCATTTGTTGGGGATGGAGGGAAACTGAAATTCTGGGAGCCACTGTAAAAAAGAGACAAGAGTCCAGAAATTAAATTAGTAATTGTCTAGGCCTGGGGGGTGAGGTGAGGGGTGGATGGAGAGATTCAAGTGATGGCTAAGGGGTGTGGGATTTCTCTTTGAGGTAATGAAAATACTCTAAAATTGACTCAAATTGATTGGGGTGATGAATACACAACTCTGTGACAATACTAAAAGCCACTGAATTGTAACTTTAAGTGGTTGAATTGAATGGTATGTGAATTATATCCTAATAAAGTTGTTAAAAGACAGAGAGAGAGAGAGAATCAGTAAGTGTTTGGTTTGAGAATTTACTTAATCTGACTCATTCTAATCTGACTCATTCCACTCCAATTTTGAAACCATTTTTTACTTTTTATAAGCATATATATCTTAACTGCTCTCAGGTATATTCAAGCCGAGAAAAACGTAAAAGGTACCTGAGTTCATGTGGTTTCTTCTGCGGAACAAGCAGGGGCTTGAATAGCAAGCTGCTGTACCTTTGAGTCAATTTCTGTTTATCTTCCAGCAAGTTTGAGAAAATAGAGGTTTTACTGCAGGAATAAATATGAAGTTTAGAAAACAAATGTTAAAAAATTCACATAATGATGTAAATAATGCCATAAACTTCCAAAAACAAAGAAAAAAGATAAAGATGGAAAGAAACACACCAGGTTTGAATCCCAGCTCTGCTGGATGATGTTAGGCAAAATACTAATCATTCCAAGCTTTGCTTTTCTCCTTTATAAATGGAGGGTTTTATAATATGCAGGGTTGTGCTGAAGATTAGAGACAATATATAAAAATACCTGGCAAGGAGAGGGCATTGAATGAATGGTAGTAATTATTATCATAAAGGATATATATTGAGCCTCTACCATTTGTCCAACATCTCATTCATATTATGTTATTAATCCTGAGAAAACTTTCAGCAATCAGGATAGGCTATGTTATGCTGCAATAAAAGACAATGTCAAAGTCTCAGTGGCTTAAAAACAAACCTGAAGATTTATTTCTTACTAAATTCACACATCCATCACAGGTTGGCTTAATGCTTCGCTCTGTGCCGTCCTTACTCTAAGACATTTAAAGAGCTGGTATGATCTGAAGTATTTCCGATCACACGGCATAGGGAAAAAAGAATGTGGCACATAACACACAGATCCTTAAAATGTATGCCTGGAGATGACACATGTTACTTTTGCTTCCATTTCACTGGCTAAAGCAAGTCACTTGGCCATATCTCTCGTCAGTGGAGCATGAAATTGCATTTTCACCTGTGCATGATGATAAAACAGATAAAGCAGATGATAAAACAATATTTGTCAACAACCTTAAAGATCACCACACAACCTTATGAGGGGATTTTTATCCTCAATTTTAAAATAAGGAATCTGAGGCACAGGGAGAGTAAGAACTTGCCTACAGCTATATAACTAGGAAGTGGCAGCATAAGACTCAAACCCAAGTCTTGTGTTTCCTGATCATTCCAGCCAGACCCTGAAAATGGAAAATATTCTACCTATGAGGATATGTGAATATGTCTTCCTCCCCACATTCATAGAAAAATATGCAGATTTCCTTTGGGAACAAACTGGTACTGCCTTCTCAGAAACCAATTTGGAACAAAAACATTAAGAATCATAAACTGTTCACACACCCTTTGACCTAGTAATCCTAGTTCTGGGAATTTATCCTAAGGGAATCATCCCAAGATTAAAAAAATAATGCTTATGGAAAGATCTATTGTGACATTGTAAAGAACTGAAAAGAATCTTCATTTTCAATAATAGGAAGGGTCAAAGAATTTATTGATTATACACACAATTATTATAAAGCCATTGCTTTATAATTATGAAGACCACGTAGTAACACGAAGAAAAAAGCTTTTGATATAATGTTAAGTAAAAAGCAAAATAAAATTGCTTTTACTATATTGCAACTATGTGATCAACATTTGTGTGGCAAAGACTGCTAACACTCTGCACATTTGTTCTCTCTTTTCTCCTTTTGATAATAGAAACCCCACCTCCAGTTTTAGTTGGTCCCAGCTACGGAACACACTTCCCAGCCTCCCTTGAAGCTAGGTATTGCCATGTGACTAGGTTCTTACCAATAGAATATGAGCAGAAGAAATGTGTACAACTTCCAAATTTTGCCCAGAAATGTGATGAGACACATGTTCTCCATCCCTTATTTACCCTCTCTCTAGAAAGGAAATGGTGACAACTGAAGCAGCTGCCTTAGGTCCAAAGATGAACGCCACATGTTAATGGAAATGTGAATTTTTTATTTTTTCTAAAACTTCCTTAATGTAAATTTTGTTATTTTTAAAATGTGTGAAAGTCTTTTAGCTATAGTTGTAATGCCATTAATAATCGAAATTTCACTTAAATATTGCTTTTCTAAAAGGAAAATAGATTCTCTCATACTTGCAGAGATGTTTGAGGAAAACCTGGAAAAGAAACAACAGAAAATAATAGAGAAACACATGAAAATGACATTTTTCCCCCAATCTGGGCAGTTTATAATTTTGAACCACCAGAAATGATTAGGGAACATGACTGGTAATGACTGTGGATGGGCAAGGCATGCTGCAGTGCTGGGGGTAAAGATACCAAGAATCTGTATAGCCTGGGGCAACAGGAGACTGTCAGGCTGTGGCAGGGAGAGGAGAGGCGGTGATATCATCAGTACAGTCTATTAAAGGAGGAAGTGGGAGAAAGAGAGAGAAAAAGAGACAAACTAGTTATTGTTCAGTTTCACCAGTGTCTAACTCCTTTCCTTTCATAATGCTACTGTGGAACAGAACATTTATTAGCTCAAGTAAAGCCCTGTGGTTTGACTCCACGGATCAGCATTTTAAAGTTATCTACCAACACAAAACCAGGAAAATACTGCATACCTGGAAATTCTTAATAGAGAATCAGATTGTCACAGCTACCTATGATTTTAAAGGAAAAGATTTTAATTTAAGTAAAAGATATATTAATAGCTAATATTTATTGAGAACTTATTATATATGCCAGACACTATTTTAAGTACATTACATGTATTAGCTCATTTAATCTTCCAAAACCCTATTAAATAGGTACTATTATTTTTATCTCCACTTTACGAAAAAGCAAACTAAGGCACAGAGCACTGAAGCAGTTTTCTTGAGGTCACACAATAATAAATAATAATAAGTGGAAGCCAGCAGTCTGCTTCAGAATCTGAATTTTACCTCCTAGCTACACTCCCTTAATCATGAATTATTAAATCCAACACAAATATGTAATCAAAACTTCAGATAATGAATTTGCTAATTAGTCTTAATGCTTATGTCAGCTTTTCCGGCAGTGTATATAAAATAACAAATCGATAGATTATTTTTGTTTGAAATGAATTACACAGCAGTTACTAAAACATGTAAAGATTGCTTTTTGCCTATCAAATATTCATTCTCCTCTGTCAAAGTAATGAAACTCCTGTCTCAAGCTGGACATATTGTTACCTACCTAAAAGACCACAACTTGCTACCAAGCTTGCAGCTATTGGTCATGTGACTAAATTCCTCACAAAGAGACCTAAATGGGAGTAGGATAGTGACTTCTGGAAAGTCTTCCCTTCTCCTCCTCCATCCTGCTCTTCGGGGTGTGGATGTACTGGCTTACATTCCCTGAGCCTTAGCAATAAAGCAGCAGGGTTTTTGATGACTATGAAGCCACCATGCCAGGCCTGGGCTACTTTCTCCAGATTTCTTTTTACAGGAGGGAGTAATCTAATTGTTAAACAACCATCTTGGGTCTCTGTTAAGTTACTTGAAGCTGAATTTAGTAATCCAAAGTAATCCATAAACCTAATGTTACATAATTTCCATTCAGATTTGGGAGACATCAAAAAATCATCTAAAGGCATGCAAATTTAACTATTCTTATAAATTTAATAAGGAAGCAACTTTTTTCAGACTTTATCTAAATAGCTGTCATTCCTTATAATGGATTTTTATGGCACCTGGGTAAGGCATTGCTTCCCAACCTTTTTCATGACCGGGCACCCAAAGAAAACTCATAATAATCATACAGTACGGTATAAAACAATTAGGCTGTTCTTGGCCAGAGGCTGCTGATTCAGGGGGTCCGCCTACCCTAAGAAATGAGGGGATCAATTTCTCAACCCCCCATTCCTGACCCATTCCCCACAGCCCAGCTTTAATGGGATTCCACAATGGATAGATTGGTTCTAATTACTATTAGATAAAATTTGAATCTGGAACTTATTCAGAAATCAGTAAGGCTTGAGAAAAGTCAAGTGAGTGAACTATGTATTGCACTTTATTGTTGAAAAAAATAGATTCATTGCAAAGCTAGCCAGATTACACAAAGGGCATTTCTTATTTCACATAGGATACTTTTTTTAATACCTTCATTATATATGTGCACACTAAGTATCCCTTTTACATCCAGAGTGTAACGGGAGGGTCCTTGTGAGTCCAAGCAAAGAGGGGTTTCAAAGAATGAGTTTATACTACTGAAAACTAGTGTCTTGGTTTTTTATCTGTAAGAGGAAAGAAGGGAACCTATATTGATCATTTTCTTTTACTCTTTTCTTTCTTTTAATTTTATTTATTTATTTTTGGCTGCATTGGGTCTTCGTTGCTGTGCTCGGGCTTTCTCTAGTTGCGGCAAGCGGGGGCTACTCTTCATTGCAGTGCGCGGGCTTCTCGTTGCGGTGGCTTCTCTTATGGAGCACGGGCTCTAGAGCGCAGGCTTCAGTAGTTGTGGCGCACGGGCTTAGTTTCTCCGCAGCATGTGGGATCTTTCTGGACCAGGGCTCGAACCCATGTCCCCTGCAATGGCAGGTGGATTCTTAACCACTGCGCCACCAGGGAGGCCCTATATTGATCATTTTCAACCCACCAGGAGCTTCCAGGTGTTTTTTCTCATCAACTGCTTACACTTTGTAAGGAATATGTTAAAGATTTTAAAGATTAGGAACCTGCAAGCAGCAGAGCTAAAATTCAAAGCCCTTCCTAAGTGTCTATGTGACTGAATTAATTCCTGCAAATTCATTGTTTTTATTTTTCATTCTAAAAATTTATTCAATGTAAGGTCGTCACAAGTCTACAAAATCAAATGGTTTAATAGTGCTTACAGTGAAGCTCAACTCCAGTCCCGTTCCACCCCCCACCCCCAGAAAAAACTTTCAAAATTTTCCCTTTAGCTTTTATTAAGTTATACTTAACATACAATATTATTTGATATTTTATACATTTTGAAATAATCACCACAATAAGTCCAGTTACCATCCATCACCAAAGTTGTTAAAATATTATTACTATATTCCCTACGTGTTCATTACATCCCTGTGACTTCCTGTAGCTTTAAAGATGTTTGCCTCCATATCTGAAAAATGATATGCCTATATTATCATTTTTCTTTCTGAAATTGTTTATATTTTCATCTAAGTTATAAATGTACAGAGTTTAAAAAGCCAAATCTCTCTTGAAAATCCAAAAGAAAAAGAGTAGCCCCTTTCCCTGCACAATCTGCAAGTTCTAGTTCTAATTCCATCCCCAAAGCAACCACACTCAACTTTTAGCCGTTTCTTATGGTATTTATCTCCACATTTCTAATGCTATTTCTTGGTTTTTCAAAGTTCCAGATATTATCTAGGACTCTCTTCTGTGGAAGATATGGATTTAGCTTCTTATACCCTCCTCTCATTCTCCCAATATAGTTATATCACAATGCTTTTTTCAGGTCACTATTCGGTTTTATATAATTAAGATAATGTAAATATTATTTAAGGCTGAGGCATGTAATATACTATGATTATATTACCTCTCTCAGGACAAATTTGTTTTCCCTGGAATTGATCATCTCATTTTATTTGTATGCTTGCATTTCTATGTACCTGTCAAAAAATTCCCTATTCTCTTCCAGAAATGCAGATCGCTCAATACATTCAAATTCATGACGCATTCTGTAAATTTCTCAATTTTCTTGGAGACCTGCTTCCTGAAGCCCTGCGTCCTCTTGCATCAGTCTGAACTTGCTGCTCTCTAGGCTTCTTGCAGAGCTGCTGTGCTCAAATCACCTTCACAATGACACAATCAATGATCATGTGGATTCCCAATGTGATGGCTCTCCTTTTTTTTTTTTTTTGCATCTGATGTCTTTCTCTTTCTTGTCCTCCCCCCTTATTTTTCTAGATCATATCCTGCAGTAGCTTCCTACAAAAGACACATGAGAGGTAAATTTTCTGAATTCTTCTATGTTTGAAATATCTTTATTCTGCCCTCACACTTTATTGATAATTTGGCTGGGTGTTGCATTCTAGGTTAAAAAATTATCCTTCATAATTCATAAGGCATTGCTCCTTTGCTTTTTTGAGTCCATTGCTATTGTAGTTGTGAAACCTGATGCATTCTGATTCCTACTTTTTAGTATAAGACTCATTTGTTTTCTTTTTCTGGATGTTTTTGAGATTCTTTCATTATTCCCAGTGGTCTGACACTTATTTCTCAATGATGTGCCCTTTTTAACTTGTGCTGAGTAGTTGGTAGGCACTTTCAATTTTCAGACTTATGCCTTCCTGTTCTGGAAACTTTTCTTGGATAATTTTCCCTTCATTTCTTCTCTTTCTAGAGCTCCTTCGAGTCAGATATTGTACCTACTGTACTGAGCCTCTAAATCTCGTATCTTTTCTTTCTTATTGTTCATCTACTGATCTTTTGGTTCTATTTTCAGATTTCCTTGATTTTATCTTCCAATTCTTCTACTGAAGTTTTATTATATTTTTAATTTCCAAGAGCCCTCTCTTGTTTCTTTCTTAGCGTTCTTTTTATCATAGCATTCTGCCTTCATTTTACATATACAAATCTTCTCATAATTTTTTGAGGCTATAAATTAGCATATAAACAGTATTTTTCTGTTCTCTATCGTTTTCTCTTGTATTCTATTTTCTGTTTATCATAATGAGTCCTCTTTTCTAGGTTAGAGTTTGCCTTATATACCTGGTGGTCTTTTTTTGTCTGTTCATATTTAAGAACAGCATGCTAAAAAAGCGGATGAGGAACTCTGTGAGTGTGGATGGTGTTTACAAGGTGACGGTTCACTTTTGGATGGTGGAGAAAACATTTTGTTTCTTCTCTGAGTCAGTTTAGCTTTTTTGAAAAACATTCCTCTAATCTCTTGCCTAGGGAAGTGACTTTTAAACATTTTTGACAGAAAGAAATTATTTTTCATCATGTCCAGTACACACACACACACACACATATGTACATATATGTATATATGTATATGCAAAAAAGTTTCATGAAACAATATTTAACTTTTCTAAATATAATGCGCTCAGATATTTTCTATTTAGTCTATTGAATTTTATGTTTTTAAATGTTTGTGACAGACCTTGTGATGTACCAGTCATATTCTCTGCAATGAAAGTCTGGTTGCCCCAGTCGCTGAGCACTGCTGGTGGGCAGTCTTCAGCTGTCAGCCCCTCCAGGGATTCCCTCAGTTCAGAGAGTTGACATGCCCAAGGTCACACTTCCTAGGATGGCCACATCCAATGAGGGAGGATGTATTAATTTCCTAGGGCTGCCACAATAAAATACTGTGGACTGGGTGACTTAAACAACAGAAATTTATTTTCTCTCTGTTCTGGAGGATAGAAGTCCAAGATTAAGATGTCAGCAGTTTGTTTTCTCCTGAGGCCTCTCTCCTTGGCTTGCAGATGGCCATCTTCTCACTGTGTCCTCACATGGCCTCTTCTTTATGCAATGCCCCTGATGTTTCTTTCTCTTCTTATAAGAACACCAGTCACATTGGATTAGGGCTCTACCCTGAGGACCTCATTTAACTTAATCACCTCTTTAAAGACCTCATCACCAAATCAAAGATAAAGGGGATAAAGGCCTGGCTACCTTGGCCTGACTTGGGACAATTCTGAAGAGCCATTCTAGCTTCAGTATTCCCCATGGGCTTGGCCAAAGAGCTCATTGGGCCTTGAATCACAGCTCTACTTCATCTTTTGTCCAATTCTGTTTCCTTCTACAGGTTTTGATCCCAAAGTCTCACCCTAATGAATATTCTCAACTCTCAGTTCTGTCTCAGAATCTGCTTCCTAGGGAACCCAACCAATGACAGTGTTCGTTATGACCCATTAAAGTGATTTCATAACCCACAGTTTGAAAAAGCCTGGCCTAGGGGTTAGTTTCCTGATTAACAGTGCTTTGATTGTGTGGCAGTGGAGAGGGCACAGATGATCCGGCCAATGCAGATCTCGAATTCATTTTGCTGTTTATATCCCCATGCCTTATCCATGTCTTTCCTTTTCTTTTTTAAAACGTTTTTTATTTATTTATTTTTGTGGCTGCATTGGGTCTTCGTTGCTGTGCGCGAGCTTCCTCTAGTTGCAGTGAGTGGGGGCTACTCTTCGTTGCAGTGCGTGGGCTTCTCATTGTGGTGGCTTCTCTTGTTGCGGAGCACAGGCTTCTAGGTGCGCGGGCTTCAGTAGTTGTGGCTCGCGGGCTCTAGAGCACAGGCTCAGTAGTTGTGGCACATAGGTTTTGTTGCTCCGTGGCATGTGGGATCTTCCCAGACCAGAGATCAAACCCGTGTCCCCTGCATTGGTCGACAGATTCTTAACCACTGCGCCACCAGGGAAGTCCCTCCATGTCTTCTGTAGACCTGATTTCTCTGATGCCCAGGCCTTTCCTGCTGAGTATCTCCAGGAATAAATCTCCCTCCTCACCCTCCAAAAAGGAGTAGGCTGGCTGCTGATTTTCTGTGCCTGGGGGTACAAGAGTAGGTGACTGTTCCATATATAAGCTTTCAACTTTGGCTTTACACCACACACCTTACCCTCACTTTCTGCCAAATGTGGTGACTCCAAGTCCTGAGCCTCTTTCAGGTTCTTCAAGGTGAAGTATCTTCCTTATCTTCAGCATGCCCCACTGCACACACTTTAGATTGTGACTTCGTCTCCCATTGGGCCACTTAAAATTCCCCCATTCTCTTTCCACCAAATATTTATTGAAATCTTGCATCTATTCATAACTCCTCTTCTCATCTCTACTAAGAGGAGATATATGCCTCTGTTTGTTGCACCATCTTTTAGCTAGAAGTTCACAGCTAGAAACTTGGTGGCAGTCATATCACCACTGTAACTGTGGAATGGGCTAGGAGGTATTTGTTTCTTACTTTTTATACTTTGCTTGCATCTTTCTATGTGAGGTCTTTTTTAAAAAATATTTATTTATTTATTTATTTTGGGTGTGCCGGGTCTTAGTTGCTGCATGCAGGATCTTCATTGCAGCATGCGGGATCTTTTAGTTGCAGCATGCGTGCTCTTAGTTGCAGCATGCGGGCTTCTTAGTTGCAGCATGCGGGCTTCTTAGTTGCAGCATGCATGTGGGATCTAGTTCCCTGACTGAATCCCGGCGCCCTGCATTGGGAGCTCAGAGTCTTACCCATTGGACCACCAGGAAATTCCCGAGGAGTTTTTTTATGTAAGGGTCTTTGCTTAGTGTGAGGACATAAAGTTAAATCATATACTTAAAAGTCCTTATGAGCCATGATGAGCTCTAAGATTAAATATGATACAGGAGAGAAAGTGATAAATGCATAAGAGAGTAGAGCCAGCATTGTGGAAATTTAAAGGAGAAAGTAGTTATATTCAAAATAAAGAGTAAAATACTGGTGGATAAAAAGTAGAATAAAATTGGCCCTAAGGTTTAGTGCTGACAAGAGAAATTACCAGCCTTGTTAGGCATGTTACTACACCTCAGAGAGATAAATGAGGAGAAATGGTCCCAGCCTTCCTTCAAGGAGTGCACATCAATTTAATATAGAGAAAGCCAAATGACAAAACCAAATAAAAATATACCAACACAAATTCAATTGTGCACTTCTTAAAACCCATCATTATGCTCTTATTTCCTATTAACGAGTGGACTTGTAATATTGCAGAACAGATTCTCTTCACAACATGTGGCGTATTATCTGAGCTCCTTGAAAAGATGAAAATAGTTACCACAAATGGGAAGAAACTCCAGCAATATCTTTCTAATTCTTCATACTTTAAATACTGAGAAGGTTCAGGAATGACTCTCTAATGCTGGAGTTTTAGGCAAAGCAACATCAGGTTAAGGGTGATTTGGGGAAGGCCTTTCTGGTAGCCTTAAAAATACACACAAGGAGCAAAGACTGGCCTCCCCGCCTCCTCGGGGGCCAGCCTCCCCAAGAAGAGGCCTTGGCAGGGCTTTGATGAGTGGGCTGACCCTTGTGTTGGCTCTGGAGTTGCTCTGGCATAATTCACAGCCAATTTAAGAATAAAAGAACTGTTTATTGACTATTTATGTGTGGATAGAGCTTGTTAATTAAAAAACACATGACGGTCGTTGGAAAAATTATTCTCTCCCCACCCTTAAGCCATTATTGTGTTTTGGCTGCTGAGCAGTAGGAGTACGAATATGTCCACCTGTGTAAAGGAGAGCAGATGAGTGGGTGGGTTTGTGGGAGAACAAAGGAGAGGGTCGATAGTAGGTGCCAGGTCGCTGAGTGTGTGTGTGGGCAGAGGCTGGACCCATGAGTTAGCAGGGAGTAGGAGGCCAGGTATGTGTGGGCAGTGAGTGGGTGAGAGGAGAAAACAGTACAAAGGCCTTTTGCAAATGTGAATATCTTAAGAAAATATCCATAGGACAGTACAAAAGAGCATTAGAAAACAATTCATTAGCAATTCTAATTTTAAAAAGCAAAGCATTGCTGATAATGCCATCTTATAGATAGTCATTTTTAATTTTTAACTATGTCATTCAGAATTATATGTGTGTTATTTAGCCGGATAATCGGTGGTGAACCTGCCAACGTCACTGAGGAGAATGTTTCAGCAGTGATCTCAGAGTTGCCTCCATAAACAAGAGTGGCTCAAGACAGAGCAGAGGAGCAAGCTGCAGACCCATAGTTGAGGTAAGCTTAAATTTTCTATCTAAAATAAGCTGAAAATCCCAGGAAGAAAGGGGTACCTTTTCTCCCTCTGTCTGTTAGGCACAGGCATCTATATTAAGTTTCTTTTGTAACTATACATGGGATTTTTTTTAAAAATCTGCATTAAAGTCTGAAACTTAAGAATAGACTCATGTAATATTAGGGTGAAGAGGAATCAAAGAGATCATCTTGATGAACAATCACATTTATAGAATGAATTACAGACTCAGAGCTGAAAAGGACTCAGCCAAGGAGTAGTGTGGGGAGTCTATAAAGTCTGATAACTCAATCAACTAACTGGAAACAAGGGCACTGCCCCCACCCCGCACCCCCCCAGCAGCCTCCTGAAATAGATATAAAATGAGAAACTCCGAAGCAGAAGCTGGGGAGTGTTCACTCCACGGAGAGGTAAGAGGCAGGAGATGAGGCATGTGGACTGGCACAGCAGGATGCAGACTAGGAAGAGCCCTGCTCTGATGCTACAGGGCAAGTCTATGCGTAACTGAGTGGGGGACTGGAGACGCCCAGTCCGTCTGTAACCATATGAGCTTCCTGGCTGGGAAGTGGCCTTATCAGACCAGAGCTTAGCTAAGGAGTTCTTGTCCCCTTTCTACTGGTCTTAGCCTGTGTTTTTCCTTTGAGCTAATTCAGATCCGCTGGGCTTGCTTCTTGCAGAACTTCCCGAAGAGAGGAAGGGCTGTTTGGGTTTTCTCTTTTCAGTCAGCCCAGTGAATCCCAAACCACAGATTTCTTCTCTTTCTCTTCTCTCTTACTGAAGTGCTTTAATTACCATATACCAGCTTTTCGTGCAAACTTTTCTATGTGTTGAGAACGTCCAGTCAAGGGCAGGGTGAAGCAGTTGGGCAGCAGTTAAGTACACAGTAAAATAAAAACTAAGACCTCCTTATTAAAAAAGAAATTAAGACTTTCCAAGGGGGCCACTAAAATGGAAGCTCTGTCTATCCATAATAGAATTAAGTAACTGAATTCATTATATCATGAAAATAAAGCTGTGATGTGATTTGTAATGCTGGTATTTTGGCATTTATTTTGTATAACATAAAAATGGCTGTATTTGATTTTTTTAAAAATAAACATAAATGGTGCTATGGACTGTTGACCTAAAACAAATAGACTGCTAGTTATTTCTCCAGCAAAAATGGGTTTATATAGGATCAACAAAGAATTGCAATTCACAGTGTGCAACCATGGTGATCCCAGGTGCAAGTGCCCACAAAACTGGAGCGAACTCTTTTACAGAGTGTAAAAAGAAACTGGGGGAGGTATAGTAAACAAAGAGCCCATGGCTTTTCATTGGCTGAGTCATGACTGTCTCTCATAGGCTGGGGGCTTACCCGGAAAGAAGGAGTCTTTCTTCTTCCTGTTGGGCTCATGGTAGGGCATGAGAGCTCCCTCTTCTGGTCTCCTGACTGTATTTAATTGAGATTTCTGTTTATTAGTTTTTTACAGGGCTGAATTTTGTCCCCCCGCCAAAAAAATTTGTACGTTGAAGTCCTAAACCCTAGTACCTCAAAATGTGAGTGTATTTGGAGATAGGGCCTTTAAAGAGGTAATTAAGTGAAAATGAGGTCTTACGGGTGGGCCCTAATTCAATCCGATTGGTCTCCTTATAAGAAGAGATTAAGACACAGACACACAGAAGGAAGATCATGTGAAGACACAGGGAGAAGTTAGCCATCTGCAAGCCAAGGAGAGAGGCCTCAGAAGAAACCAACCCTGTTAACATCTTGATCTTAACTTTGTAGCCTCCAGAACTGTGAGAAAATCAATTTCTGTTATTTAAGCCACCCAGTCTGTGGTACTTTGTTATGCAGCCTTAGGAAACTAATACATATAGTCTTCATTATGTGCTACATTTTACCCTCAGTGTTCTCTATCTGAGAGAGAGAGTTAAAGTTCAATACAGAGATTACCCTCTCCCACTTCTTGGGTCTTCTCAAGTAGGATGACTAGAGAAGGTTCTGTTTGAAGTCAATTATCCTAGGAGAGAAGGGGGCAGGCTGCAAGAGAATGAATGGTACAGAGGAGGGCAGAGAGAATCTGGCCCCAGGGAAAGGGTGTGCAGGCTGCCAGGAAAATCATGGTAATAGGGCCTGGGAACCTACCCTCCTCTTCCTTCCCAATAACATCTCCTAAACCTCCTGGAAGAAGCATTGAAGTGTTTCTTAATGAGTACAACTTTGTTCCATTCAAAATGTTAATGAAGTGTATAAATTCTCTGGTTACCTGAGGTGCACTCCATCAGGGGTTGTGCAACCAACTTAGTGGATTGAATTAACTTTTCCTAGATGAAATTGGTTAGGGTGGAAAATATATAAATATCAGTCAAGTTTCAACAAATTTTTATTTTACATATATACATATGTAATCACATACATGCATATGCATGTATATTATGTATAATATATAATCTGCATGTATTGGCATGTAAAATGTTCTGTTTTGGTTTGGTTTTGGCTGCGTTGGGTCTTCCTTGCTGTGTGTGGGCTTTCTCTAGTTGCGGCAAGCAGGGCTGCCCTTTGTTGCAGTGCACGGACTTCTCATTATGGTGGCTTCTCTTGTTGCAGAGCATGGGCTCTAGGTGCATGGGATTCAGTAGTTGTGGCTCGTGGGCTCAGCAGTTGTAGCTCTTGGGCTCTAGAGCACAGGCTTAGCAGTTGTGGTGCACGGGCTTAGTTGCTCCGCGGCATGTGGGATCTTCCCAGAGCAGGGCTCAAACCCGTGCCCCCTGCATTGGCAGGCGGATTCTTAACCACTGCGCCACCAGGGAAGCCCTGTATTTCTTACGATAGACGATGATCAAAGAAATTTAAAGCCATTCCTCTAAAACACGAAACTGATCAGGTCACTTTCTTTTTTGAAATGCTTCATTGGTTCCTCAATGTCTACAGAACAAAGTCCAAAGATTTAGCAAAACCTTCAAACTCCCAAGATGGAGCCCCAGTCTACTTCTCTGTATTTCTTCTTATGCTTTCAGACTGAGGAACACTTCAGGAGTACATGGTAACGTGCCAGGAGGCACCAAGAGCCACCAGAGGAACAGTCTGCATTTTCCTATAACGAAAATTTTACTTGCTGGCATGTATGGAAAACACGCTCTTTGTATTCAATAGCACAGATATATTGCGAAGTGGAATTTAAACGTTGCATGAATTTTAAGGTAAGATATTAGAATGCAATGAGAGGCTGCCTGGAGGTTGGGACAGGATTCTCCCCTCCGCTGCTCAGGGTACTCGGGAGTAAACACTGGAGAAGCAGTGCCGCAAGCACCAGAGATGCTGACACTGTCCTTTCACATCTACCATGAAGCAAAGCTACTCATGTCCAGCAACAAGCAGGTACAGCGATACCGCGTGGAGCCACTCCGAGTACTACAGGTCACACAAAGCACACTGCTGACTCTGACCTTAGCCAGCGGGAAAAGCAAACCGCAGGGGCTAGAGTCCAAAAACCCGGGTTCAAGTGCTACTCTGTCTCCTCCAGGCTCTAAAGTGCTAGACAAAGCTCTTAACCAGACTGTGAGAGAGATCTCCCTGCAGCACCTGTCACCCTGTGGGTCCTCAAGAAATATTTGACTGTAGAGCTGGCCAGGCAGGTTCCACTTCCACCCACGTGCTGCCCAAGAATCTCTTCAAAGCTGAGCCCTGGGCGGAAGAGTAAAACCTTTTCACATAGAGGTGGGAAGAGTCCTTTCTGCTAATGGCTTAGAACAAGTCATTTATGTCCTCTAAGCTCAACTTCTGAAGGGTGGGACTCATAATAACAATACCTCCCTAAGAGGGTTATTCTAAGGATGAAATGAGACGTGAAAATCCTGGATAAACACACCTCCTCTTATGTAACAATGAGAATGATCATTTTTATAATCGTCAGCTTATATTTGCCTTATGTCAAAGGTTTATATAAAGTTGGTTTCCAATAATACATGGAGCACCTAATTTTTTTTTTAATTGGTTCAGGGACACCGAAATTTTCTCTCTTTAATTGTACCAGAAGTAAAACAAAAATTACACTGCTCCAAAGTTGTCAGAGGATTTTATAACATGAAGAACACATTTCCCAAACCCTTCTGAAGTTATAATAAAATCATCAAAGCTTAGGAAGTTATATTTACTATTTCTAACTTAGGAAGTTATATGTACTATTTCTAACTCTTGTGAAAATGCGGGTTCTGCTTAAAGAAGAGAGTAGTTTAAGTCTATTTAGTGGGTTCAGGGAAGATGACTACAGTGGCAGTGTAATTTTGAATCCAAATCTTAACATAAAAACATATGGGGCTTCTCTGGTGGCGCAGTGGTTAAGAATCCACCTGCCAATGCAGGGCACATGGGTTCAAATCCTGGTCGGGGAAGATCCCACATGCCGTGGAGCAACTAAGCCCATGCGCCACAACTGCTGAGCCTGTGCTCTAGAGCCTGCGAGCCACAATTAGTGAATCCCACGAGCCACAACTACTGAAGCCTGTGCACTCTAGGGCCCACGTGCCGCAACTGCTGAGCCTGTGCTCTAGAGCCCACGAGCCACAACTACTGAAGCCTGTGTGCTCTAGTGCCCACGTGCTGCAACTACTGAAGCCCGCGTGCCTAGAGCTGTGCTCTGCAACAAAAGAAGCCACCGCAATGAGAAGCCCCTGCACGACAACGAAGGGTAGCCCCCGCTCGCTGCAACTAGAGAAAGCCCACGCACAGCAACGAAGACCCAACGCAGCCAAAAGTAAATAAATAAAACATTAAAAAAGAAAACATATAGAACAACAACTTAGCAAAATCAAAATCCCATGGACAACATTTACACGGACGCTAGGCTGCAAGGCACCCACACAAACTTCAAAATACATGTGAATGAGAACAAACCACCCGCAGCCATAAGACCTGGATCCTATCAGCATGTGAGCAGGAAAAGGAGAGAGAAGCAGTGAAACTTGACAGCCTTTGACAGACTTGAGAAGAGAAGCCCTAGATAGCAAGGACTATTTGCTGGAAAGCATGTAGTCAGGTTTTGCCCAGTCGGGTAGGTGGTGAGTGCAAGGGGTCTGCTACAAAGACTGAAGGTGCTTAAGCAGCCCTAGAGACTGACTTGCCAGAGCTTCCTTTCAGGACAGAGTGTCACACTGAAGAGAAATGCTGAGAGTGGAATCAAAATTAAGCTGGACAGAGACAGATAGAACAACAGATAGAGGAGGCCCAGATAAAAGGGCCGGGGAAGGGAACAGAACCAGGAAATCTCGTAAAGCAAGCTGACCCTTCTTAGCACTACCTGAAAACAACAGAAGAGGGAGTTTATGAAGCTAGAAAAGCTACTCAAAGCTGTGTCTCCTACTAAAAGTTCTGGAAAGCCATTTTGACATAAAAATGAGAAACAGAAAAGTGTTGAAGCCAAATGCCTTGCAAAGTTATTTCTAAGAAAAACAGTGACCACAATAAATATCCCTACACCAGAAAGACATGCTCACAGAACAAATCAAAACTATTATCTTCTATCTCAAAAGAAGCGAAAATACATTAAGAAAGCGATAAAGACATGAAGTGAAAACATTATTAAAATACGCTGCCACTAAGGTGGTAAAAGCCAGGAGACAATTAGAAATTTTCTAAAAAATTATTTCAGAAGTGACACTAAAATGAAGGAATGCAGAGCAAACATAATAAAACAGATTTAAGCCTTAAAAAAAATAAAATATTAAAAGGAGGACATTTTTTATTTTTTCCCAACAAAATTTTTTTTTAATATTTATTTATTTTTATTTATTTATTTTGTCTGTGCCAGGTCTTAGTTGCGGCATGCAGGATCTTATTTAGTTGCCCCAGGCAGGCTCATAGTTGTGGCATGTGGGCTTCTTAGTTGCGGCATGTGGACTTCTTAGTTGTGGCATGCGAACTCTTAGTTGCAGCATGCATGTGGGATCTAGTTCCCTGACCAGGGATCGAACCCCTGCCCCCTTCAGTGGAAGGGGACCACTAGGGAAGTCCCAAAGGAGGAAATTTTTTAAATAAAAAGTAAAGAAAAAGATAAGAAACATTTGACAGAAAATGACAAATATTGGGACTCTAGAGCCTGCGTGCCACAACTACTGAAGCCCGCGCGCCTAGAGCCCGTGCTCCGCAACAAGAGAAGCCACTGCAATGAGAAGCCCGCAAACCACAACAAAGAGTAGCCCCCGGTCACTGCAACTAGAGAAAGCCTGCACGCAGCAATGAAGACCCAGTGCAGCCAAAAAGAAAAAAGAAAAAAAACAAACAAATATTAAAGATGGACAAAGAAGATTCAACCTCATATAACTGAAATCTTTGAAGACGTGTAAACCAAGGGGACAAAACATATACTAAAAAATATAATTAAAGAGAAATTTTCTTTATAAAAAACAATATGAAGCTACATATTGAAAAAATATACTGTGTAGCTGAGACTCTTGACCCAGAATTATCAACACCAAGACAAATTTCTAACAAAATAGATGAACTTTAAAGAAAAAAAAATTCCATTGAGTATCCAATCAAAACCAAAAGTGACTTAAAAGGTAAAAAAGTAGATTATCATCAGGGTTTTTTTGACAGCTATACTTTATACCAGAAGAAAACAGAATAAAATATTTAACAGATACAAGGAATAAAATGTAAACCAAGGATTTTATATTCTGCGAAACTGACTTTCAACTATAAAAGGCACAAAACAACAGTTATCAATATGCAAGGACTCAGAGAATATTGTTCTCAAGAATCTAGAGAAGGACGAGTATTAGGCAATCAACATGATTAAAGAGACATCATCAGTAAAGAGACATCAGGTAGTAGACGGTAAAACATAGTTTTCTGAAGAACTAATAATAAGTGAGAGTTAAATGAAAGTATAACATATAAAAGCTATATTCTCACATAATGTAGATACAGTATAACTATAAAAAATGGGATGAGGGTGAGGAGAGCATATAAAAAAATTCAGCTGTTCTTTGTAATTATATTGGTGGTGGTAATATGTGTATTGTTATTCTAAGCCTGTCATGTGTACAATGTAGAATAATGTAAATGAGTAATTATGAGATACAATTCCATCATCTACTGTACACTTGGGAACCAGAAATCTTGTTATGGAGGAAGAGAGATATAGATGCAGTAAAAGTATAAAAAAGTCTAGGTTAAAATCCCATAGTACTGATTTTTAATTGGAAATATCAGCATAATCATTAGGTATTTTATCTGTAAAATTATATCTATATGTATATTTATCAATAGATAGATTTCCTAGCTCTGCCGCTGAAAAGGTCAAGTAGCAATAAGTAACCAACCCAGGAGCAATAAGCATTAGCACTCAGATTGTGGTCTTGAAATCGTAGAAGAAATAAGGCTTTTGGAAACATGACTGATTTCCTATCTGGGGTAGGATGCATACAAGATGAATGTGAACATCTGTTATTAAAAATCAGGGAAGTGGGCTTCCCTGGTGGCGCAGTGGTTGAGAGTCCGCCTGCCGATGCAGGGAACGCGGGTTCGTGCCCCGGTCTGGGAAGATCCCACATGCCACGGAGCGGCTAGGTCCGTGAGCCATGGCTGCTGAGCCTGCGCATCCGGAGCCTGTGCTCTGCAACGGGAGAGGCCACAACGGTGAGAGGCCCGCGTACCGCAAAAAAAAAATCAGGGAAGTTATCAAAAATTACTAGGGTGTGTCAAAAGGGCTCAGACCAACCTGAAGAGAATCCTGCTGGCCAAAGATAGGACAATTTGAGCTTCAAAAAAAAAAAGTTATAATTGCTATTGATTGAAATTTTATCAAATATGTTGAAATCATGAGTTCATGACAATGTTTTGTGTGTGTGTGTGTGTTTTTTTTTTTTTGCGATATGCGGGCCTCTCACTGTTGTGGCCTCTCCCGTTGCGGAGCACAGGCTCCAGACGCGCAGGCTCAGAGGCCATGGCTCACGGGCCCAGCCGCTCCACGGCACGTGGGATCTTCCCGGACTGGGGCACAAACCCGTGTCTCCTGCATCGGCAGGCGGACTCTCAACCACTGCGCCACCAGGGAAGCC